>NW_020451204.1:3660590-3847735 GCF_003343035.1 Apteryx rowi
TTCCCCACCCGGCTTTGTTCGGCAGCAGGGCGGTGCGTGGTTTTTGCAGGGATTTAGCCCCATCCCTCGGAGCCCTGGGGGTTTTGGGAGCCCAAACCCAGCCCCCTGCAGGGAGCAGCCCCGGGGGGACTGAGGATGCAGGAGGACGCCTTGCAGAGCATCCTCCGGGATGGGGGCCGGCGCCACACACACATGTTCAAGAGGTCCGGAGGAGAGCAGGGGAGTCCCACTGCTGGGCAGCGAGCGGTCCTGGGTCCGTCCTTTCCACCCCAGGTGCTGCTGTGGGTCCAGYCCCCCACCAAGGCTGTCAAGTTTGCATTTCACCTCATAGGCTGAGACACCACCGCTGCCTCTGCTTGCTTTTCTTCTGGCCGCCCCTGAGCTGAGGTTTGAGGTTTCCAGGCAGTCTTGCAAGTCTCCCTCCTGCCAGGGGCAGGGGAGTGCTGCAGGGACAGCTGGCCTCACGCCTAGGGACACGGCGGAGCGGTGGCACTGATTTCCCATGCGTGCTCTTGCCTTTCTTCACCCCACCTGCAGTGACCAGCTTCCTTCAGACGACAGTCCAGTTGCACCCATTCCTGCTGGGGATTTGCTGCTGAACCTCCCCTTCTCCTTCTTCTTCCACYGGTCTCTTACAGACACATCACCATGCCACAGGGTTTTGGTGCAAGAGGAAGACAAGGGAGGGACAGCACAATAGAGATGAAGGTGTATGATTTGTTTTGTTTTTTTTCTTTTTCTTTTTCTGAGATACGTTCATGGAAAAGATACTGGTGACTGAAGCAAGTTTTGCAGACAGTGCATTTCTTCACCAGAATCCACCTTCCTGCCGTTCATGGTCTGTCTCTGAAAGGTCACGGAGAAGGGTTCAGTGCCTCCTGTTCAAGCAGAGTTGCTGTAAAACACACAAATAAAGCGCTTCGTGTTTTTCATGCTTCCAGGTTGGATGGGATTTCAAAAATAGCAAGAGAACATTGTCAGAACTTCAAAATAAAACCAAAAACCCAACAGATGCCAGGGAAGCGTTGAAAGCAAATTCAGGCTTTCCACAGTCCCATTTCTCCAAATGATTATAGAACTGGTTGACATTTTCAGCATGGTGACATTTCAGATTTTCAACATATTTTTAAAGGAAGATGCTCTGCACACACGATGTCTGCGTTCTCTCTCTTTTTAACTCGTTCAAAATTAGATTATGCCAGGACTTCTCTCGCTGTAGCATATCTTGGTCTAAGGCTGTGAGCGCTGATGGCGAACTCTGAAACTGCTGTCTTCCAGACTAGGGCAACAGTGCTAGCAGTTCTCAAAGTGTTTTAGGTGTTTCTCCAGCTTCTTTCCATTAAYGCTGGATGCCTTTGTGCTTTATTCCATTCTCACTTAAGTGATCTTTGCAGGAGCATTGATTCCACCGACCTCTTTGGAGCTTCTTCTTTTTTCTTGGCCTCRGTTTTCTCTGCCCTGTCCTCTTTTATTTTTATTTAGAAACTATTTCTGAAGAGCTGACAGCGCACTTGGCCATGTACATAGAGATGTAAAGGAAAGCACTATCTTTGTCCAAAGAGTTTATGATCTAAATTAGCTCTGTGGAAGGTGTCCAAAGAGGTAGATGAAAAAAAAATCAAAGCTAAAGAAGAAAATGCCTTCAAAATTTTCCTAAGTGSCTGCTAAAATAAGATCTTCAGACATGAATGAAAAGGCTCAAACTTACATCAGGCCTGATCCAAAGATGACCATAAAGGCTTCTGTTGATGGCAAAGACTGTGGATTGTACTCACGGTTGAGAATACAAATTGCATTAGTGGACATGAGTTGCAGTAATCTCTCTGAAAGATTTCATTTTAATACTACCCTTAAAGCATCACTGGGAAAGAAAAGCAACTTTGAGAAATGCTGAATTTTCCCAGTATAGTATCCCAGATCTAAAATGGGTGCAATCTCTGGTGAACAACCACGCTGATGTTAGCTTCAGTTTTAATCATAACGACACTGTGKTCTCAGGGATGCATCTTCAATGTGATGAAAATCAGCCTGACTACCTTAATTTCACAGCTATCCGTGCTCCTAAACGTTACATTTTTTGGCAGCCATGTGACAGCCAAACTTGTATTTCAAGTTGGGAATAGATGTTTCCCATCTGGATTTTTTGTTTTTTTTTTTTTAAGAAAAACACTTTTATGCAAATAGTAGTGATAAGAGACTTACCTGAGCCCCAGGTTTAAATGATCACCCAGCTGCCCTTGCCTCTCATAACCATCCCCAAACTGTATAACTGTTCACACCCCAGGTGCTACCATATTTTCCGTAGCTGAACAAGAGAAATCCATCCAAACTGGTAAAACCCAACCGTTAGGTGAGACCAGAGAGCAGGAGTTTACAGCCCTGGTGTCAACGGCGGTGGATGGGCAGACACCAATATCCAACCGCAGCGCCAGCATGGAGCTGTGCCACCCCGAGGAGCATATCTGGAGAGACACAACGGCTCCCAGCTCTGTTATTTAGTGGGATCTGCTGCCTCTTGGGGAGAATAAAGTGACCAGTAATATTTTGGCTTTGAGGCTGTGTCTCCTGGCTCCTGCTGAGTTTCTCTTGGCGCCCCGACCATCTCTTCTGGGAGAGAAACACGCAGCCTGGCACGGCCCCTGGAAAGTTTTCCGAGCCCCCAGCTAGCTTACTAAGGCTAAGCAAAGGCTGTTGTCCTCAGCATGTTCACGTTTTTGGAGGATAGGCCGAAATGGGCTGAGACAGTGCTGAGATGAGGCCTGTATTTGCATGAGGTGTCTAGACGTGTTCACAAACACGAGTAAATGGCATCCGCCTCGCAGCTGGTGCAAACGGTGGGATCGAGCCATCCTCTCCATCGGTAAAACAGCAAAAGTCAGGCCCTGGGGGTCCATCCATGTCAAACACTGTCAGATGAGGCAGCAGTTAGTTGACAGCAGCCAGGTTTATACGTGGAGGACCTCCACTTCAGGGAGATGTTTGCCCACTTCAGGTCACGCTGCCCAGCAGCAGGTTGCAAGAAGAGGCAGAGCTGCATAACTCACGCCGGGGTGTTATTCGGGGACCGTTAAGAGACAACCCCTGAGGAGGAAGGGCCTGATGGGCRCCAGGCAGCTGGAGCAGAGAGACTATTTAACGGGACTTCGGTGTCAGAAAAAAGGAGACCTCTTTTGCTCTACGCAGCAAACAGTGGCCTTCATCTTTCAAGTTTTACAGGTTCAGTTCCCCTTATACTCAGTCTTCACAGGAGYGAAGAACAGCAGAAGGCCCTTAAAGCAGAAGGCCCCTATTTAATGCCAGATGGATCCCAGTTAAAGTGCATTCCCATCCGTGCGTGTTTTCCATGAGCCAGCGCCCTATTTGAAACTTCACCCCACAGCACACATTAACCCTGGCGTTGCATTTCTGGGCCAGATCTTCTCTGGCGCAATGATCACTTACTTACACCGTTATGTTACTTTACTTCGTGAGACAGACCCAGCTCAGAGAGAAGTTGGTCGCTGGCAATGGGATGCTGAAAGACTAGTTTCACAGTGCCATCTTCTGGAGAGGAATATCACTTTTACGCGGCATTTTGCGGATCGCTTTTTTCGCCCGTTTTAACTGTGGAGCGCAGGGCTCTTTGAAGACAGGTGTTTAAGGCATGATCTAAAGAAGTGATTAGCACAAGTGAAGTTAGTCCAGAATTAAAACTCCCTCGTTTTGCTTCACAGTAAAAGCCCTGCTACTTAAACGGTGTGAACAGCAGCGAGATTACTGGCCGGGGATTCATAAAAGCCGTGCATTATCCCCAGCTGTGGCCTGGCCTCCGAGGTGATCTGGGAAAACTGCCTCCCACCTCTGTGTCCTAATCTTGTGTGTAAAGTAGGAGGCATGATACTGCTCTCCCAGTCCAAGTGCTGGTGATGTAAGGATTAAATATATATATATATTATATATATAAATATAAATATATATATATATATATATATATATATAGTGGAAGAACACAGCTTTGTATTTCTCTGGAGGGCGAGGAAGAAATGAGCAGCGAGACAAGGTCCAGACTTTGAGAGCGATGGTTCCTTCTCTCAGCACCTGGGTGCTTCTGCCTGTGGCTCTGCAGCAGAGGTGCAATGACTGGCTTTGCGCCTCCCTCCATACCCATGCCAGTGGTGCCATAAAACACGCCGGATACATCGCATGCATATCACAGCTGTCTTGGCAGGCACTAACTCATCGTGCGGTCATAACTCTATTGCTTTGAGTTGCMTAACCATATCCCAGCTACCAATTATTCAGGAATTGCTCGTCATACCGAAGAGCTGGGTTTCAGCATGCTGGTGAATTGGGATGATGACCTGCGACTCAGGATCTCTCCTTTAGGAACATCAAGAGGAAAAGCTGAGCCAGTGCATTACATCTGCAGCCCAGGAATCCCTAGAAAGTGTGGTCTCCATGCTAAGCAATGGCTCTTCCCCCTCAGTGTGAAAGCAAAGGAAGTACACGTTACAGACAATAAATCACAGCGGTGAAATTCAATACTGAGGTTCATGGCTGTGAGTTTATACGGAAGAAATAATACCCTCCCACACCAAGGGCTTGCTCATTTCTACCACTTATCAGCAGCATTCTTGTATATTTTGGGCTTTTTGCATGCTTTTCCCTGGCRGGAAAGCACCTCCTGGCTGGCTTAGCCTCTAAGTGGCAGTGCTGGGAAGGCAAGRTGGGGAAACTGAGACRCAAGGACCCTGGCCTGTAGTCAYGGGAGAAGGCTGCCGTAATGGAAATGTGACGGCACAGCACGGTGGCTATAGCTCTCRCCTGCAGAGGTGTTTCTGCCCAGCTCCGTGACGCTGAACAAGTCAATTCTTCTCCATTTCCCTTCTCACCCACTACTACAGCAGTCTCTGTAACTGCAGAACAAGGCCAAAATCTCAGATGGACAAGGACTACCAGGAGTTCATGTCATATAAACAAGGCTAAATTCTGCCTGACAACTCTGTCCCGCAGGGAATTTCATTAAGGCCATGTCCACGCAACAACCTCCTGGGGATGCGAGCTCTGATCCGGCAGCCAGATCATTTCTGAGAGTAATATTCAGGAGAGATGCTCAGCATCACATATCTCTATATCCAGCCAGACTAGGTCTCCTTTGAAAATGGCCCAATTGTCWGCATTTCTCGTCCTTATGCTGCTGTAGTAGGCAGATGGGGGGATCAGAGTCTTTGCTGTGCGTTGGGTGAATTCTGTAYCATCATGCACAAAATTCTGCATAATTCTGGCTGTCCGCATGCCCTTCTTGCACAGTGAACTCTGAAGCTAACCCAGGCACTTCCACCATTTCAATCTCAAATAAGATTTGTGGGCTGGCCAGTTTAGGGCAGAAATGCCCTGGYGTGTTCCTGGACACTGACACCATCCCAGAAGCATGGCTCTGGCATGCCTTGTGCTAAACCTCCCTGGGGAGCATCTCCCCTTTGCAATTTCCAGTGGGCTGGACCCAAATTTGGAGCAGACAGTGTAATGGACAAAAAGTAGCGGTAAGAATTACTCTCAGGTGTTAKATTTCTTGCAACAAAATCCCAATCCTGCAATGAAATACTTGACCTTCTCCTCCCTCTTTCCRACCCCCATCCACTGCTACCTCCAAAATAATAGTGAAAAATTAAAGTTATGAGAGTAATTTGTTTGATCCACACAAAAAAAATCAAAACAAYGCATTTGAAGACATCTCTCTGAAGCCAGCTATGAAACATGCATGTGGATTGCTTTTATTGTTTTAATGGCTCCTTCTGTATTAAGGAGGAAGATTAAGAATGAAATGCCASTAATTGCACATAAAAGCCTTGGCTTCCACAATAGTGTACATGTACACTGTATTCAGCTTAATCTCCATCTGCCCCTAAGAGCATAATTGATTTTTTATTTTAATTTGAAGAAGCTGACACTTGTATTTCTTTAGTGCCAGGTTGCTAAGCACATTTAATAAGAATGCATACAAGTTACCAGTGGATGAGCCTGCAATACACCATTAGAGGTAATAGGTAGCATATTTAAGGTCTTAATGAGCTTGGAACTGAGCATTTCAGTCCAGGGACCAGAAGGAAAGGTGTATAAATACTTTCCTTATTAGGATTGTGATGAGCAGGAAATGGCAGGCGGTTAATAAATAAAGAAGGAAATTCTTAAGAAAGCTTTTGAAAATGGAGCTCTTTCCTTGGTATGTTTTGATTGATTTGACCCAACAAGTGGACACGACCTGCGCAGTGTCCAGAATGAACGAGCTTGCTCAGTGTTGTGGTAACTGAGTGGTCAGGGAGCTGATGGAGGACCATGTTCCTTGGGGGTCTTGATAGCAGAAATCCCTTCCAAGTGTCATTTAAGGACCCATCGTGGCTGTTCTGGAGCAGACCACCAACAGAAGGACTTCCTGACCATGGTAAATGACCTGTCTGATGAGTTACCATAACTACACAGCTGGGGATAAAGTGATTTCATGGTGAGGATTTTCTGGTCGCATTTGAGACCGTGTCCGTTTGGTAGTTCATATCCTAATACTCTGTTGGGTACAAATGACCTTGGTTTTACTGTAAACCCTGATACCAGACACTGGCTGACTGTTGACAACTGGCAGAACCTATGCCTCGGTTTCCCCATCTCTAAAATGGCCAGAGGAATAGTGTCCTGGCTTTATGAACTGCATGGAGATTCACTGCTGGAAAAAGCCAGTACTTTGTACCTTGTAACTGAGCATCTGAACACTGCCAAATTGCATGCACAGGTAATCTGCATCCTCAGATGCCTCATGGTGATTGCTGCCACATGGATATAACTTAGATGACAAATGGCACTTGCAGCCAGAGCCCGATCCTACTCTGTTCTGTTTGGAGTCAAAGGAAGGGATAGTTCTTGCTTCCTCCAAAATCTTGCCTTGCCCATTTAGTCTGAGAATGGAATTATCATGCAGGTGGGAGACTGAAATCTAGGGGAATTAAAGGCCAGATCCAGAAAGGTATTTAAGCATTTAATTTCTGCCTCAGCACCCGGCTTTGCTTTTCTGGAGMCCTTGCAGAGCTGACTTGGGTCTCTGAGGATACCCCAGGAAGGTTGGAACAGTGTGTCTCCTTCTAGGCAACATCTTACCCCTTTGCTCATCCATTCTAAAGCAGTTCCTCCAAGACCCTATTTTTAATATGACATTGATACCCTTTTCTCTGCTTTATGACTCTAAATAAGCCTGTCCAGGAGAGGCTACATTCAAGCATCCCCAAACTAAGATGTATGGAGCACTGGTAAGATTTGTTCAAATAGAGGCATCCGGTCTGTTTGAGATTCACASTCACTCTGATATCATGCAGAAAGTCTTGGCTGCTGTGTCTGTCACAAAGTTTCAGCCAAACTCAAAAAATATTCAAGCTTAAAAAAAAAAATGTAGCTGCTGCCACATGTAGGTTCAGGCAGCCAGGGTGTGTGTGTGTGTGTGAAAATGTACAGCGCCCATCCTGGCCACCCAGAAATACCAGTCCAGGAGCTGTGAACTCCAACCTCAAGTGCCAGAAAAACCTCTTTCAGAAACTCAACTTCAGCCCCGTATGTGGGACTCCTTCCTGTGTGCCCACCAGCTGCAAGGACTCAGGTTTGGCTATGAGATCTGGGTTTAGCCTTCTGGATCACAGCCAACCCCCAGTGCAAAGTCAGACCAGAGCTGTTGCCTTCTTCTGGCCTGAAGTGACACCTCCCATGCAATCCCTTTCTCTTCACCCTGGATGTTAATCTGACATAAAGAGGAAATGGAAACTGGAGCCCTGAAGGGTGTTGGAAAGGTCTTCCATGCACCACTCGTAGCACTGTGCTCCCTCTCAGGGATGTGGCAGGTGCCCCAGAAAGCCCTGATCCAACATGTAAAGAGTCACAGACAGATATGATGCTGAGGGCTGGACCCACAGGACACAGTTAAGGCTGCACTTGCCCACTTTGCCAGCACACATACACCCTAGAAAGACCAAGAAGAGAAAGTTGAGCTTTGGCTGTGAACAGACATCCTTAGCCAGAACCCACTGTGCCAGCAGAAGAAGATGCCAGCAGTCATCTGGCCATACATCTGGTTCTCACGGCAGGACTGATCTGATACCCTGATATGCAGGACCAGACATGGTCAGCAAGAGTTAATAATATTTAATAAGACATAGATCTTGTGCAATTCAGCTGTATCATTACTTCCCTTTTCATTTCATTAACTGGCACAGCTGGAGGCCAGGAACAATAGCAAGATCCCTGGACAGTGGTTTTTGTGCAGTTATTTTGCAACTGGCCAGTGGGGACATCTGACCGTCTCCTTAGTCCTGCCTCAAAGCCAAGGAGCTAGACAATAACTGCCTTTGACATTCACTGCTAGCCCTGCTTTTCTGGGGGTTCATCTGTACTGCACATAACCTACTTTCCTGGCTTATTCCTGTGGCTCTCTCATCAGCTACACGCCAAAAATATTAACTCTCTCACAGGTTTTCTTTTGGATTGAACCAACTAGTTCCCTGTGAGATGAAACCTGGCTGCATTCTGGAGTCACTCTAAGGATGTTCCTTTCTTGGTAGTGTGGGTGGTCCATGCTGAATTTGGGTCCCTCTGTCCTACACAGTCCTCCAAAACTACCCCAGCAAGCCTAAACCTCTCAACTTCAAGTATCATTAGGACCCTCAGCCAGTATCCCATGGCAGGGCATGCTCTGAAAGTGCTGCTCTGGTGGGCTGCACCACTACATCACTTCAGGCATTTTGTCTTGAAAATTAGCTCTTATCTTAGGACCATGGAGACGCCCCATGAGGCCCAGAGGAGACCCCAACCAAGTACCATGCAGGGTGGACATAGCCAGTGCCCCCAGGAAGAGGCTAGCCACCTGCTGGGTGGACACAGCTTGGCCTGCAGGCTGAAGATGACCCTAACAGCCAATGAGAAGCTGTGTAGGTGTAATGACCTTCTCACTGACATCAGATGGGGCTCTTGGGACCTTATCAGGAGAAGGTGTGCTACCAATGGCTTGACAGTGCCAACCTGCACTGCAATGATCGTAGCCAGACTCCAGGTATGATAATTTATCACGAAAATTTCCCCTTCCTCCCCACTTTTTGACCGCCTCTCATTATAAATGTGAGGTGTAAATAATAAAACTTCCTGGCAGGGTGTTGCAAGACAAGAATAGGTTTTAGTACTCAGAAAAGTTTTCATTTAAAGGAACTTGTTTCTTTCCACAGGGGGAATCACATTTTTCTTTGTTCAGCCCAAATATCTTCTGTTTTCTTGTTCTCACCTAGAGTTTCATATTGTAAAATGTGAGATGGTTTTACCCTGACAAATCTTCTTAGTGGTTGTCTCAGTGTCCTTTGCTTTGCCTCTTTACAAACACAATAATATTGCCCAGTTCTGTCAAGAGGAGATACTTGCTGAAAAGCACTGGATTTAAAGTAGTGTTTAAGTAAAGAAATCATGCCCGCAGTCTAGTATTAATTTATTATGTTACTGTCTATTAAATATCCTATGTAGCTGTGATGGTGTGCTCCTTCCCCCCCACTGATGTGCTCTCTCCCCCTTAACCTGACCTCCCTGTAAACAGCACGTATGTAGGGGCTGGTTGAGCATGCACCAGCTAAGGCCCATCTAGTATGCAAATATGACTAGGAGTCAATCATCTCCCCCCCCCCCATAAATAGGGGGCAGCCCAGAGCCCCTTGAGCTCTCCTGCATGGCAGCAGGCTGCACTGCAGAACCTCCCCTTGAGCAGGGACACCTCTCAAGGTTACTCTTTGAGGTTGAGAGATTCCTTACCTGCGACAGATCCTCGCAAAGTGATTAATAGCATGCTGAACTTTTGCRAWCTTCACRAAACTTTGCTGAGTTATATCTCTGACTAATTGCACACATAATCCCTTAGACATAAACCATTGACCAAGACTGAGACTAGGAGTGGATCCAGCCACACCTAGGCTCCTCTCCGAAGGAGTTTAGAAAGCAAGGGGGTCCAGTCTGAACCTCGTGACTCAACGGGAGGGTCTCYGTTGCACACGCATCTGACCCTGTCCTTCACGCAGTAAATAACTGAGTGAACCTTGCCAATCGAACCTCATTAAATTGTTCTTATTTATGATTGAACTTTGTTAAGTCGCTGTCTTACTGCAATAAACGTAGTGCTGCTTCCCTCTTAGGAGTGAAGTGCATCACTCCTTTCGCGACGGTAGCCAAGATCCACAAAAGGCAGCTCATTACATTATCATAAACAAAGAGAGCAAAGCAGGAGATATGGCAAAGGGGGACTCTGGAAGAGAAGCCAACAAGACAGGGCCAGGCCAAAAATTTTCTGTTTGAAAAGCAAGAAGTTAAAAGTGTCAGGGATGAAAATTTATGCAATGACTCCTTCTTAAACTGGCAAGTGTAATGCCACTATCACATAATCAGGATGCAGCAACAGGCGTGCTGTTTACCAGCACTTGGAAGGTGTGTTTGGGTGAGTCATTTATCATGGATGATAAACCACCAAAAAAATGGGCCATGTATGTTGCACCTCCGTCCATTAGCCCTGTGCAAGCTTCACAGTCAGTGCCCTTGACTTCCATTTGGCTGTACAAGAAGCATTCCTACAAACCTTACTGGTGTTTGTGATGATGCCCTTTAACAAGGTTTCTCCAAGCACAATTCCGTGATAAATGGTAACAAAGCTTCACATATTTATAACTGAGGCAGAAGGTTTCTTCCCTTCCCTGACCAGCCCAAATTGGCATAGGAAAACCTTCTGGAGAAGAAGAACCTTCCTTTCTGAAGGAAACCTCCTAGTAATGAAGGAGAAAAGATGATGTAGGCTGTGGGCAGTTCGTTCTGGCACTGTCCATCTCCTTCCATTGACTGCTTATAGAGTCTAGACAATCAGCTTGACAAGGTGCCTGGCATTCAGCTCCAGATTAGGACATCTAAATCTAGGTGTTGCCAATGTAGGTGCCTCTTTCTGAGTCAAGAGATGTATTCAAATGCCTAAATGGAGATGCTCGGTCCCATTTGATTTGTCTTAGGATGTCCCGCTTGGTCTCCAGCTGCTGCTCTTAAAGGATTGGATCTCTGACACGTCTTCAGTCACAGCTGCCAGCTTTGTTTGGATGCCTTGGATACCCTGGAGCATCTCAAACAGCATATGGTATTTCTGTTTAGACCACCAAAGCCTGTTCCATGTGTTCAAACTGCTAGTATAGTCAATGGAGATCCAGTACCCAGAGGGTTAATGGGGTCTAGAGAAGAAGACAGCTGACAAATGCAGGTACCCAGCTTAGGGAGAGCTGAACTGCTCTCTGGGCTTCACTGACTGCATTGACCAGATCTCCACTGCATAGAATTGGAACTGAGGCACCCAGTTCATATGAAGCCACGTACAGTTGATCCATGAGATGAATCCGACCCCAAACATACTTGTATCATATCTTTGAGAGGTTCTGGGGTATCCAAAACAGCAGCCCTGAAGCAGAAAGTAGGATTCTATTCTGGGGAAATACCAATATATAACTGATTGTTGTAATTTATTTTGAATACTGTGGAAGGACAAGGTACTGAAGCAGATGGGCCTTTGGTCTGACCCTTCGTATGTTCTTGTATTCTTATAAACCGGCTTGTGCCCAGCCCAGCAATAACATGGGGATGGTTAGATATGCCCATGGAGACAGTCCCCATCTGATCAATGTGACAGCACAAGCCAGAGAATCCCTGTTCCTCCTCTGCTGGGTCACGGCAGGAGCCAAGGTAGGGAAGAAATTTGCTTTTCCTCGTGACAGCCTTTGAAGTTAACTCATTTTCAGTTTCTCAAATGTTTTCAAAAAATCAAAGCCACTAGAAATAACCTTCCAGGAATGGATGAGACCACATCTTCTGGCAGAACAGGCTTCAGGGACATCTCTCCAGCTGTTTCAGAGCACTCTGCTACAGCAGAAAGGCAGAAAACGCAACTGTGGCAGAAAGACATGCAAAGCCATCCAAAAACATCTGCACAGCAAAAGCAGAATTTTCAAAGGAGCCAGAACAAACTCAGACCCAGTGGGAGAGGGGCAACATTTTCTTYTGACTGCTTGGAAAATCCTCACTTGGTGTGCTCAGGGAGGTGCCCCCTGTGAGAGCAAACCATGCACTTACAGAGCAATTTCCGAAAAAGATTAGTGTCAGCACTTGCACGTTTGAGGCACAGAAAGGTGACTTTCCCATGTGACTGGTCACAGCCCAATGATCCATCATTAAGCCATTCTGCCTCCCCATTTTTCATCTCACCAGGTAGTTTTAATGCTAATCTGATTAAATGCCTTTTTATAGCCAGTAGCTGGAGGCTAGTTGAGTTAAAACCTTTACAGTTGTACACTCGTTTACAGGGCTGCTTTAAGACATGACATATATTATGCATGAAGCTTTAGAACAACCATCCATATCAGAGCTGATGGAGAACATGAAAGCAATGCAGAAGAGGCACTTACTTTAGCACTTTGTTAAAGGTGGCAAGACATAGGAGATCCAAAACCCTGAGTACMAACGGTGCTAGGAAATTGTTTTCCTGAGAGACTCCTAAAGCATTTAAACATAAATAAGACTTTAAAAGTGACTGTGAAACAAAGGGCTCTTTTAATTAAAAGAAATCTGATCCTAGAAAATGATTGAGGTTACATTCATCTGCCTGAACTTGGTTATATTTAGATATCTACATCTGAGCTGTTAATCCCCTTTGTAATCGGTGGAGAAAATCACTGTAGGGACTTGTACGGGAAATTCATATCACTCATGAATCGCCTTCAGGAAGTGCCCTTTCCTCTCTGCTCACTGTAAGGGAGCCCAGGATGACTTGCGGGGGCTTCATCATTGACCATCCAGATAGCTGAAGTCAGGTGAAGGGAGTCCCACCCCAAAACTAATCAAAGGCATAGAAGAAATCCTGGTCTCATATGATACTTGTATTACAAAATACTTGTATAATAAAATTATGTGTGTACTTATGAGTTTGTACTGGATTTGCACTGTTCTGTATCTCTCTGAAGAAAGCTCTAAAGGAGTGTGATAGTGAGTTTTCCTCCTAAACAACAAACTGGAGTCTGCAAAATTATCTTAAATTCAACATTTTTTTCCCAATGCATTAAGAAGTTCAAGTCATCCTCCCTCCTATCCCAAAACAAAGCCATCAGCCCCCCTCTCCTCCCTGGGATGTACTTCAATGCTGATTATAAGCAGAACTTCATGGTTCTCTTGGAGTTCAGAAGAGCTTTGCTTTCATGCCAAATAAGAGCACAGAAGCTGAGTTTTGCTCAGTGGTTTCAGCCTTTTCCTTTCTGGAAAAATCGAGAGCCAGCTCCTGTGAATAAAACTGTTTCCCAGCACTAAAGACTTTTCATTTACACTCACAGAGCACCTGGCCATGTTTTTGCAAAAAAAGTACTTATGTTCTCACTTCTTACCATGATGGTCTACCTCCAGGTAAACCAAACTTACACAAAGGCATTATAAGACGTTCATGTGAAAGACACGTAGTGTAACAGGATTAAATTAAATTATCTGTAATGAAAGATTCAAGAAAAAGCATTCTCTCCTTGAAGTGTTATCACATTAGTGGCACACGCTGGTTACCAAGGGCTAAAGCCCACTTTAAGCAGTATCAAGAACTGGAGCAACTGAAAGATAATAAGAGGAAAATGAGTAATGAATCAGTTTTATTGTGGGTCATTAAACAGTCCTCACTGGAAGAGTGTGTTGATACTGTCCAGCAAAAGGGAGGGATGAAACCCAACAGCAGCAGGGAGAGACAATCCYGCACTTCCTGAGGTGAATGAATGATTTTTTTGAATGATTTTTTCCTTAGCCAGTAGCTTCCCGCTGAAGAAATGGGATGTTTTCTTGTGGGGTTCAGTATAGACACAGCAGGTGAATGGCATACTCATTATTTACAGAGAGAAAACAGCAGCTCATTGGAGAGATCAACCCAGTTTGCACCATTCGTGAATGTGGCCGCACTGGCTGCCCCAGTAAAGGTGACATTTATGCCTCTCAGATTTCCCTGCGGGACTCCTCTCTGCTGTCACATCTCCTCCCTCCGTTGTGCCGTACTTCCCTCAGCCACCGCTCTTTGTTTTGTCACTTTGGGTTGGTACAGCTGCCCAGCTCACACTTGTATCTGCATTGCACCACGATGTAGACACACGTGAGCTTGCTAGAAACCATGTAGCTGCTATAATACTTTCCCGGTTAAAAAACAGAGTAAAATGAGCCCACATGGGCCTTTCTTCCTACTACAGCAAGATGGGTGTCTGTACCCCAAGTTTGGGTATCTTCACTCCAGACTGCAGGCTGGACTGTGAACATTTATTTGACATCTGCCTTCTCCAGAGATCATGCTCTCTGATGCAAAGACTGCGTGACTATTTAGGACCATTTCCCACAAAAGCCTTCCTCCAAAATTCATCTCTGCAGCCTTGCCGAAGTAGATAAGCATCTGCTCTAGGCTGCCCTGATGATCATTACAGAGAAATGGACACTTCCAAAGAGTGATCCAAAGCACTCCCAGATACTTGTCTCCCCACAGGATGAGTTGCACGCTGGAGGTACCTGTGTCTGTCTCTGACTCAAAAGGCAGTCTGCACAACAAGCTTAGATGAGATGCTCAGGTTTACCAGCTAAATCTCCATGGAAAGAGTCTCCCAGGTTCCCTACAGTGACTATATGGCCTGGTTCCTTCTCAGGGTGGACCAAGCCAACTGTCCCCACACTTCAATCCTTTATGGTATTTTGATGAGGCCAAGGTTGCCAAATGGGGTGGCTGGGGAGAAGAAAGGCAAATGCTATTTGTTTTCCATCATGATAAACAAGCTCCTGTTCTTGCTCTTTTCTACATGCGATGTTTTCATCACTGCTTAATTTTTAATCAAAGCGTAATTTGTGTCTAATTTTCAGAATTTCAGTCAATTTTAGATCTCACCAACCAATATTTGTTTTCCTGTGTGTTAAGCAAACATCTTTGATTGCAAGCAGATGTCTTCTGGCTCTGTGCACTCAGGGTTTTGTGTTTCAGTTGTAATCTCCACTAGTGAAGAGGCCAAAGGACAAGAACATATGTTCTACTTCAGCACGAAACTAATAGGTCTCTTGCTACAACAGCAGCTTTTTATTAGGGCAAGGGTGAAAAGACCTAATTAATTATGTAGAAACATCATTTAAAGTCAATCTGAAATAAACGTTAAATTCAACAACAAATTGTTATTGAATGTTACATACAGAACAGTCTGACTCCCCCAGACAAAGTGAAAAAATCTCAACTTTGGGTCCCCACCTTGAGCTCTGGCAAGAGCAAAAATCTCAGCAGAGGTCAGGCGGGAAAAGATGGTAAAAGTCACTTTGTTTAGGAGTAGTTATCCTTGCAAAAAACTGTGTTTCCAGCCCGTAGAGTTATTATTCTGGTGTGATGAGTTAAATAAATTAGATAAGTAAAAGCCCTGTTTGCAACAGCATAACTCCATGTTTCACGATTGTAAAATGTCGCCCCTTCACTGAATCGACACTGTCAGAAAAACTTCTTAAAAGCAAACCTGGCCTCAGACATGTACATTGGCTGAGGACTTGTCAATCACTTTGATATGAAAAGAACTTCATGTTGTTATGTTATGAAATACATATTCATGTTTTTCCTTCTGAGCCAGTTATGGGAAAACCACCTTGTGAATGCTACCTGCATAGCTTATGAAAAGCCTACAGGCCTCTTTGCATGGGTGTGTTGTGCGTGCTCACTTAATTATGTTTCTGAATGATCCATTCTGGCAATAAGCCCTGATTTACCTACAGCTCCTTTTTAGCTTCCAAGATCCGTATGTCAAATCAGTCTCTAAATAGAACAACCTACCCTTCCTCAGGGAGCAAACACTGGATCAGAAAATCAATGTCTATTTGCCACCAATTGGCAGAGCCCTCGACTGTTTGCTGGGGAACTGTGAGTATGGATAGAGCATTGCTTACCTAATGCATTGGAGTCTTCATGCCAGGTTCCCTGGTGGCTTAGCTGAGATTTTAAGAATGAGCTTAAGACAACACTACAGCTTCCCTGTCTGAACAGAAAAATAAAATAAAATAAAAGCAACTTCCATTACAAACACTTTCTCACATTGCAAAATAAACATTTCATTTCCTTTAGAGGGAGACCTTTCTTTTGCTCTTCTTTCACGCTGGAAGAAAAGACATCCTCTGCTGCAGGGCTTTACCCATCCCTTCCAGCACTGGACAATTCAGCTATTCCTGGAAGCTGTGCCCAGCTCCAGGTATTGTGTGACCGAAGCTCCCTCCTAAGTGCAGAGGAGGCCACCACCCTTATTCTGAAAGCATTGCCATTTCCCACACTCTGCGAGAGATCGTGGCCAGCTAATATTAGACACCTCATTGTAGTAGAGAGCAAAAAGGAACTAAAGGAAGAGGAAGCAGATGAGATGCACAGATATATGAGCTGGAGCAACAATAATAGCAAAGCAGTTTAAGTCCTGTTTTTCGGAGAGTCAGACCTGGCAAAATACATCTGGGGGGTCTGAAATGCAGTCAGATAGGCAGCTATTGAAAGGGGACAGATTGGGATTTCTAAACAAAAAAGCAGGGCAAAGGCTGTGGTTCTTCTCAGCTAAATCTAGCTGTTAAGAAGTGAGGGGTCCGAGTCCAGTGGAGGGAAACAGCATCGCTGGAGAGCAATTTATCTCACTGTTTTAGATGGCAGTATTAAGAGGAGATGAATCATCTTTAGAGAACTCTGTTTGCCTCCATGGGCTCCAGAGGGAGTTCAGACAACCAACTTAGACTAATGATCTAGCTTTGGACAACTAAAACTGAATGAGACGGATCCCACCCCGATATTAGGCTCTGAGTGGGAGATGAGTATGGTTTTGCCCATCAGAAACCAGACTGAAAGCTCTGCCGCCTTCTTCGGGAAAACAAGCGAAAGTGCTGAGTTTATAACTGTGATCCTTCTTCGTTATAACTGCCGTCACCTTGGTTGTCCCTTTCCTTAGTTGTGATTTTATTCATCTTTGCTTTTTCACCAATTTTTTTCAACAGTATCAATATTTTTTAATCAAATGCATGCCTGGCGGTGATGACTCTGTGGCGCACACCACCTCCAGCAGTGATAGAGGTGATAGTCTGCACCTTAGGCATCTGACCTCAGCCATTCATCCAAGGCCTGATGAATCACCATCCAAAGAGGTGTCTCTCTCCCCATTGACTAGAGGAAGCCCAAGTGAGTAGCTTGGATTAGACACGATTGGTTTGTGTTAGACTGAACATTTAGATGGCCAAAGATAGGTCACCCTGAGTGTCTTGCCCACCGCTTTGGAGCCATGCTCAGAAGTATACCCAGCTCTGGCTTTAACCAAGGCACTGCCTTTTTCTCTGCTTATACAGACAATAAACCAGAGAGAGAAAATAACATGGCAGCACAAGCGTGGTGATGTATCAAATATGATGAGAAAATTTAGCTTTTCCTGTTTAAAGCAATCAAGTGGCAAGAAACGTGAAGGCTGCCTGTGACTCAGTCACGTGCATGTTAATGACTCTAATGACCCCTCTTTTGGTCATGTGTCTGTAGACTTTCCTATAAGGTATTTTTGCTGGGCTTGGTGATTTTTATAAGCAAGAAAACAAGGCAATGCATGCTTGAACAGTTGACTAAGGTGTCAAGACAATCACAGGCATATGTGTATGTGACTTCCATCCTTGCTTTGAATGAGCTCTGGCCCATTTGTTCTGGGAAATCCTTGCARGAAAGGTCCTTACAGACGCTGTTAAAAAAATTGATCAGAAGTATTTTCATAATGGATTTGTTTCAGCTTTAATATACTTTTTATTAATAGCAAGAGGAGAATCTGTCATAATTAGGCAGATCACTCAAATCTCACGCTTAGATGAAGCACAGTGTCATCCCTCATCCCAGAACCCACAAGCTGAATGAAGCTCATCTTGCCTAGTGTGGTCCACTGGCTGGCACATGTCGGGGCATGGGAGCAGAGGAGAGGTGAGACATTCCCAAACTTACCCCTTTTATCATGTCACCACCCACAAGTACCGCCCTACACATTAGAAGACTGGGCAATAGGGGCGTCTTTAATAAAATAAAGCAGAGCTTTAAAATATAACAAAATCCTCAACTTACTCTAGAAAGTTTCAGCCAGAAAGGTGAATATTTCAGGCAGTTATGGAGAGCAAGAGCAGGGCTGTAGGATGGGAAGGATTTGTATGATTATCCGTAGCAGCTGCTGTCACCCCTGCTACTTCATTTTCTCTTCTCCTGCAAAAGATGGAAATGCAGTAAAAAAAAAAAAAATTTTTTTTAAAGAGTCCTCTGGGATACATCTTCTCTGGACACCTGCCACGCATTTTGGATGGGTTTGCATCCACACACCACAGGGCCTGGGAATCAAAGGCAGCAACATGGCCCAGTCCATCAGCTGTGCTCACCTGACCAAGCCCTGCAGCTCCTCTGTAAACAGCTTAGGGGATCAACTTGTTCACTCAGGATGCTAAATTCAGATATGGGGTGAGGACAGATAATTTGATAGAGATCAGAAAGTCAGATTTGACTGCATGACTAATTTTCAGAGAGGTTAAGCTAGTCAAAAGTAATGCATGTAATGTAATTAACACAAAATACATTTACAATAATGTAAAGTCATACACCTCCAGAGTCACAACCTGCCCTCCAGAACTGAATGAGACAATGAACTCATTATTTGTCTACGTTTATGCTATAATATTTCTGCATGAAGAGAAGGTGTATGTTGACTATTGTGGCATGGGTCCAGTGTTCGGGAACTGAAAAGGCACTGAAAACACATCTCCAACACATTGACTTGTTCAACTAAGACTATTTTTTTATCAGATCTCATCTAAAGATCTGATTTACAGATCTGACCTAAAGCCAATTGGAGCCAATAAAGATTCCCTGTGACTTCAGAAAAATGGGCCTGACTTATGTAATCTGCCCACTTCGTTTGCCACTTTGGAAAACCACTGGATACCATAATGAACAAATAAATAATAACAACAAAGCGGGCGTTTTAGAGCAGATGCTCTACCAATACCACCAGCCACCATCAGATTCCTGGCTACCTGTCACAGGGGAAATGGGTAATTCCCTCCTTGATATTTTCCTTGTGACATTTGTCTATTCCTTAAACAGAGGAAGTCACTAAGCAGGTATTCAGCCTGAACACCTAGTCAAGGTCCTGTCATTCAGTCCTCCAGAAAGAACTGGCTTGGGCTAATCAATTCTTCTACTATTTGTAACATTTGCCTTCCACAGTGCCAAATCAATGTTTTTATGTTGGATAATGTACTGGGCTGGGACTCACATTCTCTGGGCTCCTGGATGTTAGGAAACATAACATAAGTCTCATTGCTTTTATCCCTTCCACCCATTTCATTGCCAGTACGATCACTGAGGACTCACTTGTGCTTCTCCTATAGCCACCAAGAGTTCGGCAGTCTCCACACATGATTTTTATCCTGAAGAAAGGGTGGGCATGTTTCTCGTCAGGTAGGAGTGTAACAAAAAACACTGCTAAAACAGCTGATGTTTTTTAGTAGTCTCTGGGAAGCAACACTGCAAGTTAATGCAGGGGAAGATTTAACTGAAGTTTCCAGGCTGAAGCCAGGCTTCTTCCTGAATCTTAAGGAGACTTATTTGCTATATTATTCATTGCATCGTTTCTGACCCCAACACCACAGACACCTCACTTGCTGCATGCCCGGATGCTTCTCTGGAGGGAAACACCTCCATTAATCTAAAGAGTGAAACTTAGCCAGAGGATCGGGTCCTTTCCTGAGAGCTTTCTTGTACCTGTGACTTTACATCATGCTCCTAAATTGCTGTTCTGGAGCTAAGGTTGCAGTTTTAATATGAAATGGAGTCCTCTAGCAGGTTATTAGTTTAAAACTAGGTAGTGCTTGCTGTTTTGGAAACATCCCAGGAGAGGAATCTGAGGTCTCTTCCCCGTATGATTGTCTGCAGCCTGAATCCAAATAATATCTCTACTGCAGCTGTAAAAAAATGCATTAAAGGAAGTAGAAAAGATGTCTTAGCTATAACATTTATAAAACATCAAGGGTGACTTGTAAAGGAACCTGTGGTTTTCAAATGCTAATGGAAGAACAGCTTGGGAGCAGTGAATATTCTCCAGGTCTTGGCAAATTAGTATTTTATTTGCAGAATTTCAATGAGCAATAGAACTCAGAGGAAAAAAATCAAGGTTCTTTCTGGTTCACATGGCATGAATTTTAACATTTCTTCCGTTGGGTAGGTCCCCATCTTCTAACTATCTTTTGCCATAAACAGTTACCCAGACTGTCAAATTCTCATATCCAGCAAAAGATCTGAAAGGATTCATCCAAACCCACTATCAYGCAAAGAAAAAGCTTCCTCCCCCCTGGGGAATCTCAGTCCTGTCAGAGGGGCAGAAGGGCTGTAAAGAACAAAAACTATATCTGATTTTTTCTCTTTACCCTTTTTTGTCTGAGCAGGAGTCTGATCCTCCTGCTGCCTCAAAGTGATCCTTGCCTGGAGTAAGTCCAGCTCTGGTCTGCCCTCAGAAGTGAATGACAGGGTAAAGGTTTAATCATGTGTTTTAATGACCACCAGGAATTGATTAACAAGCTGACAGACATATTGTCACTAGTTTCCCAAAGCGGGATTAGGAGTCCAATCTCCAAAAGCATTGGTTGAGACACTACTTGTCTGCACAATAAGTAATGATGCATCACACCAGAAGGCTAGAGATACAGTCTCCCTAAAAAGCATAACATCCCAGAAAATACAGTGACGGAGAACTTAGAAGATAGCTGATCCATCCTCCCACCCCAGTGCAGAAATCTAAAACGAAAGAAGACTATCTAAAAAGACGAATGTTCTTAAACCCCCCCAGTGACACAGTTTCAAACTCTTCCCCCAACAACTTACTGCTTAACTAGTCTTATTCTTGGAGAAGTCTTCCTGATGCTAAGCTAAATCCACTCTGTTGCAACTCAGATCTAGGGCGTGCTGCCCAGTTCACAAGAGGCATAAATTCAAGTCTGCCTCCAGTCTTCTCTCAAGCTTGAAGGAACTTGGATCTGGCCATCCTATTCTCACAAAAGACGAGCCTAAGCCATGAGTCTGAACACAGTATGTTCCCAAAGCTCAGCCCCAGGTCAGGAGATACAGAAAGCAAGCTGCAATTGAACTGTAAGGTTTGTTTTATCATTTTAGGAGAAAGTTTAATTTTTAAGAAAAAGTAAATTTGGAGCCGTTCAACCAGTTTTATTCTTATCTAAATAGTCACAAACTTGGAGATCATCTGGCATCTATAACACTGTGAAAAATAGCTTTGTAATCAGTGGCAATCTTGCAGTATAAAGTAAACCAGCTGCTCCGGGCTCAGCATGGCACTGTAAGTATGAGTTCAAATTCCCCTGAAGAAAGTGGTGGGAGATGAGAGCACTTAAATTATTTCACTCTACAGCCTCTGTGGTGGATGGGGCTGTGACAGACAGTTGCAGATACCATAGTATATAGGCTTGGAGTGATCCTGTGGGGCCCAGGATGCTCTTCTGCACTGATCCCATTTACTAGGACATAGCTATATGGCACCTCTATTTCAGTGGCAAAACTGGTTTAGGAAATTTCTGCCTCTTGCCCCAGCTCTGCAGTTCACCACCTCATCAGCTGTGTCAGGTGGAACATTTTAAGGGTTTCCCTACACACAACATTAGTGAAGTGATCTGAGTTAAAGATGAAYCAAGTCATGCTACTAACACCTTCCAGGACTGCTTTCCCTCCTGGGGCAGCATTACAAAATAAATGCATTGCAGAATAAAATGAGGCCACGCAAAGCATCTGCTCTGGTGGTTCAAATAAACTCGTTTCACTTGCTACTGTGATGGACTAGTTGTGATACATGGGCTAGAAGTGTCTGCAAAATGTTAAGAGTGGAAAGAACTGTTGTTCTCCTCCATTTTTTCTCAGAGGAAGTGGAAAATGCAGAAAGGCCCAAGGTAAAGTACAAAAAAAGCAACAAAGCCAATCCCTGAAACCAGGCAGTAAAAAATATCTGAGAGCCCCAGCTCCAAGTCAAACACAGCATGCAAAMAACACCACAGGCCCTATAGGGTCATTCAGTGCTAGACATTGAACATGGCATAATAATGCAGCTAAAGCACTTACCGCAAATACAAAAGCATTATTTTGACAATTATTCCTTGGGGTATTTTGCRATACAAAGTCTTGGCTGAAATAAAAATTGGCGTTGGCCTCTTGTGTATGCATATAACCTAGAACTGAGTGTTCAATGTGCCAGGTCTTGTAAGAAGGGGTAATTCAGCAAGAATAAGGTCTATTTATTTTTTGATCAGCAGAAATCACTGGTGCTGGCAGCATGAATGGAATCTCTTCCAGGTATCAGTCAAAGGAAGTTTTCTCCAAGGACCTTGTTTTCAGAAGCGATTTCTCCACCAGACGAGAAATAAAATCAAAGAAATAATTTACATCAATGTCATCTTTAAAAGGGCAATTTTCTGTGCCACCTTTGAACTCACCATCACAGTAACAGTCTGCAGACATGCCGCTGCCCCTTCCTCATTCCTGCCATCATGCCAGGAACCTCGGAGGGGGACACAARCCACCTGAGTGCTGATGGGACAAGCGAACTGAAGAAACCAATGAGGGCTTGGGTGATCATGACCGCACTGCTCGCCAGTACCAAGCTCACTTCAAGACTGGACATCTCTGCAACAGGGGTTCCCAAGTTTCGTTTCCATCTGGGCTGCCGTGAGGCCACAAGATGGAGTGGGCTAACTTCACATAAGAGCTGACCAGAATAGATCAGAGCAACATGTCCTGCAAGAGCCTATTTCCCTCCACTGACTGTAAAAAGAGCCAAGACACATTTATACAGGGGACATCTAACGTCAGATGGGACAGCTTCCACCCAGGAGCACGTACAGGCTGGCTTTTTGTCCTGTACAAGGACTGCCGTAAGGGCATCCAAGGCCATGGTGATGTTACTAAAAGCTGTGGCATTAATGTAGTTTGTGTAATAGAGCTAAAAAAAAAAGCACTGGGCCGCTGGGCAGGGAGGGGAGTGACGTTTCCTGCACTCACGCTTCCTCCTCAGCTCCGGGCAAGGAGCAGCGAATGCAAATAAGCGGGAGCCCTTGGCCAGGTGCCGAGTATCCCGCCTGGTCCCAAGCCAGCAGCTTTGCAGAGCGACATGCCCTTGAAGTGAGGAAGTCCTGCAAAGCGTGGCCTGTTTTGAAATCTGAGTCCCGGCCTCGCAGAGGACTGCCACGCGTAAGCCGGGGACGGCGCTGGGTGCCAGTTGGCTGCGCTGGGGAAGGGAGTGACACGTGGACAGTTGTCACTAGACATTGCAATGGGCCGGACAATTCCCAGCACGCCAGGACACCCTAGTTTGTTGAGCACTGTAAGAAAGAAGCGGATTTGTCTTTGCAAGCAAAAAGGAGGGGAAAAACATATTGTCCTCAAGGAATACGGGCAGCCCTTTGTAATGGAAGATAAAAAGGTCAGGAAGAAAATGAAAGGGGTCTCAACATGCACGGGGTATAATAGAGCAGGTTTACTGCAGAAAAAAAAGCACCCTGACCTAGCTCAACAGCATGCACTTCTTTTATATGTTTTCTGGCAACCGCCACTGCTGATTTCTCTAATCAGATCTGGCCAGCCCGAAACGCTTGCTCCGATCCCTGCTGTGAAGTGCTGTTCTCACTCCCGCCACTGCTTAGGCAGGCAAACTCCTTGATGCGGTCGCGACGACTAGAGCGCCAGGCCTGCAGCACGCATTTGTTTCAGGCTGGACGAGCAGATGGAGAATTCACTGAAGAGCATGGGAGACGCCCAGAAGACTCCCCAGGATCTTGGCCACAACCTCCGCCGCTGAGGCTGGGTTTTAACGAGTGACGAGGTGTTACTGCTCTGACTCCTGTGGTCAGGCACCCCCTGCCTGCTGCAATTCAAGGGAACGAAAAAGCTCTCTTTGAGCCCTAGATGAACTTTCCATTTTCTCAGTCACTCTCCTCACAACCAGAAAAGATGCATAAAGAGCTTGTAGCAGTTCTGCCCTTTTGAGAAGCGAACAGGTAGACATGAAAAGCAGCTCTTTATCATAACTTTCTCTATRCTGGAATAGTTTTGCCACAATTCCCTTTCCTCTAATGACACCTACCATTCCTCTAGGCTTTKGGRGGAAATAAATGACCTTTATTCTTATTCCTATTCTCTAAATGCTTACTATTGTTGTTTTCCTCCAGACTCCAGCTTGTACACATCTTTGTGTTTTAGCAAAACTGGGCTGACCCCAAATACTGAAGAGAATGGAATAATTGCCCCAGGTTTTYCATAAAACATTCCTGATAACCTCCCAGAATGGTATGGGCTTTCCTTGCAATGCCATTTTGTTCTTGTCTCGCATTTTGTCTGTGAGTCCTTATCGTCTCCAGATCTTCTTTCCAGCCAGGCATGCCACTTTCCGTCTCCTTCCCTTCCTATCACATTTCATTTTGWTGATTTTGGACCATGTTAAATGAGTTTAAAAAACCCCTTTCTAATTCTCACCCTAACCTCAAAAATTTCTGCAGATTCTCCTGTCTTGACATCTTTGATCATTCCTAAGGGTGGGATTTATCTTACCTAGCTTTAGATACCTCCTTCTGAACCACTCAGAGTTTCTCTACGCTCAGTGAAGAGAAATAGGTGATATCAGGGTGACTCACCTCACCTATTTCAGGTATCTACCTCAGATGAGATTAATTTTGCTCCAAAAATCCCTATTTCTCTTCACAGGCAATAAAGAAGTTTAGACAACTCACTCACATGGAGGTATCAGCATTGCAGACACCCTGATGAGCTGAAGGACCCTGCTCCATTGCATCACTCGAGTCGTTAATGAAGGTACCAGCTAAAACCAGGACCAGATAGACCTGCCATTGAGCAAGCTGACCTGCAAAACCCTGGTCATGGACTCTGGCTTGGAAAAGCCCCAAGCCCCTTGACACATTCTTCCGATGTGACAGCAAACTACTTTTTGAGCACGGTTTGCTGGCAGGCAGCGCACCTGCCTTCTGCAGGGCTCACAAGCCGTATATTCCCCGCTTATTTATGAGAGTCACTGGGGCAGCAAGGAAAGCTTTCCTCGCGTCAAGATACRGCATATCTCCTGCTTCCTCTTATCCAGCAGGCCAGCCACCCTGCCACAGGAGAAAATGAGACTGGCTTGACATGATTTACTCTTGTCAAATCCATGTCGGCGGTTTTTTATTGCCTTATTATCCTCTGGGTGCTTATAAATTGGTTGTTTGATAATTTCTAATAGGCTCTTCCCGGCTACTGGAATAAAGCTGGCTGGTCCCTGACTCCCCAGACTCTCGTTTCCCTCCTTTTCAAAGCCAGGCACGGTGTCGGCCCTTCTCCAGTCCTCTGAAACGTCCTCCCCGCATCCTCGCCCATAACCCCAAGGAYTCAGGCTTACTCTGCCCAGTTCACAGCTGCTCTTGCATTGATTTCTTCAGGCCCCTKCACGCAGCAGATTTTCCTCTGCCTTTTAGCGTGTTCTCCCCCTGTTCTACCCTGTGCTCCCGTTCACATTATTTTAAATTCATTTCACTTGCTAGCTGGGCATAGCTAATCCTTCTTAGAAGGCTGAAACAAGAGAAATTATTTTCTGTGGTTTCCTTCATTTGGTTTTCCACCCTCTGAGAACTAACAGGGTTACTCTGTCCTTCATTTTTCTCTAATTTACGTGCATGTATAGAATTGCCAGGGTTGCTTTTGACATCCCTTGTTCCTTGAAACTATTTTGGTGTCTTGGCCTTTCTGATGTTGAGCTTATGCAGGTCGATTAATRTTTTACATTCAGCTTTCCTGGGTCTTTATTTTCCTTTTTTTTCACGACTCCTTTTTAATTTTCAGCTCTCAGGGAATTTCTGGCACAACTGCTCACTATGTTTCCTTTTTCTTACTTTGCCATTCTGGCATCAATATTTCTATAAGCTGAAAAAGATCAATGAATAAACAGAAGTGAAYCAGCATAAACTGACCAAAGCACTGTGACCCTCTCCCGACTTTTTATTCCAAGCGAGTAAGGAAAAAGAAAAGGKTTGCAGCACTTCTCCTTTCTGTCATCACACAACTCTCAGAAGTGGCTTTCTGCTTATCGGTGATATTGGCTGGAAAGTCCTGCCATYGCACAGCTCTCAAGGGCCTTACCCTGAACAGATAAGGGAGCGCGTTTGAACTCATCCAAAGTGCCTGCTCGGAAACCAGCTTTGCGTCAACAGGGAGGATAATATCCACTTATACCAGCAAAATGACAGCTACCTTTTGCCGTTATCACTGCTATGCCTGCTAAGCGAGTTTGCAGGAAAAGCTAAGTTTTTAACACCGTTATAGCGACAAAACTTTCCGAATGATGACTGAGAGGCAGAAAGTTGGATCAAGGCATGCTGCAGCTTTTGAGACAACGGACGGGGCAGGAAAATCCCCACTGGGCACTCCGGGGCTGATATAACTGCGGGGCCTGGATTAGATGTCAAGTCTCCATTGGCCATCGGTGCAGTCAGTGGAGAGAGACAAGAGTGCCCAGAGAGTGATTCTCACCCCAAATTTGGGACCCCCTAAAGAAAATTTCCCTAGGGGAAATAATCATTTGAGCTGCGGCAACCCTGACTCACAATTTTATCTGCCCTGACGTTTGCGGCTTGCGCTGTTCACAACCAGATTGACACACGCATTGGGAGCAGGGGTTGGTGTAAACAGGATCCAAATCCTATTCTGCTGCTCCTGTGGAGGGATAGAAACCCCTGGAAGAAACAGCTGTGTGGCACCTTCAGTGCTASTATAATAGAGCAGAGATTAGGAGTCAGAGCTCATAGACTCCACTGCTGATACCGCTGTGCCTAAAGGG
Organism: Apteryx rowi; assembly: GCF_003343035.1. Lineage (NCBI taxonomy): Eukaryota > Metazoa > Chordata > Aves > Apterygiformes > Apterygidae > Apteryx > Apteryx rowi. The sequence goes on from NW_020451204.1 coordinate 3,687,548, forward strand.
CACATGGGTTATTACTGCATGGGTTATTTTTGGAACTAATAAGTCATGATAGATTGCATTCTCATAAAAACTCAGATCCTTTTCCTCTCTTGGAAGAACCTTTAACACATCCCTCACCTGCATGTCATCTGTTGGAGTTCTACTAACCGGCTTTTCTTCCTGCTCCTCCGAAGTAGGAGATAACTTGCTCACCTTGTTTTCACACTGCAAGCGGAAAAAAGTAGAAAACCTGCCTGGAAATACCTAGGACAACACACTGAAGGTCTCACCTCAAATACCTTTCAAATCACAGCTTGCGGTAGCCACACACAGCCTATCAGGGTCTTATGAACTGGAAACACTCCCTCTGTTCAGAAAATGCAACCATTTATAAGTGCAAATCCTGCTTTTGGTAAGCATTGAATAAAACTACTGGTTATCCACAGAAAATGAAATTTTGTTTAAAAAGCACTGATCTAATTTAAGTGCTTGTTTCATGTTCTCCAATTGCTGTGCCTTACCTGGGCAAATAGAGGTTGATGCAATTCCCAGGTGACAAATCATCATCCTTTGGTCCTTTCACAGCAGCCTAGGAAACTTAAGAATATGTAAAATGTCAGCGCCTGAGTAAAGAGATATATTTGCTTAATAGATGCTTCCAGATATAGTCTGCTCACCTGGCTTGCATAAGCATATCAAATTTAATATTTGATTTAGAATTTAATATAAAGGCAACTGATTGTAAAACATAAACAGATTCACCAACACAGGGGAATGAACCTTTTTATGAAACCAAGTAACAGCTACACATATAAAACGAGCTGAAAATGAATTAGTAAGATCAAACTTTCAACTTGCTGATTGAAATCGTGATTAAATCATGATTAAAGCCAGTGAGCTAAATCACTTTAATGTCTATCAACCCAAGACAAGGCTTTCGAGCCATTTCTTCTGTGCTTGCTTCTCTTCGACGAAGCCAGATTGTAGATGTACGGAAGGAAAGCACCCTTTTCCCTGCAGCAGCAGCCAGAGGGGAGGTCTCCTCTGGCTCCACACGCTGCTGAGGGACACGGAGATGCTGGGCATTACTTTGACAACGTGCTCCCAAGCTGCTCATTCCTTCCCCCATATTGCACTTTAAGACATATTATAATGATTCAGGYCCAAGTCACCCTTAAAAGAAGGAGGGAGTGTTTTTAATGCAGGTTGTTCCAGTTCAGCTGAGGGACCGGGCAACGTCAGCGCAGGCAGGAACGAGCAGCTGGAGGAGGGACGACTCTCAGCCCAGCCTGCGTGGCCAGGGCTGACCCCTGCCAAAACTCACGCTYGTGATCTAACTACGACAGGGAACTCCCGAGCACATCAAACGCAGTTTTCTCTTGCACTGTGAATAGGACCTGCTTGGGAACCAAGCCAGCTCACATGATTTTCTGAAGTGCCTCGTAATGTATGTCGTTATTTTTAAGGCCACAGCCTGGAGTCATGATATGATGAGATTTGCAGGCTGTTTGGTTTCGTAATTACATGCAAGTTCCTCCATCTCAAAGTCAGGCAGGAAAATTCAGACACTTGACCTCAGTGCTCCCTACAGATGGCCTCGACTATACTGAAAAGAGAGAGAAAATGAAAATTCGCCTCTTGGGAGGTGGCTGTAAAGGGCAATGGAGTGGGCAACGTCTCCCCCGTTGCATAATGTCGCATGCTTATTGAGTTGTTAATGCTAACACAGTGCAGGGTCAGGCGCACAGCCCCTCTGCTTCCTCATTTCTGCTCATCCCATTAATGCTACATGAGCAGCACCAGTGTTAGTCAGAGCACCAGAAAAAATAGGTCTGCTTATGTTTCCTGCCACTGTGCATATTTCTAACATTTCATTTCTAACAAAGCCTATATCTAAGCCCTAAATCTAAGACGCAGTCTGAGACTCTGACCCCATCACCAGAACCTGCAGGGTCCCAGATCAGCTCGCTGTGTACTCATCCTGGCCACAGACCTTAGGAATAGGATCATAGGGTACTTCAGCTTGGAAGGGACCTCAGAACATCTCTAGYCCAATCTCCTGCTCACACCAGGGTCAGCTTTAAGGTCAGACCAGGCTGCTCAGGGCTTGATCCGGTTGGATCTTGGAAATCTCCAAGGATGGAAACTGCACAGCCTCTCYGGGCAACCTATGTCACTGCTTGACAGTCCTCATGGGGAAAAAAGTTTCTCCTTTTATCCAGCCAGATCGTCTTGTTTCAAACTATGCCCATCCCCTCTTGTCCTCCCACCACACACCACTGTGAAGCACCTGGCTCTATCTTCTTGACAACCTTCTCGTGGTACTGGAAGGCCACTGTGAGCTCTCCCTAAAGTCATCTCTCCAGGCTGAACAAGCTCAATCTCCCTCAGCCTCTCCGCTCACTGCAAGATACTCCCCGGGTATCGGGGGCCCGGYGCTGGACTCGCTCTGGTTTGCCAGTGTCTTCCCTAAACTGGGGGGACTGACCGCAGTACTCTAGATTTGGTCTAATGGAATCTCTCTTTATTCTCCAAAGATGCTTTGGTTACTTTGGCCTTGAGAGAAATGAGTTTCTAAAGCTCTTTTAAACAATGAATTAAGGAGTGTCTGTGAATATTCCCCCCAACACTGTTTCAGTGATGGAAGTTCAGATAGGAAAGACTGTAAGTAGGCAGACTTTTGCCTCTCAGCCACCCACAGCCCTGCTGGGACCACCCCCACCCTCCCTGGCCCAGCACCTGAAGCCCTCTCAGACAACCCTCATGCCCCCCAGGCAGCACACCAAGACCTGCAGAGATGATCCCCCCACAAGCCCCATGCCACCAAGACAYGCTGGGACAATCCCCATCCTCCCTAGCCCCATGCCCCCCAGACTTGCTGGGATAATCCTCACCTTCCCAGACCAGCAACCTCAAACCCTGCAAGGATGATCCCCACCCTCTCAACCCAGGACCCCCAAACCCCGCAGGGAGGAGCCCCATCCTCCACAGCCCAGCACAACAAGCTTTGCTGGGACCATCCTGTGCCCCCCATTCCAGCACCCCTAAGCCCTGCTGGGATGATCAGCATCCTCCCCAGCCCAGCACCCCCAGCCCAGCTGGAACAATCCCCATTTCCCCATCAGTGCACTCCCAAGCCCTTCCAGGCAAATCCCCATGTCCCCCATCTGCACACCACCAAGCCCTACAGGGATGATCCCCATCCTCACGATCCCCACGCCCGCAGCCCAGCTGGCACCATTCCTGTGTTCCCATCCCACACCCCCAGCCCAGCTGCCACGATCCCTATCTCCACATCCCACACCCCCAGACAACTGGCACCATCCCCATGTCCCCATCTCACACCCCCAGCCCAGTTGCCACTTTCTCTGTATCCCCATCCTCATCTCCCCCATCCCACACACCCAGCCCAACTGGCAACTTCCCTGTGTCCCTATCCCCATGTCACCCATCCCTGCACCTCCAGCCCAGCTGGCACCATCCCTGTGTCCCCATCCCCCTCTCCCCCATTCCGCAACCCCAGCCCAAACAGGACCATCCCCATCTCCCCCATCCTGCACTCCCAGTCCAGCTGGCACCATGCCCATCTCCTCATCCCCGCACAGCCACAGCCCAGCCGGGACCATCCCCATGGCCCCAACCCCATGTCACCTATCTCTGCACCCGCAGCCCAGCCAGGACCACCCCATCTCCCGATCCCCATCTCCCCATCCCTGCACCCCCAGCCCAGCCGGGATGATCCCCACCTCCCCATTCCCACACACCCAGGCCAGCTGGAACCATCCCCATGTCATCCATCGCTGTACCCCTAGGCCAGCTGGCACCGTCCCCATCTCCTCATCCCCACACCCTCAGCCCAGCTGGCACCATCCCTGTGTCCCCATCCCCGTGGTCCCATCCCCACACACACTGCAGCCCAGCCGGGACCATCCCCATCTCCCCATCACACATTCCCAGCCCAGCTGGGGCCATCCCCATGTCACCCATCCCTGCACCCCCAGCCCAGCCGGGACCATCCCCACCTCCCCATCCCAGCTGGGACCATGCCCAGCCGGGACCATCCCCACCTCCCCATCCCAGCTGGGACCATGCCCAGCTGGGACCATCCCCATCCCACCCCCCATCCCAGCTGTGCCCACCCCACCGCGCCCGCTGCCGTCGGGGGCCGGGCGGCGGCGCGGAGCCGTTTTGTGCGCGGCGGGGCCGCCTGGCTCCGCGCTGCTCCGCTCCCGCTCCGCTCCCCTCGCTCCCCTCCTCTCTCCTCCGGCTCCCGGCGCGGCGATGGCCCCGGCGGCGCACGGCTGCGGCAGCGGCGCGCTCCTGGGCCGCTTCGGCGTCCTGCTGCAGGCGCTGCTGGCGCTGGGCGCCTTCAGCACCCTCATGCGTGAGTACCGCTCCGCCGCGGGCCCTAACGCGGGAGGCGGCTGCGTGTGCGCTGCTGCCAGGCGCTCGTTAGAGCTGGGGCTTCGAGCCGTAGTCTGTGAGTAATTGAGTACAGCAGGCTCGCTGCTATGATGCATTCAGGCTGGCTCTGCTTGGGTGAGCAACTCCACAGTTACTCATAAGGCTGTAACGATGGGTGGAAGCTGAAGGTGTAAGCCAATGACTTGCTAGCAAGAAGATGAGAGAATCTAACAAAACTAGTGCTGGCATCAGATAGCATGCTGCTAAATTAAAGTAATATTTCCCTTAACTGAACTGTGATATTGTTTGTTTTAACTTTGCTTAGGCTACAGAGTGATTAGGGTTTGAGAGGCCCGAGAAGGAAGCTRCTGGGGCTCAGAGATGTGTGCTAAAATCCAAGACCTCAGTACTGGGAGGTAATTTGGTGCAWAGCATGGGCTGCCCTTAAACTAGAACTATGTTGTTACTTATTATGAAGGATGGTAATAGTATAAAGCAGCTGAGTAGTGAGAAGAGTGATGGGGGAACAATATTAAGACCTGAGAAAACCTGTTGCTATGTGCTGTGTTCATAGCAATGCAGGAGTTTTTTAACCATTCAGTTAAGTGGTCTGATACAAACTGAGCAATGAGGCAGAACTCAATCTGTTTTCCTTGTTAAAAACCTGTGGTGATTGTGAGCTAAAACTTCAGGTTCTCTAGTTAAGTATTCCCCTGCCCTTTTCTGGAAAACCGTTTTGAAGGCAGGACTCCAGGACTGTAGTTGTAACCAGAAGCTGTCAGGAAAACTGCAGCAAACTTTCTGTGATAACCAATAGCTTTCTCCAGTTGTAGTAGCCCAATTCTAACACTTCACTGCCTGTATTTCACCAGGTATTGACAATAAGAATAGACTAACTTGGTCTTTCTGTTCCCATCACTGTGATGTGTGCACRCAGGTTAATTGGTTTGTAAACTCCACAGAGTGATCCCATAAAATCGGTTAATCATGCCAAAAATACTCCTGTGGCTGAGGACTTCATAATCACTGGCAGGAAATCCTCAACTCTGGGCTACCAGTTGTTAAYCCCCATGGTGCAAGGGCTACTGTTTCCTTGAACATTAGCAGCCTCTTGGTTAACAAGAAGCTGAAAGCTGGCTGTAAGGGGATTCACAGTGAATCCGCTCAATGACTAAAACTGCGGAGGAAATTGCTGGCTGGGACCCTGCAAGTAGATGTGTTTACAACCCTGGGATCTCAAACACATCATCTCTGGCTGCAGCAGGGCTGTCTGTCCCTAATTCACCCCAGCTGTTTCTCATCTATGACCAATTTACACACTCCCTGCTGGAGACTTTCTCAGATCTTCCATTGGGGCTGTTTGCATGCTGACTCCTAACACATTTTAGTAGTAACAGGCTTACCAATGACCTTATGTTAACCAATAACTGGCTCTGAAGCAGCTTTTGGGGCTTTTGTGTGAACCATTCAGCTGGCAGCCTCCTGGGGAGGAGAAGACATGAGCAGCTGTGGGGTGTGGGAGCCTCTTGAGCTGATGGAGGATGTGTTTAGAGTCTAAAATGCTCCTGGGAACCTCGACTGCATCTTCACTCAAGCCCAATGTGAAGTAGGCAGTCACAGCTGAATGACTGCCTTGTCTAAGTTTTGGTACTTTGCTTTCACTGGAATCGGTGTTGGCCCATCTTACTACTTTTTCCTTTTGTACTCTGATGTTCCTGGATGTGTATTTGTGATGTGTATGTCTGATTTCTGCTTTAATGGGACACCGTAGGCCAGCTTGCTTGGTCTTACAGGTCAATGAATGGGTATTTAATTCCTATCTGAATGCAAGCCTGTGCATTGTGGATTCCTTCTGCTATAAAGCTTAAGTTCACCTTAGCTGTAGGAGAAGCTATGGCTAGAGAGCTATGCAGCTGGTGTTTGTTCGTTATGGCTCTAACAAGCTGTTTCCAAAAGAAACATGGTCAAGCATAACAAGCTTGGTGGTGGGATTGTATCCTGGGAATTTCAAGTGATTTGTGCTAGGTCCAGACCTCTTGCCAGAGGAAAGCCACGTTCCTAGGGCTGTGTAAGTAGTGTGCGCTAGCTGCTGTATGCAGAGATGCCAAGAAGAGGCAATTGGTCTAGAAGGGACTGATTATCATCCTGTGAAAAGTCTCACCTGTTGAAAATTGGCCTTGTTCAGTTTCCATGGCTCTGTTGAATTCAAAATCCAGTTACAGCTCTCCCTTCAACTCAGGAGTATCAAATGGGGAAATAGCCCTTTAAAAACARACAAACAGAACCCCCCCAGAATTTGAATAGAAAAAGCTTCAAGATTGTGCAAATACTATACAGAGCACTTGGAATAATTCTTGAGGAACTCAGGCTGGTTACAAGTGCCTGCAAAACACCACATTATAAATGGGGCAGGCTCACAGAGCATACAGCCAAAATATGGAGGGTCACTAATATGGCCTATTCCAGGATGGATAAGATCATATGTTATCAGTGGAAGGGTTTGTATCCTTGAACTTCTGTCTTCTGTGGGTCTGGAAAGACTGCCTCCTGCCAACCTGGTAGGAGAACCCAAATGCATGTGAATTGGCCAGTCTTGTGTGTTTGTCTGAATTGATACTGTGTAAGTGTGGGTCTGGATYGTGTGAAGTGCAGATSGTATGCRATCACAGAAGAGAAAATAGTGGCAGAATGGAGCTGACACCATGGGTTGTCACCCTTCCCACCCCCAGGGCTGGCTTCAGAGGCACTTTAAACTGGCTGTAGGACCCTTGCTGCAAAAACCGTGCTGTGAATGCTTGAAAGAAGAGGTGGTCAAGCATAGCATGCTGTGTGTGTGACAGTTGGCTGTTTCCTATGYGTGAACTTGCCCTTAGGGGAGGTCACAGCACAGAGCAGTGTGGATAATTGAGTAACCCCATCTGAAGTAGTTCTTAACACTCTGCCCTGATTATCAGTCAACTGAATGGAGAAAGCATGTTATGGTTATGTCAGCTGCAGATGCTGGATGTGACTTGGAGGTTGAATCCTTGCAGTTGCTGCTATTCAGTTTAAACCTGTTGTAAGGAGGGGGCTGTAGGACAGCAGAAGTTGCCAAACTTTCAGCCTGGAACAGTGAATCCATCTGGAATGAGGGAAACTCTTATAGAAATCTTAGCCACAGCCGCCTTTGTGGATGAACTGGAGTGCAGAAGCAGAATTTGGGAGTTCAAGGACCTTTTTTCCATTGTGAAATGAAAAAGCTTTCCTTGGAGCTGGTATTTTTGTCCCCCCCCCCATGACAAACAGCATGGGGGGGGGGCATCTGAGGCCATCTATTACTCTTCCAAATTACTCTGTCCCTTAGAGTACCCTTGCAGCCCTCTTGAGCTCCTGAGTGAAGTTTGGTAATGCTTGTGCTGCAGGTGCCAAAACATGCTTAGCTCTTGGAGACAGTTCATATGGCTAGGCAGAGAGAGTTGCACTGGACTGAGCTCCATACCACCCTTCTTCAAGCGGTGAAACTTGGATTTCAGCTTGACTTTTGTGAATGGACCTGCCTAATGTGAGAGTAGTGTCCCATCAGCTCCTTTTGCACATCGCTGCTAGACACAGTTCTTCAGCACATCTTGCCTTGAGCTTACGCTAAGAAGACAGCGTTGCTTGCAGTTGGGAGCATGATGCTGGCTCTTCCAGTCGGGACCTGTAGTGATGGAGGTGACCTACAGCAACAAGGTAATATTTTATAATTCTGGTCTAAGTAGTTTGTCCCAAGGCAGGACCACAGAATCAGTTTTTGCCAGACTGACTCAAAAGCAAGCAGTGAATCTCTGGGTTGTGGTGGAAAATACCTGGTAAAGAATATAAAAACTACCCCCTCATCTATGTGTTTCCTTGGTTCCCAAGCTAATCCTTGCAAGGAACCGTGGGCTTAACAACTGACCTTGCAATGCATTTTTCTCCGGGACAGTGGGTTACTGGCTAGTGAAAATGGGAGGCAGTCTCCCAGTATGTGGAAGTGTCTGAATTTTGGAAGGGTTTAGTGGAACCAGCAGTAATTATCATCTTGATCGGATAAACCAGACTAAGTATCCTGCTCCAGTGCAACTTTGAATCAGCGCTATGTTCAGGCTTGTTGCTGTACWTACTTTGCATTGCTGCGTTGTTTCTGTGCTTCAGAATTATCCTGCATGCTTAGTATGTGGTGTTTTAGCTTTTACACTGAAAATCTCTCTTAAGGGTGAGTGGAAGTGTGTGCATGTCAGAAAGGGGAAGAAATAAGTGAAGGATGTGTTCAGCCTAGTGTTTGATCTATCCAGACTTCCATGCTGTTCTGAAATAAATTTGCCCAGAACTTAAGAGTACTGCAGGACTTAGCAAGCACAAGACAGGCTCTGCTGACCTCACTTCTAATGTAAATGCATAACTGTTTGGTTTGATGCATATTTAAATGCAAACTTCACCACTGCAGATGCTTTTCCCTTTGGGGGGAAAAACAAACCACAAAGGTTAACTTYCTCTCTGGAGGTGTGAAGTACAAGGCTTTGCTGACTGTAATAGTCAATTTACATGCAAGTTTGTGGGTTAAGCAAAAACCTACATGCGGCAGAAGTCTTGAGACAAATTTTTCTTCTGCTTCAGTACATCTGAAAACTGGCTAAGCTTGAAAATACACATTGTGCTTTGTAAGCTGGGAGGTCTGCACAGCATTTGATGTGCTTAGTTAAGCTGAACGCAGCTTTTTACAAAGCTTTTGAATTTTAATTGTATTGACCTGTTCTTGGTCTGTTCTTTTTATCAGTTAAATCAAGCAATGAAAGCTGTGTGCTAAATTCAGGTTGTGAGGGTCCTGGTTTCAGAACGGGACAAATGTGTTGGGTGAGATGACAAATGAGCTTGCAGACTAGAACTGCTTTAAAAGTTATCCTTAATGYAAGGACTGCGAAACACATTGCTGAAATGGTTCTATACCACATGGCAAACAAGTGATGTTATAGATAACTTTTAACACTGTACGAGAAACTTCACAGTGAAACTTGTCTTCCCTGATTACAGGCTGGAGCAAGTAAAGCTCTAAGGAGAAGTCTGTTAAGTTTTCAACTGTCTTAACAATATGGTTGTGAGAACTGTGTACTGTGACAGACAATCTTTAAAGTGCCAATCCAGCTGTGTCACTTCATTCTTAAGGTTTTGGCTCTAAATGATATGTTACCTTATGTTCTTGAGATAAAAAATTTCCTGTTTAAAACCTATTTTTTCAAATAATTTACCTGGAACCTAGTGGGGGCTGAAAACAAATTCATGACTGCCTCTCCCAAGAAAGAGTTAAAAAGACTGTCTGGAGAGTTAGAGTCCTGCCCCAAGCCAGGTCTCCTGACAGATTTACTGTAACATCAAATACCTTGCCCAGTTCTTGGTGTATAAAATGTGACTAATGGTTGTTATTTCAAAGCATGCTTTATGACCACCAGGCACTTGAATGCTGGGCGAGAGCCATAAAAATCTCCACAGAAATAAGACCGGCAGGGGTGATGCACCCTTTGCTGCTTGAGGCATAGCTTGAAACTGAGACCCACTCCAAAAGCACCACATAGCCTTAACTTGAGCTGTTAATGTCCCCAGGCAGGTGGATGATCCAGCCTTTGGTATTTCTCTGCAGGATGGGTGATGGGGAGGTGGTGCTGCTCTGAGGGTCTGGCTAAGGGTTCTGGAGGTGCTCTCTGTCTTGCTGAACTCTGGATGACTGTGAAGTTGGGTGGGGAATAAAGATGGATGGGCTAAGTAACTTTAGCAACTACATAAAAAAGGGGAGAGGAGTAGCTGTTATGAGGGATCTCGGAGTGTGGATGTTTTTAAAAAGCAGAATGATTCCTTTCCTCTGCCCCCACATCAGCCTGGGAGCTCCAAAGCATGGCATCATGTAGGACTTGCAGGATTTCCATGGGGCCTTTGCTCCAGCTGTGTACTCCTGTGTGCTTAAACTCGCCATCAGTGTATGCTTCTCTTGGAAGTCAAAGCACTCTATCCCAAAAGAAACCTTCTCTGGAAGATGCTGTGGAGTATCCCAGCAATAGCTGCCTATCTTCAGTAGGAGCTAGTACCATCTTTATACTGTCCTGTGTCCTTCTGACATAGTAGTAATCCAGAGCATATCTTCCATTCCTGCTTCTTTCTTGAAATATCCCCTCTGAAAGTTTTGTTACAGGTGCTTGTGTTCTTAAAGCATGGGTATAAGGATATTTGGGAGGGATCTGGAATGATTAAATACATCTAGTGCAGACTAGAGAATGCAAGTCACTGCAGTAATCTGATTCCATAAATATTGATAGGACTTCTGCTGCTAAACTCAAGTAAAAAGATCCTTGTCTTTATAACACTACTCCTAGAAAACTGTGATTGACTCTCAAAATAGTTACTGCAGCTATGCTGTATTAAAGGTGAGGGGTTCCATATCTGGTAAAGATGGGGCAACCCGATTTGCCTAAGGATCATCTGTGCAGGTGATGGGAACAGATCCCAGGCCATCTACACCCTAATCCTGTGCTCTTGTTCACTGATTTCAACTTAATACTGCAAATCTCCTGCTCTATAGGGCCTTCATTTAAATACCCCTTTCTATCTCTTGAGTCTTGTAACAGGCAGCTAGTCTTGCTCTGTGAACCTCGTGGTGGCTCCATGTTGTGAATCTTTGTAGCTCAGGCATGCGCTTACCTCGCGAGCAGCGTGTTAGGCAGTCTCTGCAAACGGTGGCTGCTGTTTCCTCCCATTGTGTCCCMGGTCGAGCTGTCTGAGTAGCCACATGTTCAGGCTAAGAATAGTGCAGACCCCAGGGTTTTGGCCTCTGTATCCTGCATGTTGACTTCTTCCTGTGTGGGGCTTGGAAAAACCCTGAGCTTGGGAAAGGGTGTGTCCTTCAAAATAGGTGGGAAAGTGTTATTGGAGACTATACTGCAGATAAAAGCTCTCCCCTGCCCAACCTCCACTTTATTTTTGTTTCCTCTCTGGTTCAGTAGCTCAGAGTTCTCTTCTGCAATAGCTGGAAATAAAGTACTGACCTTCTTGGTAATGTGATGTTGCCCCTGAGAAGGGTTTCCTGGCACTAGTGGCTGCTTTTTGGTAGGTAATCTAGCTAGTCCCTCTTAAAAGGAAGTGACAGAGTAACTTGGGCACTGCAGCCCAACTTTTGGTGGACTATTTGTTCAGTGCACTAACACTGCTAGTGCTTTCCCTAGTGCTGCTAATACCAGACTCCTTTTTACCCTTCATCCTCTAGGGTCTGCCACTGAGTTCAATGTGCATCAGACTTGTATCTCCAATAAATCCAATCCTAGAGGTTTTCTTTCTTGAGGTTTGGAAGGGAGCTGTCATCCTGCCTTCTGAATTCTGTGGTTGATCACAGCTGATTCACCAAGGAGAAGGTGTGACTAACAGGCAAGCACACCCAAACTTTTCCTAGGGAAATAAGTTCCCCTCTTGATTTTTTCAGCTTAGTTGTAAAACTTTACTTAGGTGTCTGTTTTGCTAACCAGCAGCTAGCTGCCACTGCAGCTAATTCTGTCCAAATTATGGTCATAGTCTCCAGGAGGGATAAGAGGCACCTGTCCAGATGGGACATACTGTTAAGCCATCTGTTCTGCTTTGAGAACTGTTACTGGTGACCAGCCATTGTCACTGCTAGTGCCTTGCTGTGATACTGTGGCTCCAGTGTGCCTGTTTTGGAGCAGGAACAGAGGACTGCTGTCCTTGCCTTGCACATTTCTGATGGTACCAGCGGCAGAGCTGCCTGAACACAACGAACAGTGGAGATGGGGAGAGGATACCATGTGTGAGAGCACTCCACAGCACACGAGTTGGGGTGAAGAACAGCACAAAGAGTTTGGGTGATCAGTGCTGTCCTTGTCTTAACCAATCATATAATCGGGGTTSACTAATTCAAAAGTAGACTGTGGGGCAGCACTGCTGCAGGTGGAAAGTCATCTTTGATATACTAAACATCTGTAGTTAGTGCATAGGGTCACCAAGTGAGATAGGAGCTGTGGGGCTGCATTGCAAACAGAGGCCTGTGTTTGTAGAGAAGTGAGGGGGGCTGGTTCTGAGTCTCTCAATTGGGTTGTGAGACAACACTTCAGCGCTATTCTTTCCTAGGAAGGTGTCTTTGAATGTAGCTCCTGTGTAAAAGGGAAGTATTTCTCATGAGTTTTGTGTGAAGCTTTTGAACAGTGACACCAGACTCTGCTGGAGCTTCGTGAGGCTCCCTTTCTTTGTTCTGGAGGACCACCTTTGGAAAGGCTCCAAAGGAAATGCATTTCTGCCATTACAGTGTGAACTATTTTACCGCTAGCATCCACCCCCTTTACTGTTAATTGAAACTTAAATGGAGTAGTTCAGGATCAGGTTGAAATAGGTTCAGTGCAGTAGGACTTTGATCCTCGAGTATGGGGAGTTCAGCATTGTTCCACCCAGCATCTCGTATCAACCTGTGGAGTCTCTGCTGTGGAAGTATGTATCATTTGGTGTGGTTTTGCTATTAAAGGGGAAGCTGACTTGGTGCAACTCCCAAGTTTGCTGCTCTTCAGAACACTAGATAACTCTGCTTCGTGATAAAAGGTGCGACTCAGCAGGCCATCAATATTAGAAAGCATGAAATGCAGTGGATGTGAAACCATCTTTCAAGAAAGCATGGGGCACTGGGAGATCTTAAATCTTTTGCTTGACTGAGGCTTTCTAATTCTGACTCCATGTGGGTGCAGCAGTAGTGCTTAGAGGACCTTCATGCTTGACTGGCAGCATTTCTGCAAGATCTTCTGAAGTTTCAAAGGGTGCTGCCTTTCATGCCAGCATCTGATAACTCCAGGCCTAGTTGCTTATTGAAGTGTCTATACCCTTGGACAGTTTTCCATCCCCTCTTTCCACCCATGGTTACCACTACTCAGCCCATCTCCATTATTTCTAGCCCTGCCCTGCTTTAGCTTTTGAAGGGTGAATGTAAGCATAAGCACTGAGACTGGACAATGAGTGTTCAATGAGGTACAATGGCTTGTTCAGAGCATAGGATCCATCAAAAAAGCCTAACAAGGAGGATAATACAGTAGTTTAAAAAGTTCAGGCTTCTCAAACTGTCTGGCCCTGCGTTAGGGACATCCCAGTATGTGAAGATTTAGTCTGGCCTAACAGAAGAGGAAGGATTTAGTATCTTAAAGCTTTGCTTTCTTCATGTTCCTGTATTAAGATTTATTTTTAGGAAGTCTACTGGGAGTCAAGTTTTTAAATGCCGTGTAAAGATCCTGAAAGTCTATCTGTAATGACTTTGAGTGCTGTGCTTAAGAACTAAAGCTATTTGTTCAGAGCTTGTGATACTCTCGAGGTGTCTCTTCATTGACTTCTGTTCTGCTTGCTTTATATGTCAGTATTTCCTCTGCTACCAATGTGCTTGCCAAGCTGTATTCTTCCGCTCAGTCACTACATTTGTCCTGTAGAGCTTCTGATGTGCTTCCCTGCATCAAAACCAGAGGATAGACTCTTCTTATGTACATATCTCTGATCTCAGACTGGTTCCTTATCTTCCAGGGCTCAGTAAACACTATCTGAGCCATGAACTATTCCTATCCAGGGAAGTCCAAACAAAATGCAGATGTTATTGGGCTCAACTGCTGCGCTTGGGTAACTTTTCAAATAGCTTGTCACTGAGCTGGCACTAAATACAAGCTGCCAACGAAAATCTGATTTCCAAGAGGCAAGTGAAGCTGGGGCTTGCCTTAAACATGCTGCAAACATCCAGACTTTATGCAGCTAGTGGAAATGTGAGTTAAGGCTGATTTCTCAAGCTTCCCTGCTTTAAGTTAACTCTGGAACRATTATTCCCAACCTGTATTTAACTTTGAGGTTCACTGCTTCTCTTGGACTTGGAGGATTTGTCTGAAAGCTGCTCTGTGCCTTGGCTGGTGTTTCCTTTCCCTTAGATTCCCCCCAAAATCTTTCTAAATATCTTCATGTGAATCTTACTTAATGTTACTCAAACTAGTTTACTATTTAACGGTGGTGCGGGGAGGTACCAGGTGAGATCAGGACTCCTTACTGTGTGCATATAACATCTTTGCAAAGACTTACAAAGTGAAGGGGTGACTAGCATGCGGCTGTGGGTAGCAAATACCTGCTGGCAACTGGGGCACCTGTAGTTTGCTGGCCTGTGATATGGTCTAGATGGCTGCCATAATTTATGCTTGCAGGTAGCTGGTAGTTTGGGAGTATTGCCCTGCTGTAGAGGTGTACAATAACACTGCTGCTCTGCATCAAGCAGCTTGGTTTACATGTGGACAAAGCTGCAAAGGAAGGCAGAGTTAAAATATCGATGCAGCGGCCATTGGCGCTGTTGAAAAACCACATTCCTGATGCCTTCTGGTGTAGACTTGTTACTCATTAGTCCTGTTTTTAATCTAGTGAGGTGGTTTCTCTCCCTGTCATCCTGTGTAACTCTCAAGCAAGGAAAAAGAGTTAAAACTCAGGTGATCACATGTCTTGTTTGCTTGCTGCACACATGAGAATGCATAGGTATCCTTAAAGTCTTAAGTCTGGACTGATCAGTCTGAACCATGGTAACAACAACCTGTGCCCGCAGTTGATGGAAAACTCTGACCCCCATGAGCATAGATATCTTTTTTAAGAGCAAAGGGGGTGCCAGCTTTTCACCAGCCCCAGCCAGCTAAGTATGTGGCTGTGCAGCCCCCCAGGTAGCTGTGAAATTCATGGCATGGCTCTCTGCGTGGCTTGGAAGAGACAAGGGGCACTTTCCAATTGCTGTTCAGGCGGCTGCTACCAGAGCCCTCCTGTGCTCCCAAAGCACAAAAGAAGCAGCGTTCCTTCAAAGAGGGTTTTATCAGCTCCCTGAGCTTTCAAAGACCTGGAGCCACTTTTATGTGGATTTAACATCACCCGTAACCTCTGGGTCACAGCTACTGAACTACTCTGCTGCCTGTTTAAGCCCCAGTAATCTTGGCTGGCTTTCTGGTTTAATTCAGAGACAGCCTGCTGCAGCTCCACACAGTAAATGCCCTATTAAGCAGTTAATTATTTCTCTATAATACTAGCTTTATCTTTAATACAACAGTTTTACTGTCTTTGATAATTACACAGTCTCGGATAACTCTCTTAAATCTAATGAGGCATGACAAGCTATGTTCAACAAGGCACCACACCATTAACGTCTTGCCTCTTACTTGTCATCTTATCACACTGAATTACTGTATTTCTARCCTGAGTGGCTGTGGATACATAACATGTCACTTTTCATTAAGAAAACAATGAAAATCATCACTGATGCTCTTGCAGTCCAGCTAATGGTCAGCTGCCTGGCTTGGAGACCTGCAAATCTGTTCAGCAGCTCTTCAGCATGGTGCTCTCTGCCTGGTGAGCTGAACTAGTTTGTTAGGTTGCCCAAAGAGGTTGTAGAGTCTCCTTCTCTGRAGATATTCAAAACCCACCTGGATGCGATCCTGTGCAATGTGCTCTAGGTGACCCTGCTTGAGCAGGGGGAGTGGACTAGATGATCTCCAGAGGTCCCTTCCAACCTCAACCATTCTATGATTCTGCTAGGTTCAGTTTAAACAGTTCTGGCCAGCTGAGCAGCTTTGTTAGTCCATAGGTCTTTTGCCTGCRAATGGGTGAAATGCAAGTTGCCCCTTGGGGGAATCAGTGCTGAAAAACCCTTGTTTCTGCTGATGGGGAGCAAACGTTTTTGTAGTGATGTCAAGTATACTCTCATACAGCTGGGATTTTTCTTCCAGGACAGAAGGACAGCAGGGCTTCTAAAAGCACGTAGTGTCACCCTCCCTGTGGAGAGTGAGGGGAAATGCACATACCCTGGTGCTGACTCTGCTTTTGGACCCCGAAGGTCTGTTTGCCTTCTGGCATGCGGAGCCTGTACGGCTTGTGCTTTCAGGCTTTTCCCTGTGGAGCTGAAAGGCCTGTCAGTGCTGTGACTCCAAGAGCTGAGTCCTGGTCTGCCAAAAATGTGCATTTGCACCACTGAGCAGGGGAGAAAGTCTTGTTTCAGATTCCCAATGTGGGGTGAACTTCCCTGTGGGTGTTTCATGGGATGCCCATGGTACTGGCTACTGTGGTGTGCCTGGAGTAGACCAGTTTCTGGCTCTAATGGGAAAGTTTCTGCCTGGGCCGAAGCTGTTAGCCTCTCTGCTTTCATTTGCTGAAAGACCAACTGATGGATGAAATGTAGAGAGAAAGCTGGGTAACAAATTGTGCTAAACATTGTGCTGGTGGGGTGCCTTTGCCAGCACTGCTAGTGATCTAAAGTGGACCAGAGGGATTGCTTGTGCCCTTTTCCTCCCATGGGGAGCAAGAAAACTCATGTCTAAAAGTGCATCTCCTTACTCCACTGAAGTGCAGGTAGATCCACATGGCTCTGAGCTCTGCTCTCATCCATGGCACACTGGGTCGCTGTCTTCCTAATACCATGGAGCCCTGGGAAGTGTCCTGATGTGTCAAGAACCATCAGCACTGAGGAAAAGTCCTTCCTCTGGCTGTAAACTTGAAGGCAGTGGCTGAATATGTGTAGGTGGGATGATGAGGAAACAGAAGCCGGATGACAGACTAGCAGGATGGTGCATGTCTGTTCTGGCTTTTGGTTGCTTCTTAAAGAAGCAGACCATAGCACTCCAAAAATGAAGACTTAGTGACATAGATTAACTGATTGTCCATTTGGCTGTTTGCAGGAGTAATCCGCTTACACTTAGCGTACTCATCCCAGATGATCTTCCCAGTAACTTTATTGGACACTTCCGGTAGGTTTAGGAGGATTTGGCAATTAACACCTACAGAAACCATCCCAAGAGTGTATACTGTAGCAGGATTGTACACTGCACACTTATTCGTACTGGTGTGTCCTGCTGCTTTTAGGCTCCCAGTTCCACTAGATGGCACCACCGAACAGCTGATCTGCACATGTCCTGGGGCGGACTGTGGGAAACAGAAAGGATGCATTGAATTATTGTTTTTTCCATTCTGTGTTTTTTCAGTGCATTTCTTGTCTCCAAAAAATTATCACAGCTCATTATTTTTGACTTTGAATCCTGCTCAAGTTGGCAGCGTTTTTGAGAACTGATTGTGATGGATTTAATCTGCTGTGCATCTTGAGTTCGTTAGTGCCTTCAAGGAGGTGAGTTGCTCCAGTGGTTGAGTCAAGGTCTGGGATATGCACCCTCTGTTTCTGCCTGAAGTTTGGAGGCAGCACGACTGAGACAGTGGCGGTAACTGCAGTGTCTGTAGCTCTAGATGTAGCTATTTGGTTTTTTTGTTTTAAATCCAGCAGTTCAGTGTGGTTGAAATGCCCCTTCAGGACAGTTTGTTCCAGAGCACCTGTGGGTTATAAAGGAGAAGAGTTAGCCTGGTAACTGGTACTTTCTAAAATGGGCTTCTAGCTGTCCTGACACTTAAACCATCCAAGTTGACTTTTGCATGTGATGTGGCACTTCATATTTTTCCATTACTAGCTATGATTTGCACATGTAAAAGCTGATTGAACATAGGGAAAGCATCAGTGCTCTGCCAGTTCTCTAGGACAAGTTAACTGGGACCCTTTGAGACACTTTCTGCAATGCTCATGAACAGAACTGAGTGGAAAACAAACTTGCCTTTATCTCCATGTAGTAACTAGAAAAAGCCCAGAGAAGTGACTGTGATAGCCAGCGCTGGAGAGCTAGTGTAGATAAGGACACACTTGAAGGCCTGCAAGAAGCAATCCCTTCTAAACCCGTTAAAGAGTTGCTTCAAATATCTCTTTTGGGGCTCATGGTGAGTGGCATCAGAGCCCCATCTCTCAGGTTGTGCACAGCAGGCAAGCGCTCTGGTTTTAGAAGCACTATTACAGGGGTGGCTGGATTTGGGGTGATAAAGGCTGGCTTTCTGCCTCATTCTGGCCAAATGGGGTGCTGGCCTGGGTATACTCACAGATCTGCTTCTGGCAGGTTTTAAACTTGAGGTTTCAGAAACTCAATGTCATTCCACTGTAGATAAGTAGACTTAACACACACCTCTTATTTCCGTTATACTCCTGCAATTTGTGGCAGAAGGTCTGTTTTGCTGGTTAGCTTCTCCTCAGCACTTTGACCTGTTGCTTCACAACTTTTCCACAGCAGTAGCTGGTTGACATGTAAAATATTGTGTAACAAAACAGTGCTTTAATACTGCCTACAGCTAGCTGGCATAGGCTAGGAGCTGTGCCAGCTTGCAAGGCTTTAAGGTTTGGCACTGATACCTTTATGTTAGAGGTGTGGGCAAGGTCCTGCTTCCTGAAGGTCATCTTGTCCAGGTAGCTGCGACTAGGAGATGGCTTTATCATGATGCTGTGATTCGAGAAGTTAATGGACTCTTGGGCCACATTGTTTGATTGTCACTACCATGATTTCAGGCTTGACTGCAGAATTCTCAGGGCTGGTAGGTAGTGGTGGACTTCTCCAGTCTCCCTCAGGTTGCTTCCTGTGGTATAAAATGCTGCACAGTTGAAGGATGTGAGAAGTATGTGCCTACCTCCTAAAATAGCTCTGGTGCTTGGGCTTCTGATTTATGGGTGTATTCTTTGTCTCTGCTTAATTTGAAGCCAGGTCCTTTGGGTCTGCTCAGCTTTAGACTGGTAAGTGCTGAGGGTCCTCCAGATTTGTTGACTGTTTTTGCATTGGAGATCAGCACAAACTTCATATCAGTTCAACTCTGCTGATTAACCTAACCTCTCCAATTGTTTCTTTGTAGTAAAACGATTTAAGGAACCAAAGGAAGAGAGGCGTCCCTGGAGGATATGGTGAGATTTTTAATTTGGAGCTTAAACACATGCATCTGTAATATTTTCTTGGATACCAGCAGCCTTCTAGGCTCTCTGATTATCCCATATTGAGTTATTAAATGAAAGTCTGCTGTCTCTTCCCAAAGAAACCTCGATAAAGTAGATGGTAATCCCTAGAAGTAAAATGCCCTGCATAGTTTCTTCAGTCTGACTTGTTCTGCTGCAGGTGACCTGAACTGCAAGGTTGTGGTCCTCTCCAATCTGCTGGCATAACCCCACAAGGCCAGTCTCCTAGACAGGATCTTTTTTTTCCCCTTAAGTTAGATTTATTGTTTTGGTGGTAGCCCCTGACCCAGCCCAGCTGAAGACCAGACAATGCTTTCGGCTGTGCTCTGGTGGAAGATAGAGAGCTGTCAGCTTAGGACACCTCTATGAAGCACCACTGTGCTGTAAGATGTAGCAAGTTGACACCATCTCTGCACCTACTGCTGATCAGAGAAGTTGAGGCCTGACTAGACACTGGAGGGTAAATTTCTCTTCACTGTGGTCTGAAAGTCATTAGCAAGTCTCATATGCAGATCTGCAAGACTAAAATGCTGAAGTGGTATCTTTTTTTTTCTTCCTTCTCTTGAATCTGCCAAACTACCACTTTTCACCATGCATGACTTCTGAGAATCAGGAATGTCTCTAGAGGAAAGTAGATTAATCCAGGGTCTTCATTTGGGTGGCTGATGATCATGTTGCAGTGCTGCTGGGAATGGATCATATTGCCTTTTTTTTCCTTCAGGTTTTACGATACCTCCAAGCAAGCAATAGGTGCCCTCTTCATCCACTTTGCCAATGTTTTTCTGTCTGATCTTACTGAAGAGGACCCTTGCTCTCTGTAAGTATGCAAGGTGCTTGCACTGATGCCCTGAATCTGTACAAGGGGGGACCAAACCTGTTGGAAAGTGTCATATACAGTAGAAACTGAAGCATTCAAAGTATTAGGTAGGGATAAATGGTGCTGAGCTTACTTTCAAGATCTGGGTTATCTTATGGTATTTGCAGTCTCCTGGTCTGATGGAGATGGGGCAGGGTGACGGTGTCTTTCTGATCCTTAAAAGCACCTTGAAAGATACTGGCTCAATGCTGTGGTACCCAGTGCAATTGTGTGAGAAACCACTGCAATGGTTAAATATGCTGTTTGTTTGTGTGCCTGCCTCCAGTGTAAGGATTTTTTTTGGAACTTCGGTTGTATCTACCCACCTGCATTCACATAGTCCTGGTTTGGGGTTTTCTAAGCTAGATATGTCTATGATCATAGTTGAAGTCACCTTTTCTTCCAGACCAGCTGCCTTGCAGCTGCAAACTTAGTTACAGAATTAACTTTATCCTCATTTGAATAACTCCTTTGAGGCCTTAAAATGCTATTAAAATCTCCTGGCCCAACCTCCTTTGTATATATATTAAAGTGCTGCACCTTGATATGTTTCTTTAAACATCCACAAGGTTGTCTGGGACTAAATATAACATCTAAACTGATTCATCATGATTGTTTTTAAACAGACATTGTTTTAAAACAAAATAAAACCCTTTGAGCTTATACTTTGCCCTTCAGTTTTCCTTAATGGATTTTTTGCATTTTCCTGTACTGTTTTGATTTGTAATTCTGAACCAGGCAGCTTAAAACTGTCCCTGGACTTTGAGGCTCTTGTGCTACGTGTCCTTCCCATGACAAACGACCAAGAGCCTTGTGTTTGTATTGGAGTACTCCAATTTCAGCAGCTGAATGCTTTAGTAAGCCAGTCTGAACCTTAGGTTATAGCAAATCTTAATGTYATCTTTTCAAAGTGGATATTAAAAGCAGATCATTATTTTCAGTGCCTTTATTCTTAGGCTTTGTCAAGTTCTGGAAAAGGAAATGTTCATTCCTGTAGTTGTGCTTGATAATTTCCTCATACTGTAAAAATCTGGCCAGATCTGGGAGAAAAAGACTCCAAAAACAGATGAATATTTTCTGGCTAGCTTTCTGAGTGGGAGATGCTTTCTCTGGAGTTTATTAAAACACTGTATTAAAGCCCTGTATCAGACACTGGACACTGCAGCCCCTAGAAGGTCCCTGCAGGTCTCCTGCCCTCTGGCACTCTTTCCAGTGGGGCTTAAACATCCAAAGCTGCAAGGCAAACTCATCAGGCCCAAATCACCTGGTGGGGATGGGACTTCAGTTCCTGGATCTGCAGCAGGGACTCTGAAATTGAGGCTTTTGGAGACCCTGGGATGCCTGCTGCTGAGCCGGGGCTTGACTCCTGTCCCAGAAACCATTTGCAACTTGGAGATGCTCTGAAAGGCAAGGCAGCCCTAAAGGCACTGCTCTTCAGAGACCTTTGGAGTTGCTCAGTAAATCAGCTGCCTTGTCTCTTCTGCTGCACAGTTTGCAAAGCAGCTGTAGTGCCCAACAAGCTAGTGCTTTTTTTTCTGGTAGGACATTCCCCAAAAGTTCAGTTCTGTTTCTCAAAAACTTTGCGTTTCATCCAAATAGGAACAGAAGATGTCAACAGGTTACCTTCTTCTTGGGCTAGTCTTGCTTAAGAGTTACCCCCAAAAGTATTCAATACTGTATGAGCAAATGAATAAGGCCAGGGAGCTGGTGGAGCCTGCTCCCTTCTCTGAATAACACTCTTAAACTAAGAAATTGCTGCTGGTCTTGGACTTCATATCCCTACCAGTAAAAGAGAAAGGAGGAGAGCTTGGACTGGTAAGTGGAGACTTCAAGATTCTGGGTTTTTTTTGTTTTTCCATATTGAAATAATAGGTCTGGTCTTGTTTTGTGTAGATTTAAGAACACAACTAAAACATGAATTTAAGTTTTACAAGGTGGCTATTTCTTCTGCTTTTAGCTATCTCATTAATTTCATCCTTGATGCCACGCTGGGGATGCTGCTGATCTGGCTTGGTGTGAATGTTGTCTCCTGGATTGTGCAGCATCAGAAGTACACGTACCTGGTCTTTGGAGAATATGGTAGGTGTCAAACATCTCTACTGCAGTCTTCCTTCTCCTTCTAACCTCCTGCTTGGGCACTGCTGCAAAGGGTGACTCATTTGCTCTCAGTTATCTTTCTTTTCTTCAAGGAGCTAGTCAAGTGTTGTAGTGATAGTGTGTTATTTGCAGCCTAGTGACATCCCAGCATTATTTGTGCTTGCTACCTTGCCAAGCAAACTTGGGCATAGCAATTTGGTGGAGGCAGGTTGAACATTTCTCTGGGAAAATAATGTATCCCTGGAGCATGTGTACAATAAGCTAAGGGGTCTTTTTTTTTTTTTAGGCCAGCCTCTTGGTTCAAGACATGCAGTTGCTGCTGCATTTGCTTTGGGCTATGGCAGGCATGAGTGGGATACAGCCTGGCTCCAAAATTGAGTTATCAAATGGCTTATTTTCCCAGTTGATGTTAAATAACAAGTTTACTCCTGAGCCTGACAGCCTTTTGCTTCAATTCCTGTCTTAAGGGGGAAAAACAAGCTTCAAAAGCCTTTCTCAGACAGCTCCACTAGAGGGTAGCACTTCTCTTTAGAAAGAGGAGAGCCAGCTTCAAGGAGAACTGCTTCTCAGGGGATGGAGGAAAAGCAAATTAGCCTTTCTGCTATTTTACATTGTATCTAATTTAAAGACCAGTTCAATCTTTTACTTTAGATACATCCATTCATACAAATAACTTTCACCTTTAAGACCTTAATCACCAAGCCTGTTTTCCCAAAGGTAGTCTTACACCCTTACATTTTTAGGATCTGGTTTACTAACTGAGCAGGTGAAACTCAGACCAGAATGGAATTAGCACGAAGACCCCACTGACTTGAGCTTTTAATCAGGCATGTAACCGATGTGAAGTGCTGCACCCAGGTAACTGGGTTTTGGCACTGGATGAAGAATGAGGTTGGTCTGTGAGACTGCAGGAGCAGCCACAGACTGGGAATGAGATGAGAAGAGATGAGCTGAAACAACAGGGGACCYGGGCAGGGCAGGCTCTGAACACCTCCATACAGACCTGAGTGGCTTTGAAGGCTGCCATGGTCTCYAGAATGGCTTCACCCAGAGGAAGTTCAACATTCTTACAGCTTGTATTTGATGGGAACTGCTCCTCCCCCTCCCCAACCCCTGCCCCCCCCCCCAGTAGCTCTTTCTCAGAGTTGAGGATCCAAGAACAGAGCACTGAAGTCTTTCAGATGAGACAATAAAGGAATCCAGATATTCTTGGTTCAGGGACTGGTATTTTTCCATTTTGAGCAAGGAGGACTCTAAGTCCTGCCACAGCTTCAACTTCAAATGCCACGTYTGCAGTTGAACCAGAAGCAAAGAAGTGTTAACATGTATTGACGGCTTTAACCTTGCACAGCAGTAATGAACTTCTGAGCTGTAGCTTTCCCCTCTTCAAAGTTGGCTTAGACTACAGAAACAGTTCACTTCTGAGGAAAACTTGTATTCATTAACAACAGAAAAAATAAGTCTGTGCTCTTGAATAAGGGCTTAATTATCTCATCCACCCTGCTCTTGGTGCAAGTCTCTGGCCAAAGGATTGCAATGGAAAAGTTAGATAGGAGTCAAGTGGCATGTCCAAGAGCAATGCTGCCACAGGGCTGGGGAAGCAGAACTCTGGTATCCTCATCTAGTTTGTTAGGCAACTTCCAAAACAGTTTGGAAGATGCTAGCAAACTTGGTATAGTCTGATACAGGCTCCAGAAATATTGATTCACTTCCTGTGCTAATCACTGTACCAGACTTTCCCTTGATTTCTTCAAGTATCCAACAAATAAAAGCCCCCCTTGCAGAGGAGGAAGGGCAGAATATTGGGAAAAAACAAAACATGTTGCGTGTCACTGCTCCAACCRTCTGAGCAAGGAACAGTTTCATCTTTCTCCAGTATAGCCAATATTAATCTGCCTTTGCTTCTATGCTGCATTTGGTTTGCCTGCCTCCAAGGCCCCATGCAATTCTTCCCTGAGTGACTGCAATAGCTGGATTAATAGAGAATCAAAGAGGAGGGAAGGGAAAGCATCTCAATCCATGCTGCTTAAACAGAGGGCTAGAAGAGATACCTCTGGATCAGTCTYGAACCCTTCTAGTCCTTAGGAAGATTGTTTTGTGACATCTGTGAGCCAAGGCAGCCTCTCAGCAGAATGTCTGTTTAAGCAAGTTCCTAGTACTCTGCTTCCAAAAGGTGCTTGAGAGCCTTCTCTTCCTTATTGCAGATGCCTGTGTTTGCAGGGCTGTTAGACAAACCTGGCTAAGGTCCTTTGGGAAACCATATTGGAGAGTCAYTTGGATTGAGTTGATCAGAAAACTAAATCCATGTTTAAGATTTCACACTAGTAAGAGGAACTAGTTACTTGACTGGTGCATCTGCAAAGTAGACTCCAACCTGCAGAGGAAAAGTAATAACYCTTAAACAACCAGCTCTCCAGAAGTGACTATTCAGAAAAATCCATTATCTTCATGCTTCAAAAATGGAAGACATGTATGAAGTCAGCCACTTCTTGTGCCTAGAGTTTTAGCCAAAGATTGCTGCAGCCAGGAAAGACCTGTTTTTAGCCAGTGGAAAGTCAAAGACTTGTATTTGTGTTCCTCCATCTTTGCCCAACAGCTCTTGATTGCTTCTGTATTCAGCTTTGGAGTGCCTTTAAGGATAGAAAACAGCAGCCTTTTCTAATACAATCTCTTCTGAGGGTGCTTGGCTCCTAAGATCAAAGATTGGAGACATTTAGTCTTCACCTTTGGTTTGAATTGGCTTTGGAGAATGATGGTTGCCTTATGTTTGAAGCACTAGCTGGGCCAACGAGCTCCATGAAAGCTCTTTGCATCATTGCTYTATCAGGATAGCAGCAGGCTATGCCTGTAGGTGCTCTCCTTGTAGGTGACCTTCTACAGAAGCAGAGCTTAAGCTGGTCTTCAGCTGCAAGAACCTCAGGGAAACAGATGTGTGAGGTCTTGGAAATGCTGCTGGGCTTGTACAAACTGAGCAGAGTTCRGTATGGGCTGAAATCAGAGCTTGCAGACAACAGCCTGGTTCAACTTCATGCCCCGTATCCAAATTGCTCCAGCCCTCTTCTCTCTCCTGTCCCTGGCAATAGGCTTCTCCCTACAGGGGAAAGTCTCTTGTTGGCTGTGGTATCCTGCTTCAGAGGTAAGCAAATGTAGTGAATTCGCATTAAGAGATGTTCTGCAAAGTGTRAGCAAAATGCTGAAGAGAATCATTAAGGGAATGATAGGGAAAAGTGGGTGTTCTTGACTGAAAATGCCTCTCCAGTACCTGCCTGGATACTCACTTCTGTATAGGATTCTGTAGCTGTGGTCCCTGACTAATCTAAGCTTGATGCATCCTGCTAGTTCACTGTCCGGAAATGGAAAGGCATGCTGGTTGGAGGCCTCTGAATTCTGTTTAGTGGCCTGTTGAACCCTGCTGGTCAAATTTAGTTATAAGAATATGCTCTGTGCCAGCTGCTGAGTTTAACTGAGGACCTGTGTGGGCTGCTTTTGGCCTTGTTGTGGTATTATACAAAATTTCCATAACAAATATTCCCATGTCCTGAAGCAGCCGAGGGAGCTGGCTGCTAATGCTCAAGGAAATACTACTGAAAATAGCTCTAACCTGAGGGGCTGTCTTGTCCTCAGCTCGCTTGACCTCTCTGCTGCCAGGACCAGGAGGAAAGAGTGAGGAAAGCGCTGAGGATCCTCCTCAGGTGGTTGAGTGCATGGTCAGGTCCCCTGCTCTGAGCAGGTGCAAAATCCTTGAACCCTTCTGGATCTCCCTGACAGGGGACAGTGGTGTTCACGCTACTACAGTAGAAATATCTCCAAGGATGAAAGACCTAGAGCAATGGCATAACACCACCAACTGTGGGGACCGATTCAGCTGTGTGCTCGTCCTTAGTTCAGGTGCCAAATGTGCCAGAGGGTCTTGGATGTCAGCACAAATGACTGGGCACATCTGGCTGCACTGACACCAAACTGTCCTGCCTATAACTGGCACAATTGCTGGTCAGGTCTCAATCTCTGAAAATCCAGTCTTGCCTCAGTATACACTTCTGTGAATTCACATGCTTTACTGCTGTTTCTTACCCTGCTCTGTATGTGGAAGTTAGCACTGATGATTAGACCTCCTTGTTTTAGGGGTATCATTTAAATAGCTCATCATCAAGATTTTCTGGTGACTTATTTCTACCCCCACCATGTCGCCCTGTGCCACTTTAAATGCTTTTAAATGCTTACTTTTCCTCAACCTCCCTGTGCCCTCTGCTCTGGCTGTGGSTAAATTCTTTCCTTACCTGCTCAGTGCATGAGTAATTCCTGAAAGGCGGTAAATCTGTCTGGCAGTAGCATGTGGGTTTTGCTGACAGCTTGGTACATTAGGCAGCTGGGATTAAAAATAATCCTGTTGTGTGGTAACAACTCAAATACCTCAAGCAGTGCTGCTTTTGCTGGCTTTGGGCTCTGCGAGCAGTTGGGCTCCCACACGCAAGTGGAATATGTGAGACGTGAATGTTTGCGTGCGAGGTTGCTGCAGACGCTAATGATCCTGGGTTTGCATTGAGGAGATGTTGCCAGTGGTGGGAAGGAAGGGATGGTGAGTGCTGACAAGCCCAAATCTGGGACATGGCATTGAACTCGGGACAACATAGCTTGATTCAGAGCAGAATGTAGAGAAAACCAAGCTGGGGGTGTGGATCCTGCTGAAGGAGAATGGACTAAATGCAGTGTTTGCATCCTTCAGGATAAAGACTAAGGGATATATGTTTCTGTCATGGTGGGAGATAGCTGTGAGAAGGGTTAAGCAAAGAGTGTTCATCAAGCTAAAAGGACAGCTTTTGTGGTAGAACTGGTATGTGGAACTGAAAGGTCCTAGGTTACCCTCCACTAGAACTGGGGGCAAGAAACTGCCCTTGCTTCAGGAAGTTGCTCAAAGAGTATGACATGTGGCTTCTCCAAGCAGATGATGTGTTGTAGAAGCCAAGAATATCCTTTGGACCTGCTCCTCCCTCTTTTATGAGGAAAGTGAAGCTTTGGCCATAGCAAAGAAAAATCCATCTCTATTTGGTTTTGGCCTCCAGGGAGCAGATAATTTTTCTTAGCTGGCCATCTTGTATAGAGGAGGCAGCCTTGCAGGCACTCTCCTGGATTTATCTAATTGAAGTGCTTAATACAAGACATTCTTCCCTGTTCACGGAGCAGGGCACCTCTAGGCAGCATTTGGTCCATTTAAGATTTAGAGTTCTGTCTAAGGGTGCCTCTGGCCATCTTGGAGCTGTCGGAAGCCAGCACCTAAATGAGGTGCCAAGCTAGCTGAGATTAGTATGAGTTTTCATGCCTCCCTTGCTAACTGCGGAAGAGGAGAAGATTTGGCTGTACTGTCTTTTGGCTTGTCCAGGGCCTGCACCAAAGGCTCCCTCTTCCCTGAAGAGATGCCAACAGACRACTGCTTGTATGCTATTGCCACTAGTCAGTGGCAAGTTGGATTTGGGTGACTGTCATTGAGGTGGAGCAATGGCCCTTGGATGATGTCAAATCCACCAAGGTAAGGAACAGCCAGCTGAGCTCCTCAGTGAAAAGGAAACAAGCCACAGTCTGTTTATAGCTCAAGTCATCCTTGTGGCCCCTTGGGCTATGCTGCTGTTCCATATTCCTCTGTCTAGAGTTATTTTGGTACTGAGCAGCCTCCTGTCCTTGGGGGCACAAGATGCAGTAAAAAATAACTGCAGAGAACCCTCTGATCTTCCTGCCAGAGGCTGGAAATAAAGCTCTGTTTAATTCTGTGCTCCAGAACAGATTTTTGTGCAGAAACATGTCTTCCCTTAGTCTGAAAATAAAGCTCAGAATGTAAGAAGAAAGGTTGTGAAATAGGAGCAACTCAGAGCTGCTTAAGGTGATAGAGCAGGTGGCCAAATCTGTCCCCTAAATAGGTCTGTGGGTCTTTTCGCACTTCCTTCCACTGGACATGCAAAAGTGCTCATGTCCCTCTAATTGTGGAGAGAGTCACAGCATCAYCTTTAAGTGATGCAGAAAGGACCAGAAGGAGAAATGTGAATATTTGGAGCTCTGTGCTGGGATGTCATGGGTCGTAAAGAACACGGGTCTTTCCTGTTTTGCAGTGCAGGTGTGCCACACCGTTTCATGTGCCCATGCTTAGTGAAGCTAGCCTAACCAGACAAACATCTGATCTCAGGAAGAGTAGAGTTCTTAAACAGAAGGTCAAGGTGGGATTTTGCTGTTGCATAGGGATTTTTTTTTTTTCCTCTAGCAAACAGGCATTTTAAACTTCTTCAAACACCAGGAAAACCATGAAAAGCAGTCTGCTGGATTTCTTGCTAACTGAATGTGAGGGGAAGGTGGTTTGCATGAGGAACTATTAAGCTTGAAGACATGGAGAGGTCATGCCTAATTTGAGTTGGGACAAAGGATGTCTTTTCTAGGGTCTGTCTCAGCCCAGTTAGCCAATACCATACCAGACTGTAAAGACTCATTGAGTGTTTGGGCTGCCTAGTGCATAGTGTGCAAAACTCCAGAGCCATAGTCATTTGTGATAACGAATGGGTTCAAACTTGCTGCAGCTTCTTTTCAGGTGAGCTGAGGCTGCAGAGGGAAATATTCAGCAAGTGCCGTCAGGATCGCAGAGCCGATGAACTGACTTGCAAAGGGTGCTATGGCTATTAGTCCTGCCTCTCCGCAGGGGACAGAGCAAAGCAGCTGACAACACAGCGAGCAAAAGGGAAAGAGTTCAAATGCAGGAAGGAAACGAAGGATCCGTTTGTTTTCCTGTTTTGTTTGTACTCRGAGCTGTGACAGGCAATGCTAACTCACGAGTTCATAGGAGGACTGGTCAACCTTGCGGTTTGGGCAAAAAGCCCCAATACAATCCCCCTGTGCCAAAGAGTGCAGCAGGGTAGGACTGTGTGACAGAGTCTGTCCGTACTTCAGGAGCAGTAATGCCCTCTGGGCCTCCCCAGTACCAGCCTTTTATTGCCAACCACCTAGTAACACTGCTCCAGTCTCCTTCGCAGACCACCCATTAAGCAGTTGCCTGCCAAGGAGCAGCGATGCGTGTTTTCTAAAATCCCGTGTGCTTCGCTGGTTGCTGCTGCATGTAACCTTGCTGGCTGCCTTTTCCTTCCGCCCCTCTGCATGATTGCCTGCTGTTCTGGCTCTCTGCTGCTGTCCCCTTGGTTTGGCAGCCTCTCTGCACCCCTGGCCTCCTGCTCCTTTCCTCTTCCCTCCTCTGCTCCCTTGATGATCCTGGGCAAAGCGATTAAGGGCTGTGGTGCAAGGTGACCYTCCATCTCTTGGGGGTCTCTGGCATGGAGAGCTGGATGCCTCTGCTTCTCAGAGCTCTAGCTTTGACATAAGGCAAATGCTTTTGTATGTTGCTGATAAATTATAGAATAAGTATAAATGTGTGCTAACCTGCTCTGCCTTCCCAGGGAAGCAGATGCCTGAGAACTGGAGTTATTGACAGACCAGATCTTATTAAATCCTGGTGTGCACAGCTGGATTCTAGGGCTGGAGTCTTGCATAATGGTTCAGACCAACTTTTGCAAACCACTGCTCTCATCTTTCTTTGCAATGTTTCAGYAGTGCTGTGCTGAGAAAAGGGAGGCAGAGACCTTCCAGTCTGCTCAAATCTGACAACGGAGCCAAGCATTGGCCTCTCAAAGTATTCTCTTGCACAGATGTAGTCCCAAATTCTGGCCTCATTACCCTGGAAGCAAGTGTTGCCAGGGGTTATCTGTATGTTCAAGTAGTAAGAGGAAATGTTGCGTCTTTCTGAAGCCAGATACTGTAGCTCAGTTTTGCAGACCTGAGATATTCTGATGAGCCTGGGAAGATAATAACCAGCTGGCAGGGTGCTTACAGAAAGCTGAAGCAAGCAATGTAATAGATATGGTACCATTATCATTGTTAAGAATACAAATATGCTTTTAATTATTACTTGGTAAGTACCCCATTGGAAGCATTCATATTTAATTAGCATTGATTCTTTTTGAGCGAATTGCTCTAAAACCTGGGGCAATGGAGCCCCTGTCTCTTGCTCAGGCAATAAGTATCACATAACCAGCCATTCACTCCATCAGCAGAAAAAGATTAGTTCTGTTTAGGACTGAAAGCTTATGCTGCTTGAGTTGAAACTGGTGCCTGGAAGTTTTCAGACTGGTACAGGATCCTGACTGGCCCTTCTGTAGAGGAGGGTCAGCCCAGCAGAGCTTTGCCTTGGGGATTGCTATGGGGTTTAGTTTTAATGCAAAAAGGATTAACAGTCTAACATTCTGGCGAAAATGGACCTGGAGGAGCCTAAAAAGCTCCTGTCTGCTGCAAGAAAAAAAAATGGTGGGGGGCAGCAGGGGGAAGGACTTGTCTTTGTGGACTTTTCTAGGTTTGTGGAGGTGAAGAGAAATGAAATCTCTAGCACCTCAGAAAAACAAGAAGCAAATCAAACTACTGATGCCCCAAAGCGACATATGCTTGTAAGGAATTGTTTGAGTCAGACRTTGAGATTTCTGGGTTTTCTCCATGCGCAAAGGCTCTGGTGATCTCTGCTTTCAGGAGCCAGGGTACTTGCCTCCTTGTACAAGCTGTACTTCCTCTCCTTGAATCCCTGTATCTGTCCAGCTCAAAGCAGCTCGACRCCATGGGGGAAAATACCTGCAGTGCAGTTGAGGAAAGGAGAAGAAATAGCGAATTAAAGGTCTGTTCAGAATATAAATATCTCCCTGTCATCCCAAATGGTGCCTCATAACATTCAACCCAATCTTCTAATCAGTATCAGCAATGGCTCTTTCCCCAGACGCTTGTGATGCTGCTTCACTGGGCCTTGGAGAGCCCATGAGTGTCCAAACCCCTGGAAACAAGGTTAAATAACTGACAAATTCACTGTCTACAACTTACTCTTTCTGGGTGAGGGAGGCAAACTGAGCTGGACCAACAGTCTCTGGAGTCGAATGTCTGCTGGGCAGATAGTCAAGATCAAACTCTTACGAAGTGGCAATCTATAAAGCCAAGCTGTTTCCTTATCCCTTTGCCAGGTAGATTTTCTTCCCATAGAGTTTTATCTGCTCCATTGAGTAACAGCTTAAAAAGAGGAGGGGAGGGAAAAAAAGCCTAGGTTTAAAGATGGCTAGTAACAGTCCACTGAGATGACAAACAGARATGAAAGCTCTCTAGTAAAAGGACTGGGAAATTGAAGAGGGGGAAGCTGCAAAGGGAGGTGAGGGTGGAAATGAACTGTCAAATGCAAAGGATGTTCCTTTAGTAGGCAAGTGCCAGGATCACTGARTAAACACGAAGGATTTCAGGACCTCAAGCACAGCCTGAGCTGTGACTCTTGCCATTTAGAGGAGCAAAYTGGTATGCCTTGTAGGACAGGCCTGTGCTCTAGCAAAGCGGTTGGTCTAGGAAGGGCAGGGTGCAGATGCCATATTGCAAGTCCACCAAGTTTTTGGTGGTTCTGCTCTTGATGGTTTTCAGAGGCAGGTTGGTGAAATGAAGAGCAGGGTAGGAGGTCAGGTATATCTTGCCTTTCTGTTCTTATTCCTTTTCATCAATTTGTAAAGATGAGAAATAATCTGTAACTAGTAAGGGATGCAAGTCTACTAAAGGAGCTTCATCAGTACAAGTCAGACTTACTTGGTGTGGATGGAGAGCAAACAGTGGATGACAGAAAAGGTTGCAGTAGTAGATCATATTTTTTTACCGGAAAGCTTAGATCTAGGTATGTTTTGGTCTTCAGTGGAGTAATGGCCTAGCAGGGACCCCCAGCCTTTCCACCCCAGATGTATGCTCCTACAGCTATACATAGAGAATCTTTCCACTATTTCAAGTCTCTTTACTCTGAGTAGCTGTCTCACTGCAAAACTTGTAGGGTGGGAGTGTTTCTCCTGCCCCTCTGATCAGCCCAGATATCAAGCATGAGGCAATTTCTCTGCAAGGTTGTCTCCTTCTGACCTCTGTATCAGGCTTAATGTGCTGTTTTCCCAGGTGACCCACCACAAGCTGCTGCCTGGATTGGCCARTGTATTCTGTATTTGCTGATAATGGTTTTTGAGAAGACTGTGATAAGCCTGGTCCTGCTTATCCCAGGCTGGACCAAGGTAAGCTCCCTAGCTCTATCTTTCTAGCCACAAGCACTGTGGCTTGCTTCTTATCAACTTTGCCCTATTGATGGTCCCTGTCATCACAGGTCACCACCTTTAATCCTTGTGATTTGTGGACAGTTCTTTGATGGTTAGCAATTACTTAAGCTTGGGGAAATAGTTTTCATAACAGCTTGGCTTTTGGTACATTCTCCAGCTAATTAGACAAATTAGTGGATTAAGAATTTCTTTTTCCATCCTTGGAAAGATCAAATGATTTGGGCTGGCAGCTGAGTTCTCTTGGTCTGAGGCTTGTCTACGTATTTCCACTCTGCCAGAGAATTGCCTTGCTACTTTGTCAGGTTGCTTCATGTTGATTTTTCATGATTCCATGCCTAAACTAGGAGGACTCTTTTTCCCAAATTAACCTCTMTCCATAGTAGTGTCCCATCCTTCCCCCCACACAGACACACACACCTTATAATGGTAGCTTGTGCAATGATAGTTGGTGTGTTGGTCGTGAGTTTCTCTAACAAAAATAACTCTATGGGTGTTGTAGCTGCATGGGTGGTAGCAGGTAGATCTCTTGGAGTTCACTGGTATAAAACCTGTTCTGGGAGTCACTGGAGGTCATTCCAGTGTTGGATGCATTTATACTTGGCGCCCCACAGGCTGTGATTTGGCAGAGTTATTTACTATAATCTGGAAGCATTTGCACACTCCTGTTCAGGGCTTGTCCTTCAAGCACAGTAGATTACAATGCTCAGACTTGGAAAATGAACATGGATTTTTGCATGTAATGGTGTGTGTGAACGTGTTCAACAGCACACTGCAAGATCCAGAAACACTGCTGGCTTCCTTTCAGCACACCTYGTGTGTGGCYGGTGTCCGTATTTTGCAGCTAGGCTCCAAGAAACCAAGGAAAATCCCACCAGTTGTTGTCATGGATAATTRAACTGGAAGGCTAGCAATGCTTGTTTCTTCCTCTGTAGAAAATCAGATGCTTGGCAGCTGGACTAAAGGATAGCCCTTGTCATCTTTAACATCTGGGCTAAAGGAAAGGCTGCAGAGCCCCAACTAGGAGACTGCCAGTGTATGAAGGCAGCTAGTTTGCTACAAAGATCCTATAACAGAGTTGTTCAAATAACACTTTTAAATGCTGTTTCTTCTGCAGCTTCAGGAGATCCTCCTGAATTACATTCCAAACCCCCAGTTGGAGCTCGTGCTGGTGATGCTTATTGTGCCTTTCATTGTCAATGTAAGTGGTGCCTCTGCAAGTGCTAGACAGGGCGATTTGGAAATCGTAGTCCCCTTTTAAGGGGAGAGATGTGTATGCAGGTGGGAAGAGGGATGAAAGGGAGGTGAAGGTGTAACTCAAGAGGATCTTAAGGGCGAAARTCCATCCTGTTCATGCCATGATCTATTAACAATGGATTCTTCTTGATCAAATTTTTTTTAAACACTGTTCTGTAGCTGAGGAAGGAAAAGCAATTTTTCATCCTTCTTTGTGGTACTTGCCAAGTGAAGAGTCCCTAGGAACAGAGTGCAGAGTCTGAGCGTCCCAAACATGCCTTACTCGGACTCCAGTCTTATTAAATAATAACTCTTCCTTTCTTTTATAGTATAGCCTTATATTATATAATAGTCTTTAACAAAGCTATTAAAGAATGACCAAAAACTCATAAGTGTTTTCAGCCCAAACTGAGGCTGGAGTCCCAGTAATTACCTGGCTGTCCTGGGCACATGTCACTCCAATAAAGGCCATGACRGCATTCAAACAGGTCTCCTTCGGCAAGTGTAGTGCCATGTACCTAGTAGGATTGCATCAGATTGGTCCTGTTCTGTATGGTTGTTATTGTAATGCAACATGGGTACAAAGTGCTGCTAAGACAGGAGACTTGGCCACATTGAAAGGTGTTGGGTGATTGTCAGGGTTCAGACCTTCTGCTGGATGTGGTCTTTGGCCAGTTGCAGAGCTTAAAGCTGCAATTTTACCTTGACTTAAAAACTTGGATTTTTTTCCTGGCAAAAACTTGGCCTACCAATGGTCTTTTTAACTGGGTTTCCAGCAAATATAGAATTAATAGAATTTACATTGGAAGGGACCTGAGGAATTTGCCCAGTCCAACTCTCCTGCACACACTTGACAGTTTGCTCAAGGCTGGAGACTTGGAGAAGCCAAGAGGAGAAGAAATAGTTGAAGTGCATACTGTATTGTATTTTGATCTCTGCAGTCTATTCATGTAACTCTTTCCCCCCCACAAGGCCATAATGTTCTGGGTTGTGGACAGCTTGATCATGAGGAAATACAAGCAGAAGGATACCCTGGACATCAATGGATCCATAGAAACCCCTCGGGCTAGGAGAACTGAGGAATCTCAGGTAAGGCCAAAGATGTCCTGCACATGAGCCCAGACTACAAACCTGTGGTTTGGCTTTTATGCTTTGCCTATATATCCTTACCAAAACTRTGCAACATACCATCGTGATGACCTAGATGCAGAGTGATGCTTCAGAAATGAGTGATGACCCTGTTAAGACAGAATAACTTCTCATGTTTGCAACTGAGGTCAACAGAGGAATATTTACTGGAGGAATCTGACCCTCTGTAACAGGGAGCAGTATCATGGCCTACACAGTGTTGCTGGAATATTGCCCTAAATGAGCTAGCTTTGCACAAACCTGTGTGGGCTTTTTTGAGTGACAGGCTGAAGCTGGTGGGTACCTCAGCACTGTCACTCAATTTTGCCRTTGTTAATTGTACTAATGTTGGCAAGAAGACTGCTTTCCTCATAGGGAGTGGTGGCTTTTTTTTTTTTGGACTACGGAAAGTCCAGATGGGAGTCCTATATTGTCAGTGTTTTTACGGGGCCATTATCTGGCTGAGAAGTTTAACTGTAGGAATCGTATTTTGTATAGTTTGAGCTTGATACTTAAAGGCTTGGGGGGAAAAATAATCCATTACTAGCAGGCTTTGTTCTCCTTGTTAAGAATGCACAGTTCACCAGGCAGGTAGGCTCTACRCTTCAGATTGCCCCTTTTGGGTTAGAGCCACAGCTGAAATAGCTGGACTGAGTTTCCTTCCTTCCTTTGACTCCCAGGCTTGGTTTCAGTGCTCCATGCATGACTTATGATATCCTGCAGTTCACTGGCAAGATCTGCTAAGATAAAAACTGATTCTGGCAGTTGTCGGCTGGCTTCTGAAGTAGTTTCTGCTGAGGAATTTAAGCTGAACAGGAATAGCTTTTGCTTTGGGGGTGTGTGTGTGTGTGTTTTAGGGTTTTTTTCTGAGAACATGTCCTGTACTCTTGTGAAGCTGACTGTTCAAAGCCAGAGCATATCTGTTAGAGCAACTCTCATCTTGTGCTTGCTTATGCACCAAATAGTAGCTTTAACTGCATACTTGACAATCTAAGAGCAATGGCTTAAACTGCTCAAAGGTGTAGTGGGGAAGCAGCCACTACTGATGGGGATGTGGTATTAGAAGAATCCTTCCTCTCAGAGTGGGGACAGGCAGATGTGAACAGCTGGTGAGACATGTGAGTCATATCCCGGCCTGGCCTCCAAATAAACAGTTGTAGCTTGGCGAGGTTACTAGAGACATCTGAACAGTGTGTCCCAGGGAATTTCCTGAGCTGTGTGTGTGGCGGGGGCATCCTTGAAGTCTTCATTGATTTGGGAATGAAAGGGAGGCAAGGCCCGAGTGAAGGGTACCAATGTATATCTTCATAGTTGTGCATCTACATGAGCAGCTTGAGGACTCATATCTAGGATATGATGGCAGCTTGACTCCTCCCTGTTCATGGCCCAGTCCTGATTTCTTGCTGGTGATTGATATTCAGGAGTGATACTTGCTTGGATGTGTCTGATTAGACATTTGCTCAAAATGTAAAGCTGGTGGTGAAGATCTGCTTTACTGACTGGATATATATGTGTGTTCTTGCAGGTCTGAGATCATCTTAACATTATACCAGCTCAGAAGCAAGGGTAAGGAGATGTCCTCTCTAGTTGAGGCTCCAACCCCTTTCTAGCCTTTTAACCTAAACTTGAAGCATCTAATCTCATAAATGGTAATGTAAACCTTCAGACCTCTGCTGCTGTGGATACACAGATGGTGTCTCAGTCATCAATCTGCCGTAGAAACAGAGATGGCCTTCTGCCTTGGCCCACTGAAGGGGGTTAACTTTTCATGGCCTCTATCCCAGTTTTGGATAATCTAAGGGCAAGACACCTGCTGTTCTCTAGAAGTTGAAAGAGTTAAAACAGTCTTGTATAGGAACTTTCTCTAATGGCTGTTCTCAAGTAGCTGAGCCTAAGCAGGTTCTTTCAAGCGATGGAAATGGGACTCCCACAGACTAACTCCTGCTGTCAAAGGCTTTTCCAGCCTTTCAAGTACTTGACTCTTTTCCTCAGACGAAGTTTTGCCGAGGCCTTCAACATGCAGGTCATCCRTCCATCACTGGAGTGGCACTACGTGGGGAACTGGAGCTGTCTGCTGGGACTGCCTCCTTCCTGCTCCGGCATGTAYAGTGCTGCACCAAAGGCACAGGAACAAAGAGTTTGGGCCAGAGAAGGAAGCAAATGAAGAAATACAGAAGTGCCTGCTTCTCGGATACCTCGTTTTCCATCTCTGCTTCTTGGCATTGTGCCTTGGGGTAGCCATAGACAGCTGCTGCTTCATAAATTGCCGTTTTAGGCTAGGAGTTAAAAATCATGTTGTCTGGCTGAGCCCCAGAGCCAGATTGGCTGGAATCTAGGCTCAAAACCAAAAAATGAGTTTGCTGGGCTWTTTGCTGCTAATAACTTGTTAAAACGGGAGGATTTCCTCCCTCCTTCCCTCCCTCCTGCCCTGCTAGAGGGGGAGGGAGGAGGGCAGCTGAGAATTGTCTGTACGTAGCRGAGCTGGCTGAGGCTAATGTGTCCAGCAGTTTATCAGGGTTCATCAGGACTGTCTAGCAGCAGGCGCCAACAGCTCTCCATCACACTGCCTACTTGAATTTCAGCCCTTTGCCTATCTCACCAATAAAGGGTGTCATTATTTTCACTTGCACTAGCAGTTTGCCTTAGGATAAGGAGCAGGGGGAGAGGAAGGGGAATGGGAAGTGGGGACTGCAGTTAACCTGTTGAAGACCTGCCCTTGGGTCCTGCTGCTGGAGTTGCTCACTGACTCCACACCTGTGGCATAGACCAAAGAATTCCCTATCTCTCATGGGTTTTAAGGCTCTTCTGTTGAGCCAAGGATGCAAAACTGGGCTCTTGTTTAGAATGCTGCACTTTTTTTTTAAATACTGAAATTCTGAGTGGGGCAAACTCACCCTTGTTGCCGGAGGAATTTCACCCTTCCTTACAGGCAAGTCTTAACTTTTTGTTGTCTCAGACTTGTGCCGTGGTTTTGGTAAATGTTCAGTCTTTTGCCCTCCTGTGGGATGGGGAAGAGATTACTGAGGAGTGCCAATCTGAGCCCAGTGCTGTTTGACCTGGAGTAATGTATTGATCTTCATGGCCCTTATTTTCTGGCAAGCATCCTGGCCTCGGTCTGAGTCTCTCTTCTCTCTTGCTCTTGCAAGTGTGGATAAACTTTAGATCTTATCAATGGTTTCTTTGTTTTTTACACTTGGAAAACAAGTCAGATTTTTTTTAATGTTTCATTTGATCTCTTTGGACTGGTTTCATTTTGTTTTTTTCCAGGGAGGTGGGTGAGCTGCTGCTGCTCCCTGCCCCAACCTTCCTTTTTAAGATTGACTTTTTCAGAAACTATCATTATGGCAAAACTTAGTCTAATAACAGTGGTACTTCAAAGAATCATTAGGATGAAGCTAGAAGCTAATTTGGAGTTGGGAGGAAAGTTATGTGGGGACTTGCCCTTGGTCAGCATTGGGAGTTCAGTGTCTATCCTAATTTCTTGCATAGGAACCATGTTGACTTGGCAAATCACTAAAGATACTGCTGAATGCTGATACCCCTACTGCTTGCTTTAATTATCAAACACTATTCTAAGAGCTAGTTTGATTCATTTGTGATTTAGTTAAATTCATTTTTAAATGGCTCAATTTTAGGGTGAACTCGGGTGCCTGGTCCTTAGCAGGAAGCTAAATAGAGATTGTAGAGGCTCTTCTCAAAGGTGACTGTCCCACTGACTGCTCTGGGAGCATGTCTAAGCTGAGAAGTAGGTGGGTGGCATGGCTCCTGCCTGTGCTCCGGGCAGGTGACGTTGTTGGCAAACAGCTTTCCACAGCTGCTGGGGGGGAAAAGGCATCTGAGCTTCTTTTCTCTATCACCTATGCTGCAGTTTTCCTTTCCATGCAATCTTTCTCTGCCCCAGATTTCTTGACTACCTGATGAGTCTGTCTGGGGAAGGAGCAGTAAATCAGTGTGCAGCCTCTTCTCCAAGACTGGAGGGGCTGGCAGAGCATGTGGGCAGCCCTGTTTCTGTAGCGTGACCCCCTGATCTGTTTTGCAAGCTGCTGGCCTCCTGGCTTGGAGAGGAATGCATGAAGTATTTGATGACTGCTGACTTGCTGAGTGAGACAGTAGCATATTGTCCTGTGACTGGGAAACCATGGTCCGTTCCCTGCTGTGCCGCTGACCTGCTGTGCTCCTGACCTGGATACATCTGCAGGGGAAGCCTCTTGTCCAAGTTACCCTGACAATGCTCAAGCTAGGGTTTTGCTAGAAAACCAGCACTTGGCGTGGTGGGCTCTGGTCAGGGCTTGTGCCACACTGCCACAGCAAAGCTTATGGGAGTAGCTGACTTGGTGACTGGCAGCTGGATGACCACCAGACCATCTCTGGGTGCAAGCATCCCCCCAGTAAAGCCCTATTTACATGTCCTTGCTGCTTCTAAACTCACCTGCATATCTGAGGGTACATCCCGTGGCTGTTGTAACGATGAGGTGCCTTCTCATGAATTTCCCCATGGAACTGTGGAAAGGTCCCTGGAGGACTGTCAGCTCAAGTGACTTCATGTGAGCTGTATGGCAGGCAGGCACCAGCCTGGACGGGTCTGGATGTACGATGCTCTGTGCCTGCTCAGTCAGCTGTGTGTGGCTGTAAGAGGATTGACTCTGAAGCTGAAACTCGCCTTAACTACCAGATCACTAGGCCCTAAAGCTAGCCTCTTCCAGCCTCTTGGTGTCAGAGTCCGGTGATTTAGTGTTGTGTGAGTAATTACTTGCCTGTTTTCTTGGGTTCAATGGCATCACAATATTTATGTGATAAACAGAGGAAGTATTCACTTGGAAGAGATGGAAACCTTCCAGTGTGTATCTTTAAAAATTCCTTGAGACCAATAGGAAAAAAAAAACAAAATTGAGAGCTTCAATCTGGTCTACTGCTCCCCTTTGTCTTATGTGCTGCTGTGAAGATGATAAAATCAGAGGGGCTGGAGTGTGTGCAAGGATGGGGAGGAAAACTTCCCCTATGGCTCTTCTCCTTTGAAGCCATTGATTCATTGCAGTTTGTTTTTCCTATTTAGTTTTTTTTGTTGCTGTGGTTACTAGCCCTGGAGTGCTGCCTAAATGGTAACAAATGAAAGGCATGTTTCTTTATAACCATGCCCTGAGATAGCTACTGATAAGACCAATTCCCCATGCCCTGGATCTTGCCCTGGAGAGCACTGGGCTCTGGGACTAGCCAAGCTCCACGTGTTACACCTCTTGGCTGAAAACACGTGTGTTCCCTGGCCTCACGCCTCTAAGCCAGAGCACTGCAGTGGCTGTTGCGTGCTATGGCTTGGGCAGAGGCATGCTCCATGGGCAGCCCATCAGTGTGAGCCAGGAGGCCATTCAGCCATTGAAGCCCAGCAGGGCCAGCTGGGCTGGCACTCAGATGGGTGCCAAGCTGCGTTTGTGTGGGGGTTTTGTGATATTTGGCATTTGTTCCCACATCAGCTCTGAATTAATGATGCTATTTGGGTTCTGGGAAGGGGAAGTGGAGGGAGGTGGGGAAACAGCTGCCAGAGTTGCTCTTCTGGAAAAATAAGACTGAAGCCTCTTGAACATGCAGTGTCACGCTTGTGCCCTGTGTAGGGTTGAGTGGTCAGGTGCCAAGGGCCTGGCCAAGCTTCTGATGTGGGAAACTAGCATTGACCAGAAATTCTGCAACTTCAAGTTCCTGAGTACTGCCGGGCATGACTCAAGCTGTAGCACAAAAGCATGCTGCGTTTTAGCAATGCTTAGAGCTAATTGCTGTCAAGGCTAAAGACAATTGGGCTTCTCTTGCCTCAAGTTAGGTTTATGTGGTAAGAAGGGATAGCATGGGGTTCACTAAACAGTCTGTCAAAGCTGTAAGTATTTTCCATGCAAACCACTCATCCATCCAGCCTGCTGGCTGGCATTGGATTTCCACTCTTCTGCAGTCAAAGTAGCTGTAGCCCAAGTAAAATCAAGGCTTCATCCTCTTTCAGGTGATGTGGCTGGAGGATGCCCCACACATGGGGCATCCTGTCTGCATTGTGCAAACTCTCCAGGCCAGTGGCAGTCACTTAGCTCAAAACAGCCTGTTAATAGCTTCAGGTCTGAAGTTAGCAGCTGAGAGTGTAGGTGTCACTAGAGGCAATGGGCAGCCTCTGATTGTGCAGCAAAGCTGAGGGCTTTCTTATCTGGTGTGGAAACGGTGAGAGGTGTCAGAGCTCTTTGATTCCCGCAGTTTGGGCTGAGCCAGGAGCTGCTATGTAAGACAGAAATAAGATGCTGCCAGGCTAGTACAGCACCCCTGAGCTTGCTGGCCTTGGATGAATCTAACCTTGTAGCTTTGGTCCTACCCATGGTGGGGTTTTTTTGGCTTCCCTGGCAGAGCTGTGGAGGTAGCAAGCAGCTGAGGGCCTGGGACAATGTCTTCATTTGGTACAGCTTTTTGCAAAATATATGGCCTAGCTGTTGCACACCTTCACTGAGGCTGCAGCCAGGCGTGAACATGCATGTCTGGGCATGAGTCCTGCCCCTCAGTGAATAGTCTTCCTCTTCCTGCCCTGCTCTTGAGGGGATTTGGGACACCAGAGCGTCATCATGTTTGCACCCAGATCTGCCTAGCTGTCACTGGAGAGGAGCCCAAGGAGATGGACAAGCTGATCTTGAGACCTCTTCCTCTGCCAGGGAGACTTGCATCTGGCAGCTGACCTCTGTGTTGGTGCCCAACCCCTTCAGTCAGCCACTGTTAGGGGATTTTACCTACRGTACCTCCTATTAGAAGAGCTGAGGAAGCATCAGCTATGTCTGACAAAGAACTTTCAATCAGCATCTGTTTTTTCTCCTCTCTAGGTGTTGCTCTCACCAGATATGGATTTTGATCACTCTGAAAGCGACCAGGATATTTCAGGACTCCAGGGAACAAGCCAGAAGATGAAGCAGCCCAGCTATCAGGTGGTCATCTGACAACACCAAGACAAGGGTGGAAGGAAGGGAAGCAGCACTGCAGTCCTTGAGCTGGCCTCAGAAGGACAGGGTGGGGAATGCTAGTTGATCCCCATGGATCAGTGGAGATCCTTTTTTGCCTGCCTCGTCTAGACCTATCCTTCTGCAGTTGTCTCTTTTGGTGTCTGTGCATCCTGTACAGGCTCGGCAGCTGGCAGTATCTGCTTTACCAGTCTGTCCCTAACCTGGACACACGCAGGCACGTTTTGGTTAGGGTTATGGAAATGTACTTCCTCTGGCTGGCCAGCTGGGTGTAACTTTGTCAGGGCTAAGACTGAAATCAAAAGGCTAAATCTGCCTTTTTTATTAGAGAAAAAAAAATCTATCCTGTACTAATTGAACTGTGACACTTTTACATGCACAGATGGTCAAAATAACTGGTTTGCTAATATGTATTTAAAGGTCTTGAATTGGGAAGATTGACTTTGAATCTGATGCTTTTTACTGTTTTATAAGGAATGTAATAAATGTTTGACCTAAAACTGCTTCATATTTGAAATGCCTTCAATATGCTTAATGTTTTGCAAGAGCTGAACTCTGTAAAGGAGAGGAAGGGAATTTTAAATCTCTCCTAGCCAGTGCTTTGCAAGGCAAGTTGTCTTTCAGCAGAGGGCCTATCCTAGAAAACGTATGGAAGAGCTGAGCCAGTGCTCATTTTCTGTAGACTGGTTGTATCAGCTAGGGTCGTGGTGAAGTAGGAACTTCTGCTGACGCTTCTGCGATAAGCACTGATGCTGCAGCATCAGCCCATGTCAGACTCCAGACCGGAGCTGTCATCTGAGATCTTGATTCCAATTGCCAGCTTACAAGTGTGCATTGCTGGGGARGGTGACTCCTTCCTTCTTACCTAGTTCAAAACAAATGTGTGTAACCTGATCCAAAAACTACATCTGAAGAGTCAAAGCCCTGTTAACCAGCACTGAAACTCTGGG
Organism: Apteryx rowi; assembly: GCF_003343035.1. Classification (NCBI taxonomy): domain Eukaryota; kingdom Metazoa; phylum Chordata; class Aves; order Apterygiformes; family Apterygidae; genus Apteryx; species Apteryx rowi. The sequence goes on from NW_020451204.1 coordinate 3,730,126, forward strand.
TGTCAGGGAATGGTCTCGGGTGGGGCTGCCATAGGGGGAGACCCCTGGGTCTTCCCAGATCCTGGCACCTTCTGCTCTAGGAAGGAGATTTGGGGCTTTGGATGTGCTGTCTTGTTAACATACAGAGCAGAGCAAGAATGCAAAACACTTTGCAACTCTCCAGGGAGTGAACAGAGCAGCTGCACACAGCCCGGCAGTGTGTTGAGCAGATACAGTGGTAATGAGACAGGCCCTGCTCTAAGCACTGTCACTTGGACTGAGCCAGAATCCACTGAACTGAAGGGGAAGACCCAGGTGAGTGGCAGACACGTGCTACTTTTTATTGCAAAATAGTCTCCAGAAGTGTTGGGCAGGATGTATCTCCCCCCCTTCCCTCCTTTGTGTTTTCCCAAGAAAGTCTGCTTTAATAAAGAGTAGGGAAAAAAAAAGGGGTTGGATTTTCTAACTTAGATGGCTTTAGTCCTTTAAAAGCCAAGTTAAGCTGAAAGTATGTGAAGTTTTTTCCAATTTCAAAGTAGTTTACAAGCATAATATAGTATAATGTACCTCTGGAAATGAAGTCCCTTTTTGTTTCTTCCTTGCTAATAACAAAGGGTCAAAATCATAGTTGTTCCAAGAGCGATTTGATATGCTAGCACAAATGGGGCATAGCTCTAGACTTATATTGCTTAGTGAGATAAGTTTCACAATGCAGCTCCTGCTTGCCTGGCAGGGCTCTGGGCTGATGAGGGCTGGAGTAACTCCTTCACTGTCTGAGGTCTTCAGTGAAAATACTCTTAGCTTTGTTTTGAGGCTGGGTGAGGAGGCTCAGAATAGTCCATAGCAGGGGAAGTATGATGTGGGGCAAGGTAGCCCCAGTCCAACATTGTGTACCCCCATGCTGTTTCAGGAACCCTGAATTCAGGAGTCCTGTTCCCTTGTCTTAAATGCTGGCATGTACTGCTGTCCTAGTAGCCCAGTTTTTTCCCTTGCGCTCCAAAGTGATTGCTCAGCCCTCGTTCCTGGACTATCTGAGCAGCTTGCAATCTTTAGCTGTATCTCTGCAAAGTGCTCTGTGATGCTTTGAGAGATGGGAACAAATGTATGTCTGTATACCTGCATGTGCAGTTGTTGCAGTGCACTTCCTGGAAGCTCTCTGTGCTACCACAAAGTGTATGAGGACCAAGACTGGAACATGTTCTCCTTCTGAGACAGGAAGTGTCATTATCCTATCTTAACTTGTGACTGGTTCTTTCAGCTGTGTGGTTAACATGGGCTTGTCCAGCAGTGTAAAATATACGTACCCTTAGCTCCAAAGGTTGTTCTGACTTTGCCAAATGAAAGCTTCACTGCAGTGTTCACTGTAAAATATTTATTGTGAAATGGATAACTGGAGCCTTTATGAGAACTTGAGTATATTGCTCTAGGTGCTTTGCATGGCTGGGAAGTTGGATTTGATCATTGTTTTTTCCAGGCCCTGAATGAAATATGTTTCCTCAGCTGGGGGAAGAGGAGCAATGATGCACCTGAAGCATTAGCAACATGTGTATATTTATATATATACAGGAAAGATGAGAGGGGAGCCAACTGCTCCTCTTAGCAATATATTTGAACAGAAAAACTTGGGAGGAGAGTGAAGATTTCAAAGAAATCCCTTTGCAGTAAGGACAGTATAAAGGAAGACACCTGCTGAACCCAGGACTGTCTAGAAATTCACTATCACTATCCTGCTCACCCTTTGCTAGTGAAACAGGAGGTTATTTGGGAATGGGCTGGGTGATCTTACCACCATGTCCTTGGGAGGAGGACTCAGCTTCACAGAAGCTCTTGTTTTCTCATTCCTGACTCATGTGCATGTCAATGAACCTTAGCCTCCTTGGTTATCCCATGCTCAGGATTGTGCTGACAGTCTTGCCTTCTGTTCTCCCTTGCAAGAGGGCTGTTTCCCAAGATAGCTGTGCCCAAAGCAGTGCTTTGGCTACATGTTTCATTCCAAAGCACGAGCCTTGGCACAAGCTCAGCCAGCACTAAACTTTCTATAAGGACCTTCCAGAGCACAATTTTAAATTTAGCTGGTTGCTTTTGGCTGTTTCCCTCTCCCCACAAGGCATGGTGTGAATAAGCAACCATGCTACCTACCTGCTCTGCTGTCGCAGTGCTGGTGCTGCTAACTAGATGGTCAGGCAGGCAGCTGGAAAACACCCCGCGTTTCAGCAGATGGACCTCCTCCAGCAACAGTATGATTTAATTTTTAAATATGCAAAAAATCAGTGATGAGGGAATCTATTTCTGTAGGTCTCTGGCAGAGAGAGTTTCTCTTCTAACATATGGATATAATTTAGCTGCTGAAGATACTTCCACCTCCCCCACCCTCCTCCTTTCAGTCCTGGAAAGGCAGAGTATACATGAGCTCAATTTGGCCCTGCCATGTAAATGTGTTTGTGGTTGCTGAAGTCCTTGCTGGCTGAATTCTCTACTAAGCGAATTCCCCTGTGGCTGATGTATAGCATTATTCAGTGGTGCCTYGTTTTAAAATAGACCACAGCTTTGCTGTTTGGGTTTGGAGGTTTCTTTGCAGAGCAGCACCACCTGCAGTGGGGGTGGCTGGCAGGCCCTTTCCCAACCTCCTTGTTGCCAAATTCCTGCAGTGTAAGGAAAGACAAGCAGTCAGGGAGACAGGTATGAAAATTTTCTGAAGATCTGGAGTAAATAAAGACTTCCTCCCTGATTAGGAAAAGCAGCTAGGAAAGTCTAGTTTGAATTCAAGTCAGGCTTTGTTTCAAGGGGTCATAAACTCTCCAGGGTTGTGGTTCATCTCTAGAGAATTTAAATCTCTGCTAAGAACTGATGCTCTGCTCAAGGAGGTGGTAGCTCACAGTGGAAAATTGTTTTTCTCTGAGGGAAAAAAGAATCTGGTTTAAAACACTGAACCTGAAAGGTTATTTAAATGAGATGTTTCATGGAATGAGAGCTGACACGACTCCTCAACTCCTCGTAGTGCTGAAGACCTGAGGTGCTTTTTTTAAACACAAGGCCTGTACTTGAGGCAACAATAAACCACGCGATGGTTTTCACCATTGAGTAACGGGTCTGTAGTGGTTTAGGGGACACTGTGCTAGTGGCTAATGTAGGCCCCATCCTAATGGTCAAGAAAGCAATACCCTCTTGAGCTTTTTTGATTTAAGGTTTCAATTTCTTTGTTACCTCTTTGATGCTAATGGGTCTCTGTAGATGAATATCCAGCCATGTCTCCCCTCTCTCTCTCTCTCTCTCTCTCTCTCTCTCTTTCTCTTGTCCTTTCCCCAGGGAGCATGGTTGTATCAGGTGCTCCAAGTCACATCTCTGCAAAGTGTATCACTCAAGGTTGCCTCTTTAGATGTGCACCATGCTGTCTGATCTGTGCCTCACACTGGGTGACTCACCAGCCACTGGGGGTATTGCACAGACTGCTGCATGGGTTTATTTTAAGGCCAGCAGCTCTCTGCACTGTTAGATATGATTGCTGTCCCCTTTYTCCCTCCCCTCCCACTGGGAGAGCACTGATCATGCCTTTAACAGTGTCCTTCCCCCTCTCCTTGTCTTCAGGACCTTGATGACCCATGTTCATCTAGGATGAAAGAAACACAGCTGATTTCCAAGGGGAAAAACCTTGGTTTCTTCGGCACCCAAAAATAAAGAAATATTCAGAAGCTGCCTAGCTCTAGAGGCTTCGGAAAGGAACCGCTGTCACACATGCTGCTGCAATGTGACACTGTGATCRGTCTTAAAGGCTATTAAATTATCCCAAAGCTGGTTCCTGTGTCAAAAGGATGAGAAGCCAAATAGTCTCTGTAGCTCCCATCGATCAGTTTGTCCGCATTGTTTTTGGCAAACCAACAGTCAACTTCCTGCTGGCCATTGTAGATCCTCCTCTGTTTCCACACAACAGGAACAAGGCGTCCCTTTACTTTCAGGGTATTTGTAGGGTTTGACTTTAATGCTTCAGTGTTGTTCTGACCAGCCTGCTGATGACTCACGTTTAGAGATTCCTGAAGAAGTTTAACTTCATCGTTCAAGAACTGACCTGCAAAGCAAGATAACATTAATGCCATGAGTGGCTGTTTTGTGCCTGTTTATAAGTTTGGATTTATTTTAACAAGCTGTGTTTTGAAGATTCTTAGAGTATGGGGTTGTGAAGGGCTTCTCCACAATAGCAGGCTGAGTCTAGATCCTTCAATTATTTTATAAATCTTGCACAGAGATAGAGATTACAATAAAACCCTGTTTCTTTTCCACTTGCCAAGATGAAGCGTTTGAGCTGAAGAGCTTTTTGAGCTTCTGGTAGTAAGGACCTCATATTTGCCTCTGTGGGCCAAGGTTACTAGAGGATAATAGCCCATAAAAAGTCTATCAGCAAGAARAAAGAAAATCTAGGCTTGAAGCTCCAAGTTCCCTTCCCTTGCCTTCCTGGGGGCAAGCCTTTCAAGGCCAAATCTATGTGTGGATTTAGATATTTGTATGTGTGAGGGCCCTGAATCCAAAACTGCACTCCCGAAGGTTCATCTTCTGCTTAACCTTGGGGTGTCTGAATGTCCTAGAAACTTTGGCTTCAGCCTTAGAGTTCTGCACATGTCCAGAAAGACCATCTTCTTTGTAGGACTGAGCTGTTCACACTTTAGCCTAATCTGGTTCAATAAACATCAGTACTTCTTGTTGTTTGAAAGGGCTCAACCTTCTAGATGTTCTCTGATCCTACCTAAAGCCTAGATGATCTTGAAATGTGGGGATGGCTCTTCTTTCATGTCACATGTTTGAAAAAAAAGGGGAACAAGAACTACTATTTCTTGATTGTGATCAGGCTCAGATGTGAACAGCTCGGTCCTGCAAAGAAGATAGTCCCTCTGGACTTGTGCAGGTGCAGAGCTCAAGGCTGAAAGCCAACGATCTCCAGCAGTGCAATAGCTCTGTGAGTAGAGCTCTCTTTTGGGGTCTGCATGGGAATCTCTTGCAATACATGTGCGCTCTCTCTCACTCCCTCTCTCTGTATTATTCAACCTTGGGAGCTTCTAGCCTGTATGTGCTAATGAGGACTGCATTAAAGAATCATAAAAAGAGKGGAAATATGAAAACAGACAGCCACATGGCCAGGATAGTGGGAGACAGTTCATATGGAGAAAGGTGTTAGAGGAGCTGGAGATACAGGCAACAGAGAAGTTGTTTCTGAGTGGAAGCAAAAGTCTCACCTGGAACTTAATCCCCACCTTCCTTGTTCATGACCTCCTGTCTCTGCCCATTAAAACTCTTTAGAAGGATCATTTTCCCCAGCTATCTCAATTTGCTCTCTGGTATACTGCTCTGAACCTGAGAACTTGTTACATACCCAGTAGCCCATGGGAGTCAGGAGAGAGGCCTTTACTGTTGGAGATGTAGAAACCCAGATGATCCCTCTGATAGGGGGCTGGGTTCTTGTAGTGGTGGATGAGGATGACAAAGCTGATTGTGTCTCGTATTGTCACGGTGATGTTGGAATTGGCAGAGGTGGACACCTCGAGGCTGCTGCTCTGCACAGTGGCGCTCCGGTCACAGGGCAGAACAAGTCTTTCCCCATCATCCAGGACGATTCTGGTGGGTGTGATCTCTAGGTAGGATCTTTCTGGCTTATTGCTGAGGATAGTGATGGTGCTGAAGTAAGTCCGATGCTTCTTGTGGCCGTTGCGTGGTGCAGGAGCTCCAATTAATTGCCCATTCACAGTTACACCTTGTAGAGAAAAAGAATCAGCAAGGGAAAGCTGGAACCAAAGAAGAGGTCTATTGTCTCAGAGATGCAAGCCTTGTATCTGAGATGCTGATTCACTACCTCACACTTGACTATTTCACCTCCCAGTGTTCCAAACAGTATGGCCAATGTGTTGTAAATTGGTTGCTTTATACAGAGCAATTAAATTTACACAAGTTCAGAAATACTGACTTGCCCTGGAGACAGGTGCCCCTGTCCCTCACTACCTGACTTCTAAGAGATCTAGTCTGGGAAGCTACAAAGTGTTGCTATCTTGGCCAACATGTCAAAGACTGAACAGGACCTGTAGAAGGAATAGAATGACATGCAACAGTCTGAGGTGAAGTGCTAAACCTCCTCCAGTGGCACTGAAAAAAATTCAGGGTCTCTCTGTGCCATTGCAGAGGAGGACCCATAACCCTGCACTCCCACTGTGTTATTTCCAGCTTCACCTGTGCTTCCCTTCCACTTTGCCTCAGTTTTGCCCCAGAAGAACCATTTTTGAGTAGTCCGAGGTGCAGATCCCACTGACTCAGATGAATCCTAGATGTCCACAGCAAAACTCCCAACCATTTTGATGACTTTTGTGACTCCCTGTCCATAAAACAGTGGATCACTCCCTACAGGTCTCTGAACACCTACTAGACAGTAATAATAAGGGAGGACACTTGTGGCTAGCCCAAGCTGGGTCCAAGCTATCAACACTGAGATGAAATATCTCTATATACCATCATCCCCAGGGGAATCTCTCATTCCTGTCCTCATAGACTTAACCTGCCAATTCTTCTAAGGACTTTATTCTCCCCTAGCTCATTCTGTATTTGAGCCACAGAATCAGCCAAGCACTAGTACAAACAAAGTCTGTGAAGGGAGTCTAAGGGAAACATTGCCAGGAGCTGGATTTTATTCACTAATGCAAGCATGAACATAAAAATATGGAGTCTAGACCAGTGCCATGCAGAACAGAATTCTTATGATTTTTTTTGTGGGGTTGTTTATCTCATTTGTAAAAACAAGTCTGTGCATTATCTCTGGTTTTGATGTCCCTGCCTCCCACCATTTTCCTGCTCAGGGAATAATCCTCTTATTAGCTGCCCTACTTAGAATTCCAGATCAGATCAGACCAGAATTTGGGCCCCTGGAGATCAAACTGCCCCAGCAGAACCTGAATTGTGTGGGTTTTCTCAAGGCTGTCATGGTTCAGTAGCAAGTTTGGTAGCTTCAAATAGCTTCAGTGATTGATTAACCTGTTAGGATACTTCACTCTGTCCTGAAGTGATCAATAAGTAAATAGCAGAGAGTGAAGTTCCAACAATAGAGCAATCTGTGTAAGCCCATGTTGTTACATCTTTCACTTGTGTGCTGTGAGTTTGCAACTAGAAAATTGCTGAAGCTTCTCCATTAATGTGCTGCCTTTGCAGCAGACTGCTGAATCCCCTTTTTAATCTCTAGTCATGGATTTGGCTGCAAGACTCACCCAAACCCTACTTACTGAGCATCCAAAATGCTTGTGGCTGTTTTTTTCAGTTGTGCTGCAACCAATAGTCTGTACCAGGTCTAATCATCAGGAACTGAGCTCTCCAGTCCAGGTGGATAGAAAGGGGATCAGTGTGGTCCTCACACACTCAAGGAGGTCCCTCAGCTGTTTTACATGTAACTGAAGCTCCCTCAATTCTGGTCAATGAAGACCTGAATTAGAAATAGCTTGGATACACACTAAGACCAGTTCTCTCTGTGGTTGGCTCTAATCTGTTGACAATCACTTCTGTAGATGAATCATGTATGTAACAGCGGCCAGACCTCCTTCTTGCTTACACTTGCTGTGAACTTACCCATAAGCCATGATATTGTTGGAGGTAAGTGCAAGAGAGTTTACCTCTCCTTCTACTACAGGTAATATGATGTGCATCCATGTTTCATTGCCTGGCCTAAAAGGCACTTTTTTCCAAATTCCTACAGCTTCCTTGCCTACGGAGCACCTTGGTGCTAAGTCTTATCACAACAGAGCTGACTGTGCACTTCAGTTTTCTTCTTCAAGCAACTGCTTTTCTTAACTGCTTACCAGATTCCTTATGATCAGAGACCAGGCGGAGAATGTCCCCTGGTTCTCCATCAATATTGAAGCAGACAGAGAACTTGCTGGAGGGAAAATCAATGACGAAGTGAGGGTCTCCATCCGCTGACATGGAAAGGGAAAAAATGTGAGAGACATACACAAAACTCCAGAGCCTAAGAATATAACAAAACTGCTTTTCAAAGCAAATTTGGGCCTGTTGTTTTTTTTTCTAAAACCTCCTCGTTTATTGTTTTTAGAGAAGTTGGATAAGTTTGCCAGGAAATGCTGTGCTTTGCTCTGGTTTTCACAAAAAGTGTTTTATTTTGTTTGTTTTTCTAATGGAAAATGTGTTTTCAATGAAAAATCAAACCCCAAACTATTTCGGGTAAAAATCAGAATATTTTCTTCCTGAAATATCATTTCTTTGACTTATGGGAGTTGTCATGCAGGTATCTTATACTCCTGTTCTCCATACTCTGTTGGTGGACTACATCCCCCACAGCACACAGAAGTGTATCCTCTAATGAAGGACTGGTGCATAGCCACACCTCACACTGATCCTTCCTGGCCCTCAATGTCAGATTGGACCAGTCACAGACAGATTTTAAACAATCCCTTGACCTTAATTTTTCAACAATCCTTGATCAGTCCTCTACTATCAAGTGCCAGATGTGTATCATAATGAGACAAACCAAAACTCTTGGTATGTAAGCTAAATTTGACCTTGTCCAGTGGAATTCAAGTCTAAATTCTTGATCTGGGCTTACTGTAGAGTTTAATGTATGAAAGGATTTTAAGTAGAGCTGCAGAACAAATAGAAAAAGAGTAAAGGACTGCAGAATTGTCATTATTTTTTTTTCTTCAGCAACATTTTTATATTTCAGCAACATTACTTTGTAAAAATCAAACAATATTTGACCAGTTCTAGCACTGAGAGAAAACACTTCCTGCTGTCCTCTGCTCTACAGAAGGGTCAAAGAGGAGGATCAAATGTTGTGGCTAATCCATTTTGCTGTGTTTTCTCATACTTTTACTCATTCCTGATTCTTTTTGTATTTTGTTTTTGTTTTCATTTTCCTCCCTACTCTGCAGTCTAGTAAATACATTTGAGCTGATTTACTGGGACGTTTACACCACCGTGACATGTAATTCCATAAATGGAGTTCTATAGTTTTCATAAGTTTCCATAAATCAACTGTTATTATCTTGGATTATAAAAGGCATTAGAACAGGCACTGACCTGAAGTTTTGGAGATTTTAATTCTTTGTTTATCTTGCTGCCTGGATATACCTAGAAGTGGAGAGAGAAAGCTGTTACAGATACTAAGCAGCACAATGAGCCACAGAATAATAATGTTCCCAAAATATTATTCAGAGACATTATGGGACATATTCCTGCAGCTACTTTAGACTTCATTTAGAGCACAAAAATTCCTTCAGTAGTAACTAAAGAGCAGTACATGCTTCCAGCACGTGAGCTGGGTGCCTAAAAGAGATGGTGTCTGCAAGGTCTTGCTCAAGGTCAACCAGCCCACAAATAGCAAAATCAGTATGAAAATCTCAGTTTCCTGTTTCCCAGCCCTTGGTTCCATGGCTAGATTATCCCTGTTACCAAAGTCAGCCATGGGAGAGCACATATGTGAAAAGGTTCTTACCAGCACATTGTTATCGTTTTCCCCATACCTGGTGGTGCCTTGTGTCCTTGCAAGCTCTGTAGCTTTTCACCAATGCCTTCAGTAGAAGGGCTGATATACTCCTCTTTAGGAGGTTCTGAATGGAGCCCAGCCTCCTTCATCTTCAGAAAGGTGAAGGGAGTAACAAAATTGTAAGTAAGGGCCATTGACTTGGCTTTCTCCATCAAATAGTCCTTTTCCTGACTGTCATCACTCTTCAGCCAGGAGTTAAGCAGCTCCTTGATGGTGAGGTAACTCCATGCCCTCTCAATGTAATTCTGATCACCTTTGCCATCTTCTAGGCCAGAGATGCCTCTGATGTCATTCCTACTTGGTAGGTCGATAGCCACATCTGTTTTGAGGAGGATGTACTTCTTGGAGTTGCTAGCAGTCACCTCTACATGGAGGCTATCTGAGGTGCGGTTGACGAGTTTGCCAGCTATTATAATTTCAGAGCCATTGAAGTAGTTGGGGAAGAAGTTCTGGGTGACCTGCTCCACATTGTCTTTAGGGTAATCAATCCGGATGTCAGAGAGAAGGGGTGTCCCTATCTCATCATAGAACCTGAAACAAGCGCACATTTCTCACTGTTAGTACTCTCATCCAGATGTGTGCACACAGTTGCATTTATGCATAACCAAGGATACAGTAGACTGCCTAATATGGTTCCTAAGATATTCAGGAGCAGTTAGGGCTACCAGACTTTAAATTTAACTACTGTATCCACTGCAATAGGGTCCAGAGAGATTGGGGCATCTCAGCATGCTCTGGCAGTCACCTAACTTCCACTATGATTCAAAAGCTCTGCAAGGAGCTTCTCTGGCCACTTTGATTTGCTTAGGAGAACCTGTCCATTAAAAGTACATTTTTTGCTCCTCATGCTCACAGATAGCACTACAGTTATTTCAAAATGTAATTAGAAGAGATGCTGCATGGTTTTCTAATGGTATTAAGCATAGTATTCTAATGGCTAGAGTCAGAAACACTAGACCAAGATGCTAGGCACCCCAAAGCTGGAGAGTATCTGAACCCAAAACTTTTGTATTGCTGGAAATGCTGGAAAAAGCCCTAGCCACTGCAGTTTAGGATCCAGTGTAGGATGGAGAGGAATACAGTTTTYGGGGGGAGAAAGGAGAAAGAAAATCAAGAAGGCATCTCAATAGACCCCATAAATGAGGACATTTCCAAGGAATAGAGGAATCCTAGCCACTAAATACAGGCAATCTGGCAGAGGAGAACTCAGTGCTACCCTATTTATGATTCTCTGTTATGATTCTCTGAAGCAATAGCTTCTGTTGAACCAGAGGGTTTAATCCTATAATGCTTTGTTAACATGACCTTTTGAGAATGCCTCTTCCTGGACAGGCRGGAAAGCTTCTACAAGGGGTCAAGGCCTAAGTTCACAGTCCTGTGTTTTCCCTGCARCAATGTATTTTTGATGGATCTTCCCAAGCAGCCCTGAGAATGCCATATTTCCCATTTAAATGTCAGCCTTCTCATTTCTTGGCAAGTCATGCATGTGGCTCTTGTTCAATAAATAAACAAAGAACCGGCTTCAGCCCTTTTTTAAATTCAAGCTGCATTTACTTTTCACATCTGCTCATAAAGATTGTCTGAAAGCTTGAGAGTTGCACTTCCTATTTTATCCTCTCCCAAATGAAATCTAAAGCCTGAATTGGTTGGCTTTCTTTAAAGTCTCTGAACACTCAGCATCTTCAATGAAGAAACCTCAATACACTTTAAACCATCAATAAACCTGAGAACATTCTGTGAAACAGCTATTGGGGTGGAACAACTAGTAGAGTGAGGGATACAACCGGTCTTATAGTGCAATGCAAGGAAATATCTGGGTWAAAAGGACACCACTGACCACAAGAATCATGAATGACATTGGCACCCATGCAAATTTTCCCACACAGCAGTGATTTGAATTGGCATGCAATAAATTATTGTCCTTTGCCATATTAATTTGGCACCGGACCCCAAGTGGGTTTGCCATTGCTGAGCTTGATGAAGAGTGAGCTGTTTGAACAAGTTCTTGCAGTGCTGGGTTGCTGTGGCCCAATCAATCATTTTTTCAGCATATCCTTCATTTGCCAGGGAATGTCACTTGYTACCAAAATGCGTATTCCGAGAAGCAAATTACACATGTAGTGTGGTAGATGGATTTATAAAATGTGGTTTAATAACAGAAAACTCATGTTGCAGTGTAACCAACATAGAAAGAAAAGCTCTGGTGGAAGGTGCATGGTCTCATTTCTCCAAATATATTAGGCATTAGCCAGTCAAAATGAGGGGTCTCTGCTCTGTGACTTCCTTTTGGGTTTTGGAGGTTCAAAACACCACTGTTTTTTGGCTGAAAGCCAAACATTTTTACTCAGAAATACTAACACACTGCCTGACATTTTAGACAGATCTGTGGTTTAAATTTTTTGCCATTCCTCTCTAGGATCTTCCCTTGGCTGCAGCTCCCATCATGCTTCCTGATCTTCGATATTGAAAAGGAGCATAGTCTGTGGCCCTACTGAATCATGAGGATTACAGGACATTCTTGTTAAGAGTCTGGGACATCAAGAAGAATGACATAWTGAAGCAACTACATTATCATCCCAAGAATGACCCTGATGTGATTTTCAAACTCAAAGATTTAGGGCATGAAGTTATCTTTTTCAAAAAAATTAATAATTCATTTCCCCCCCCAAACAAATGTCGTCATTCCTAAATTCCTTCATGCTGCTTAAGTTGTCAGCTTAAAGTGAGCAGTGCATCCTTTCTTCCCTCCAGCCACTTGAGGAGAGATAGCACTCATGTCTCCCRTCTTTCCAGGTTTACATGCAGTGATTAGCACAATGTGAATGAAAGCCTCATTCTGAGGGGCTGGCAAGCTCTAGTACAACTCAGGGTGTCTGCTAGGAAGCAGGGCATTTTGGGGTAGGCATAATTCCTGAAAGAAACTATATATCCCAATTCTTGGGTGTATCCTGCCTCTTTCAGCCAGAGTTAAGCCTCAGAGAAACTCCCATCTCTCTTGGAGGATTTTCCTCCCCAAAACCTATTCCCAGAGGACTTGATCCAGATGTAAGCACAGACAAAGTAGAACAAACCCTTTCAGTTGGCTGGCTGCATCCTCATCCTCCTGGAAATGTCTCGTCATGCCACAGTTCTCCAGTGCCATCCTCTCCAGCAGCTTGTAGTCCACATCATTGCCAATGCCGATAGTGAAGAGGCAGAATTTATCACGGATGGCTTCCTTGGTGTTGCTGAGGATTTTGGATGACTGCGTTTCCCCAACAGTGGGCCTCCCATCCGTGAGGAAGATGATCAGAGAGACGCTTCTGGCATCAATGTCGTTCTGAGCGATGTAATCGTTTAGCAGCTTTGCACCAGTCTGGACAGCACCGTTAATATTAGTCCCTGTAGAGGTACCAAAATGGTTAGCTCATTTCCCCTTCTAGGGGTGCTGCAGATAGCTCCCCTAAGCTCCTTTYGGTACAATGACAGCATCTCTATTTACCAGGATGTTCCTTTTCTTTGGATGAGGTTGTGCTAGCCCTTCAACTCAGTTCAGCTCTGTTACTCTGTATGAGTTTGGGGAAGATGTTTATATTCATATAAACTGAATTATGAATTGCAGTTAATTATGTGAAATTGTTGTATCCTTGAATGTCTTGATGTACAATAATCAGCCATGGCAAGCAGAGCCATGGCCCCTACCATGTCCTGCCTGAACGTAAAAAACAGTAAGGCTTAATTATGGGACTTTCACAAAGGATATCTGAACTGGGAAAACAAGTTCTGCCCAGTTTGTCTGAAGGGTGCAGGATCTGGAGAGAGAAAAAAAACCCTTCAAATGGGAAAACAAGTGGTTGGGTTTGCTCTTCAAACCCCAGGGGCTGACAAAGTTTAAACAGGGAAGAGAAATGGCTTTGTTGGCTGAGAAGAGTTTTCACAAAACAACTGGCTAACAAAGAATGGAGCTGCCTGAAATGGGGAGAGAGGAAGAAAAGAGAAAACAGATGAATGAATGGATGGACTTCAGAAGAACAGCCATGAATAAGAGAAGAGGATTTGAGCTGGCTGTATGTTCAGAAAAAGAAAGCAGGAAAAAGAGTACAGGTATCTCCCTGCTCTATATATTTCTTGTGCTAGTCAAAGTATAGAGTGATTGGTTGTGGAACCTTTGCAAGATCCATATGTCTGGGTTAAACACCACCCTCAGAAAAAGAAGTGGRTGAAATGAGTTAAGAATCAAACACACTGGCCTATTGGGTGTCCAGAAAGGGAGATCTAGGGAGGTTATCAGCAAGGATGTTCTAGCAGGTCTGATGATTGATTGTGCATTAGGGTGTACACCTACAATGTTAGTGTGCACAGCTCCAGTGACTGCAGCAAGACAAAGAACAGGAAAGGGCCTAAAACTTGCGAAAAGTCCCCAAAATCCAGACTGTGTTTTTGCAAAATGGGTCTGAACCAAAATCTTGGATCTAAATATCCTAATACTCTCACAGTCCCCATCCAGATCCAAAATTTCAGAAAGAATTATTTTCCCAGAAGTTAAAGMAAACCACTCCATGTGGCAGATACTGTCCTTTCAAACCCAGACACATCACAGAGTTACCAAGCACTGAAGATTGCCTTTCCACATGCACAAATATTTTGCAACAATAAACTCCCACTTTCTCAGTGCGCAGGTTTGACATAGCAGGGTAAGCACAGCACATGCTTTGTGTGTGTGGTCTGTGAGCCAGTGCCCATTCACATTTACAGGAAGATACCCAAGCAACATCTCCTTTATAAGGAAAATGCACAGAATTAGCCAAAACTAAGCTAGCCCTGGTCTGCACTGGAAAATCACTGCATCTCCCTGTTGAACCTCAAAGTTAATCAGTTCCTTTTGCTTTTGTTCTTTGTCAGGTTTAGTATAGGCAAACTCAGCTGGTTCCTGCACAGCTCTCTTCCGGCACTTCTGCAGCAAAAAAGGTTTGTACCTCTGCAACTAGTCCCACCATTGGTAATTGTTCAGCTGGGCAGCTCCCCTGGCTACTTCCTAAACTCTTCCCCTCGCAATACAAACAGTACAGCCAGCCATCCTGTTTGCTGCATTTTTCCATGAGAACGTTTCCTTTGCTAGGAGTGGTCTCTGCTCAGGGGAAGCTGTAGGGAAGCCCTGTCCAGCTTTCTGCCAGATGTCATTGCTAGCATGGGGAAGGATTGGCGTAGGTCATTTTGCAGCTCTCTTTGCTTACCTTGTGAGTACTTAGCCAGAATGGGCATTGCTGCCCAAATGTGTTTAATTATAAACCTTGCTATACTTTTTTAAGCTAGTGTCCACAGCCTTATAGATCACCACTGAATCAAATTCAAAATCATGCTTGTGCTCTGCCACTGTCCTGGTGTCTCCTCCTCTCCCCTCCCATCAATAAGGCACAAGCAAAAGGGACAAGAAATTCTTAAATGTTGTTCTGGCTGCTCCATAACGGTAATTAGAAGGTGGAGACAAGGAGGAGCTAGTACTAGGTGAGGAACCAGCTCTTCAAGAGGGCAACCACACAGCCCACGCTGGCTAGGTCAGCCCTGGAGTTTACAACCCAGACAAAGCCCTGGGCCTGCTTTTAGCTTTTCAGAAACCACACAAGTACTGGTCCTGTGTGTCCTCCTCTAGGATACAGGGTTTTTTTCCTGTATCCTCAAGAAATGACTTTGGGAACTTTCCCATTCCAAATGTCCCACATGATGAGTGGGAAAATGGGCATGGCTTCACTTTAACAACTACATCAGGTTATATGACTTGTTTTGGGGGCACCTCCCTGCCATGTAAACTGGTGCAGGGCACATATCCTTCTGCACATAACCCAGCGTAGGAATAGAGAAGGGACCCTTGTCCCATGAGCCAAGTCCTAATGCTTTTCTATTGTTGCAAGCTACTAGACCACATTACACAGCTACACATTAGGTATAGCTAATTGGATAGCAAAATCGATTCCATTCATATTCCTGGATCCTACCTCCAGTAGGTGACATGTTATGAATGTACTTTTTGGCATCTCTTATATTATTTGGAGTAACTGGCACTAGCCGGTCCTGTTGCCAGACCTTTATTCGGTTGGAAAAGCCAATGATATTGAAGTGGTCCTCAGGCCTTAGGTCCTGGAGAATTGTGAAGAGAGCTTCTTTGGTCTAGAAAGAGAAGAGAAAAGAGACCAGTAGGTGCAACTGTCACTGCTTTAGCAGGTGAGAATTAAATTCTTAAGATGTTTACTGATCTTAAAGATATTTCTACACTGACAGTTTGGCTCATGAAGACAGTTGGGATGTCCTTTCCTGTCTCAAGGTCTGATCACTGTTGTGCCAGGTACTGTGCAAATATATGACAAAAGAACAACTCTTGCCCATAAGATCTTGCAAAGCTGGGAGAGACCTGCCTGGATCTAAGTGAACTTAAAAGTCATGCATAATATTTAAAATAAAAGTTCCCAGTGCCTGTGAGAACCATGCCCTGGAATGAGGATTACTGAATAATGTTGAGTAATATCAAAAGTCTCACAGAGTTCTTCTAAAACACTCTACGCTTGCAGTAAGCTGGAAGTGGCATATCATTATAAAGGTCACTTATAAGTTGCAATAGCTCTAAAGATGTCAAGGATACACATGCCCTGTTCATAATTGGCATACTGATTTGTGTATAAGTACTCCAATTAATGGTTCAGACAATTAACAAATGTATAAACTAAGGTATTCAAATGAATAAGATATGAAAAGAAGCCTCGAAGCCTCACAGATTCTACCTGCTAGTCAGTTTGGTCTCAGGCATACTGTTTTTCCAGCAATATGCCAACATTTTATTGCTCTCTGTTCATCATCCAAAGCAAATATAGGCAACCAGAGCGAGGAAAGCTGGTATTAAGCTGAGTTTATAGCTAGTGAGGTCCCTGGGTGATGGTAAAGACAGACCATGGAGAGTAAGCCAACAGGAAGAGTGCAGATGTGTCCTGTTATCCCCAGTGTGACCAACTTTGTTTTAACAGCCATACAGCTGTGTTTGCATGGATTCAAACTTCAGCTAAAAAGACCAACTGAGAGAAGATGCCCAAAAGCAGCCCCTCTCTGTGCAAACATACCCCATGTTTGGATGCAAAACACATGAGAGGAGCATGAGGCAATATCATGTCATGAGGTGTACCAAACAAACCTCCAAGAAGATGAATGCCTGCCCAAACATGAAGGTTGCCTCCTCAGTCTAAGAGTCATTAAGAAGCTTGCTAAGACAAATTAAATAGCAGTTATTCCAAGAAGAAAGGAAGGGAAGTTTTTAATGCTCTCCTATCTCCTCTCTTACAATAGCTTTTGCATGGTAAAGATGCATCTGACAATACATGACATCATCCCTCAGAAGGACATGCACTCATAGTCTGATTTTATAAATGTGAAAACTGAGGCACAGACCACCTGAGTAATGAGATCAAGGCCACAGATTGAAATCTTTCCAAAAGTTTTCAGCTGTCTATCCACTAGGCCAAACTGTGTGCACAGAAGGGCAAAGCAGCCCTTCTCCATACAGTGGAGAAAAGGACTCTTGGATTTGTTCCATGATAACAAGAGTGGTTCGCGCAGTTGCCCCTCAAAAATCAGACATAAGTAAGGGGAAAGTGGAAATGGGGAAGCTTCTGTCCATGATGAGTGTGATCAGGCCTTCCTCCCAGCCACTGGTGAGGGAAATTTTGGCAGGATGTTAGAGTGAGAAACAGTGAGACCACAGCATTTCTCATGTACCGACCTCCCAGTGTAGGCAAGAGAGAAAAACAGAGAGAGGCCTAGAAGCTAGTTTGGAGGGAAACTCCCCAAATCTTCTTGTCTATATTATAGCTCTGATTATAATTAACATCATTTGATATTTTCCATTACAAAATCCTCTTTTCAGATGCTTGCAGTTCTGTCAAACTGCATTTTTCTCAGAGGGATTTATTTGGCTCAAGCAGCTCTGTTGTTTCTGAGAACAAGGCAAGAGGAAAAATAATCATGTTTTGGTCTTCTCGCTGAAAGACTGCATCTCACCTCCAGTGTGCCCAGAAATTTCTTTTGACATTTTTGCCTGTGTTCAGCCAAAAGAAAGGGAAAAGAAAAGGAAAAACAATGCAGAACAGCAGTGTATTTGTATGTACACAGCATCCAAGGTAAAATTGCTGAACAGGTCAGGAGGGAATTGAAGCAGACTTTCCTTGAAAACACAGTACTCCCCCACACCCTCAGACAGGGGCTTACTAGGGGACTGGGACTGTCTGCCTCTCTCCTTCTTTCATTCTCTCTTTCCTTTTCCATCTCCCATTTGGTCACAGTTGAGTCGTTTCCATGGAGTCTGAGTCAAAGTTTTTCCCTGTGAAAACATTCTGAAATATTTTAATGCACGTGCAAAGGCAACCCAAATCCTGGCATCTCTAATTAACACAAGCTTGTCTCTGCAACTTTAAAGACCTTTGCATTTGTGTGATATATATATCTATATATATACAAACAAACACATATATGTGTGCATGCATACATGGTTTGGTTCCAAAGTGAGCAAAATATGAGGGAGTCAGCTTACTTGGCCAAAGGGTTCTATTCTCCCGTAGCTTTTACCTCATCCCCAGTAAAAATGAACTATGTGATTCAATTTTCCCAACTCAGTCATCAGAAAGCTAGGTATTTCATCCAATCCCTCACCAGGCAGGGGGAGACACCTCCAGAAAGTCATTCATCCCATCCATTTTAGATAGGTTTTAGGATGGGCTGAGTCACCATCTAGAAGTGCATCTGTCCAAGAGGCTGAGTGAGTAGCTCAGCTATAGCAAAGGTAGGACTCACCTCAAGGCTTATGCCAAGACTGACCACCACAGTGCTTACTGAAGCTAACAGGAGCTGAACTGGCTCTCCAACTCTCTCAAGGTGCTCTGAATTTCCTGGCTTATTCTGTGTGATTCCCTGTCTCCTCCAGCCCTTATGGACCTCCTAGTTTATCCTAAAGGCTGCAGTCCTTATGGAGTGGCAATATATGCTTCACTGCCAATATCCCTCACCCATAAATGGGCTGCAAGAGAGACCTGACTTCCCTCTGGAGGGTTGGATATGATTCAGGAGTTGGCAGCTTTAAATAAGGGGAACATCTCCGTAAAAGTACACTGCTGAAATCCTTATATACGCTGCTATAACTGAGTGCTCTCCAGGCCCAGTCCTTTCCTCCAGTCTCCCTGGTCCTCAGGCGAGGATTTGCAGAGCTCTTTGTGCTGGGAGTGCCTCGCAGCAGCTTTGCTTAGGACACATCAACAGGTTTCTCCATTCTGGCCTTGTAAGGCCACAGCTGGAATTTCTCATGGCTCTGAAGAGCCAAGGATGGAGGCTGCAGTGGGATTCCCAAGCTGCTCTGCTGAGGACGGTGTCTTTGCACTTCCAATCCTGCCAGGCCTTAGTGAGTCATTACACTGAAATGCAAGTCATTACACTGAAACCCATGCCAAAGGCTCTCTCGTGCAAGGCAGAAAATTAACCATTTTTTTCCCTGGCAAGTTTCAGATCATTTCCCAACAGCTGTGTAGATGACACCGATTCCCAAACAGTTGTGTAGATGACACTGATCTCATTTTGGGGTTAGGCAGAGCACAGATCTAACCCTTTAGCACTGACAAAGCACAGTTTAAGTGTCCAGCACTCTTGTGCCAGTGCTGTAAGCAAAGCAAGAAAGACTGTTCCTCTCCCTACACGTCTGCCTGGGTAGATGCTTGCTTGTGTGGAGGGAGGAGCAGGGATTAAAGGAGGGGGTGGCAGGAGTTAGCAATACAGAACAGCCTAGAAAAAATCAATTTTTGCCGGTTTGGTATGGCTTGTAGCTGTTACAGAGAAGTTTTAAGTGAGGATTTAAAAGAGGATAAGTTGATGGAAGATTCCCCTGTTTCCTCTAAATTAGCATGGGAGAAAATGAGCTGAGATGTGGAGGAGACTGGATCGCCATTCTGGTGCATTTGTGTTGAGAAACCGTGATTGTGAATGACAGCTGTCAGCACAGCTGGAACCCTAGGACTTGAAACAGGCACCTCCAGGGCTGTAAAACATCACTCCCCAAATGTGGAGCAGAAGAACGATGGTCTACAGCTGGGGAAGGATGAGGTGACGGTGATTGCCAGGGGGATCAGAAGTTATGTCTGTGCTTCAGAAACAGTGGGAAGCTGAACATGGACTTAACACTGTCTAAATAAACAATTTACAAGTAGTGCCTTCTCGGGCCTACAAGGTCAGAAACAAGCCAGCTCCCAGCCGCCAACCTGGTCCAAGCTGCCACTGCCACAGTCATACCTGTACCTTCAAGACAACTGCTACTCATCTGTTCCCTTCTTGCTGAGACCAGTCTAGGCTGGACAATGCCCAGAACAGCACAGAAAGGGAGAACTCCCTCAGCTACACTTGGTTCAGCTGTCACTTGTCACTTTTGCACCTGGTCCTTGGAGCTAGCGCTGACAGATCCTCTTTAGCTTAAGCACTGTTGGAACAAAGCATGGAAGGAGACACACTCTTATGGGCCAGCTGAGAGCCTTTAGCCCTTCTTTGGGTTAAAGATCTGCCTCAGGGACAGCTGGAATGATGTCAGACCATCTGGGCACCTTTTAGGAGGGATCTGAGCCCCGGTGACGTTTCCGCCACAGTCTCTTGGTTGTTTGAGGAGCAGGGTGAGGGCAAAGCCTGACTATCCTAAAAGCTGTGCAGTTCAAAGGGAGACAATGCGTGGTTGTTAGATGCCCTGGCATTGCCAGACACTGGCTCTGCTATGAAACAGGAGTGGAGTTCAAGCATTTCATTATAATGCATGTTCCAGGCCCACGTATTCATGCTTTCCACTGATTTGGAGCACTCGTAAGAGCTCCGTCTTAGACCCGCATCCTCTGCACAAGCCTCATGCCAGCCCGTGAAATCAAAAGACTATCAGTCCATGCTGAATCCAATTCTGTATGAACAACTGGTCTCTGCATCACTGCAGTGTAACCTCAGCCCCCTCTTCAAAATAGTTTCCAGATGTAGAGGGAGGTCTCCTAGCACTCACCCTGCCAGTGCCTCTGAGATCACTTGGCAATACTCAGCCTCACCCTGCAGGCCCTAACACAGCTGGCATCTGCACTCGCAACGGCTGGACGGGGAGACATCGACACCAGTGACAGCCCCTTTCCAGGTTCAGCCAGCACCAGAGAACCATGTGAGCTTGAGATCATTGAGTCTAAAGAGCATGGCTAGCAAAGAGACCTACTCTTTCAGTAAAGCACTAACAGCAGGACACAAAGTTTTTAGAGAGCATTACCATCAGCTGAGAGAGCTGCAAAAGAACAATCTGACTCTGGGCTGATGGCTGGAATGGAGGACATGAGACCATCGACAACCATCTACTGAAGGACAGAATGATGCTCTAACTAGAAGACAACATTTCAGCTGCATACAGAGTCCTGACAGTAGTATGCCATAATTGACTCACGGGACAACTATCTATCACTGTTACCTCTGGGGCTTACCTGCCTATTACTTCAGGATCTGAATGTACCATAGCCTTTAAGCTGTTCTTCCAGATCTCCTGTGAGTGTCCATATTTGACAAGAAGGGAGCTAAGGCACAAGATGTAAGTTCAAAGGGAATTATGAACCCACATCTCTGTCCAGTAACTTGTCTGACAGTGTAAAAGCACAGAGAAAGGGCTCAGAAATCAGACCTCCTACAGTGATAAGGAGAAAAGTACAAGTAAACATGTTGTTTGGCAAAACACTGCAAGAAAGCACAGGGAGAAAAAAAATAGACGATTAGCAGAGGGATTTTTTTTCCCCCAATATCTTCCATGTTTTTGTTCATAGCTATCCCTTTCCATGGACAACTAATGAAAAGTTCCAGATCTGACTTTGCAAAAACAGCAATATCTGGTCAATTCTGCCTGTATTTTGTTAGAGGGATTAACACTGAGAGTTCAGGAAAGGCTGACATCAAAGTTGCACATAGAACAGTTCTACCGAGGCCAGACAAGGTATTGCAAATTAAGGATCCAGTTTGCGATCCCAACAGCCAAGGAAAAGGCAAGTGTGAGCACCACTACCTTTTTTCAGGAAGGAGCTGACATACAGAGAGATCAAAGGTTTGGGTAATGTCATTTCTGCTGAGGTTTGAAGCCACATCTTGTGAGTTTTATTTTCCTCTACGTCCCCATTTCCTTTCTGTCCACATAATGCAGATCACGTGCCAGTTCTTAACACGGACTTTTGAACCAAAAATGGTCTTTAACCCAGAATCATATCCTTGGATTTTTTGCTATCTTCCATCCCCCTCTTAGGAGAAGACAATCTGCCCTTTTTTCCTTTGGAGGCAGCATTGTGCAGTTCATGGACTGCAGCTCACCCCTCCTTGTCAATGTATCTTTGTGCTTTCCTGCTGGCAGACACGGATCACATAACCAAGGAAAACTCCTTCGCAAGTTCGGACAACAAGCATTTTGTTTTACACTGACACTGGCCTGTGAAGGAAGAGTTTGGTTGTGGAGATCTGGACAATAAAGAACTGTCTCCAGTACATGGTCCAGTCTCCCCCCAAACATCATGGATCCCTKGCTAATATACTGAACATTTCTGACTCACTACATGGCCTTAGAAAAAGTTGCTTGGTAGCTTCCCTGTCTGCAAAAGAAGTTCTCCAGGATTTAGAACTGTTTCTTTTGCCTATTCTGCCACAGAATTTCTGCTTACCACTGAGTAACCTGCTTACCACTTAGCTCCACATCTGCTGAGGGTATTTAACCACTGGATTTCTATTCTGTGGGAGCAAAGCACTTAAACTATCATCAAGGATACGGACAAGCTATCAATTGGTGGTAACTCACYTATCTAGCACTCAGCAGTGTGGTGAGGTTAAATA
This sequence comes from Apteryx rowi, assembly GCF_003343035.1. NCBI lineage: Eukaryota > Metazoa > Chordata > Aves > Apterygiformes > Apterygidae > Apteryx > Apteryx rowi. The sequence goes on from NW_020451204.1 coordinate 3,752,495, forward strand.
CATGAAAAACTGCAAGATGATCTGATTTCTCAGGAATTGGGGTTTCGTGTGTCCAGAAGGCAGACCAGCTGTTAAATCTTTGCAATCTCACTAGACTGGTGAAAGGATTAATAAATGTCTGCACAAAGATTTAAAGAGGCAAGCTCTACTATCAGCACCAAGCATCATTACTTCAAGCCCTTATCAACAGTACAGAACAGATTACATTTGGAACAGTAAATGTCCCTGTAAAATTAGCTGAAGGGAGAAGCGTAAAGGCTGCCCCACGGTATTACAGTGCCATACTGAAATAATCCCACTGGAAACAATGCAGCTAACTGGGCAGGAGGCCAGACTGACACAGCGGTGTATGAAGGCCACATTCTTATCTGTGCTAAGCTCATCTCAAGAGGGATCACACCCCATACCATGCCAGACAGACATTCAAACCCGCCGGTCAGCATGACAAACAATTTCCATGGAGCTAAGAGCAAAAAGGTCCATGCCAAGACAAAAGTGCCCCATGCCCTCGATGCAGAGCTTGATGTCTCTCTTTGCCCTCAGAAGATGGAGTTAGTCCCAGTGCTTGAAATCTATTCCAAGAACTTGAGACTGTCGTTCCCTGCCCCCCGTCACCCAGCTCAGCTGTCTTCACAGTGCTGGGAAGCGTTCACGTGCCCAAGACGACGCTGTCCACAGCACAGACTCGGGATTTCAGCAGCAATTAGCTGCTACATTAGGCAGTGGGAACTGGGTTGGGGCATGGGCTGTTATGCTTTTCCTGTCAATTAGCCTGATGATTTTCATGCTGATCCTTTTTCATGCGGCCACTCTCTCGCAGTGGGTGGCTCAGCAATCGGCAACCTGCCGGGTTTGGAACTTTCTAGCACCTTTTCAGAACATCCTGCGTGTGTGTGTGTAACCCGCTGAGAGGGGATGCACTGTTCCTTCACAGAAGGGAGATGTTACTTCTCCACAGAGAGATATGATATTTCTCCATGGAGAGATGGTGTCTTTCCTATTCAGGGAGGAGGTGTTATTTCTCCACAGAGGAAAGGCATGCATTATATCTCAATGAAAAGAAGTGCTGTACTTCCATGGAGGTGGAGTGTCTGTTATCCCTCTGCAGAGCACGTGACTCTGTTGCCACCTCCTCTCATAGTCCTGGCCCTTTTCCTTGAATTGTGACACCTCTTACTTTTAGATGTGGACTTCCCCACTTTGGCCCCCAGTGAGCGAGGGAGGGATGGTGATGGTGGTTGTCTGGAGCAAAGTCCCAGCACTTTTGCTCAGGGCTAGCACTGGGCGATAGAAAAGCACTAAAAAGTTATTTAAAAATTTTTTGCCTGTTTTCCCACCTGAGAGTCTGCCACAGGGCCCTCACAGTCCTCCAATGTCAGCCCCCACTTGCCATTTCCCACACTTCTGAGTAACCCTCAACATCTCCAGCTCCAGGATCCCCACTTCCTTTCCTACCACCTGCACACCTCTGCCTCCAGCCCTTCCCCTGCCCACCTAGGCAGTGACCTACCGCCTCAGACAGGATCACAGGCCAAATCTTTGTCCAAAACTCTGCAGAGATGAAAATAGAGCAGACGCTTTGACACAGTCAGATCACTCTGGTAGGGTTAACTACCCAAGCTAAAGCTCTTTCCTTATGACACAGAACATATTATATATCTCCTTAAGGGACCTCAAATTACATCATGTGTACCTGAAAGTCAGAACCTCCCTGTGAATGCTTTTAAGGCCTTCACACAGCAACAGCGTGGAAGATCTTGCTGCAGCAGACCTGCACACAAGGTCCCAACCAGTCACTTCTGAGCTCTCATTGCTCTTCACAATCAGAGACAGACTGTCCTAGTTGAGCAATGCCTGTACCAAGCACCCAGTAATAGGGTAAAGGGGGATTTTCTTGGAAATAGCAGTGTTGTTGCAAGCAGTGTTAGAGTAATAGCTTAGACCTTGGCAAAGGTCAGGTGTTCTTTAGACTTGGGGGATCTAGTACAGCCATAAGCTCAGCCATGAGCTTACCAGCTAAACAGACAAGACAAGGACTTTGCAAGGAAACAAGCACAGACAAAGAAAATAACCTGCCTAAGTTCACATAGCAGATCCTATATTTTCCTGTGATTTCCATATTCCTATCTAGTAAGAGGACTGAGATAACACTGCTGTCCTGTATTTCCTAGTAGGAGGAAGCTGCATCAATGTATTCTGTGCTGTGGACACTGCATACAGTTTCTCTATGCTCACCCAGATTCTTGCTTTCTACCAGAAAAGGAAAAGTCGACACATCTCTCCTATTCACAGCAGCTTTAAAATCACTAAAGGCTGTAATTAGGATTAGCATTTTTTTTCCAAGCTTCCCTGGCAGTTTAAGGTAGTTTTCCTGGACAGCAGCCATTATTTGGACTAGCAGTCAACAGGCCTGCAGCCATCTCTCTGGCAACCAACAGAAGTAAGTGGAGTTTGGAGTGGGAACATCAAGTGTTCAGGTGTTAGTCTGCTCTCCCCAGCATAAAATTACTCAGAGGCATTCTGTGTGCTGGGGCACAGAGGTGTAGGGATATGTACACATAAGGCAGTCAGGCTTTGAGGAGGGCTCAGACAGAGTGGGTCATGGATCAGGGGTACCAACATTGTCCCTTGAAGGGATGCAGGCAGATAAGCTGAGGTATTCAAAAAGATGCAGCARGTCCCAGCTGCAGCCGAGTTCCTCCTAGGACAATTAACCTCAAAGAAAATTACAGTCTGGCACACCACTCTTGACAARTTGCCAGGCTGTGGTGTAGTCAACTGTGTAACTGAGTGTGTGGGCATTTGTTGCTTGTGGAAAAGRTAAGGTGAAATGAATCTGCGGCTGAAACAACTACATTTTACCTCATGTCTGCAAAACACCTGCAAATCCTCTTGTGGACACGTCCATAACTTGGAACGTGCCTGCTTTATAAAAGTGGAACTGCAAGCTGATAAAGGTCCTTTTTCATCTCGTCTAGTGAAACTGGTGATAACCATGGTAATCCGATAAACACATACCTTATAAAGGAGCCACATCCAGAACTATTATCGTCTCCATCATTTTTACAGGTGTCAGTGTACCATGTCACAGTTAGACCCTGCCTGTACTCCATTTCACATCTGCTCTAAATGTTTTTGGTCCTTTTCCTGATTATGGCTCTGCTGGATGTTGTGTCAATAGAAACTGTCTGTGTTTCTGTGGCAAAGCCATAAAATCGTGATTTGACTTAGTAACASAGATACTGGCACACTCATCCTCGCTGTTGTCTGTGACCCAACTTAGCTCAGGAGACTCAGTTTTGCAGCACAATGCTTTTACAGATGGATCTGCAGATCCAGTTATAAYAGCTGGGCAGAGCTTTCTATTCAGTTTTCATCCCAAGGGAGGTGAGCCCATAACTGGCCCCTCTTTCTCCTAGTTATGCYAATGTAAAACAGTTATATCCCCCTACCTCTGAAACAAAAAGTATTGGTACCATAAAAATCAGCAGATCAGRCTGCTCAAAGGGCAAACCATTTTATTTCCCAGTATAATTTGCAGATATGACCTGTTCCCCAAGCTCTCTKGCTCCTGTTAAAAGCAACTATTCCACACAGAGCTTACAGTCACTTTGCAAACGAAGGAACAAAACTCTTGAGAACAGAAACAGTATTTTCCTTGCCAGCAGAACAGCAGCAATGACCTGCAAAGCCTTGAATACATGAAGGATTTTTATCATCATACTCAAGAGTTTTCTTTTCTTTAGCTTAATCTCCCTGTCAGTGCTAGAAGGTGACTGTCACAAAGGCCCAGWTCCCCAGTGGAGGTGGACTGGCACAACACAGCTGAATCTGCTAGATATTACCTGAGTTCAAAGGCTGTTAGAACCACAAGAGGAATGTGCACCTGGGCCGATCTTCCCCATGGAGTTAATATATATCAGTGATGTGAGGGGAATGTCTCAGGGATTTGACATAAGCTGATCAACCACTCCCACTATATGTGCTTCCAATTGGGTCTGTACATCTTGTTGCTACAAAGACTGACATATATTAGAAAGAAAGAGGATGGCACAAACAGATAAAAAWTTATGTAGGAAAAGGAAATCTTTGGGGAAGAAAGAAAGAAAGAAAGGACTCACAACTAGAGTGTGGGAACTGCAGTATGCATGAAATCCTGACCCCATTTGAGTCAATTTGCCATTAACTTCATGAATGTGGATGGAGAAAGTGTTTACAAAATCTTCTCAGTGAAGGGCACACCACTGATGTCTCTCATTCTGTCTCTCATCGTCCTACAACCCTAAAAACCGTCCTTTGCCACAGTTACTGCAGCTGACCTGGAAGAGCACTCTTTACAAGTGCTGAGTGTATTTTTAGCTGATCTTGCATGTGACTCAGTAGAGAGAWATGAGGAAAGGCAGTCCCATGGGAATTCCCAGCTCTCTACACACTACCACAGATCACCACAGCTGCAGGAGTTGGAGATGAAAGAAGAAGAGGAGGCATTTCCTCTGCTCAGTTCTATCCTGCCACCAGGGGACGTGTCTGTAATTTAATAAACATCTTAACAACAACAACAATTGGGTAAAAAGGCCACAGAACAAACACATCATGGCTGTAACTGATCACACTTTCTTTAGTATAGCAAAACAGGCATATTATTCAGCTGGCCCTAGATGTTGACCTTTCCTTGACTAATCTGGGGGTGGGAGGGGTTATGATTTAAGTCATAGTTCAAGGAAGTTCGATTTTCTGGAGCAGCTGAAATGAGAGGATGATATGTGCTTCACACACACAGCAATTCTCTATAATACRCCAGTGGTTCTCTATTAAAAGAGGATGTCTGAGATAACAGGCAAAAGGTTGAGTATACCTAGTTCATGACTGCTGCAAAGGCTGTTCTAACAGAGGATTATAGATGCAAGCCATCGAGTCTTGATCACTAGCCCGATTCTCATTTCTGAAACTGTTCTTGCTTGCTTCTTCCATAAAGATCTGGGTAAAACTGAAGAATCAAGAGAACATAGGACCTTGCATAGACAAAGGCTCTGGCTAGACATTTCTCTTGCTTCAGTCTCAAGAGGCATCTATCTGTGCCTAATTAGCCTGAGATTTGTGCGGGTTTAGCAGTAGGAGCTGGCTAGGCTATGAAGTAGATCCTCAAGGGTTAATCCCTGGGCATGTTGTTTCTATAGGAAAAAGAAACACTAATGCTCTCAGGAGGAGAAAAAAAGTCTTCATAGCACAAGGTTAATCTGCTGACCCAAGGCACTAGTTGGGCAGTTCACACCATCGCTAAGCTCTTCAAAGCCCTAATCTTCCTAGTTCAGCACTGTATTGCTGACTGTCTGCTTTCAGCATGCAGGGCTGGATGCAACTGTTTATTCTGCGAGGTGTAGCAGACATTTTTCAGCAGAAGGGTGTCAGAAAGGCAAGAGCAAGGCTCTGTCCACAGGAATTTGTAATGACTCAAATGCATCTTCATTCAAAATCTGTCTAAACACAGTAGTAAGTATCTGTTTAACAGCTCTCYGCTTGCTACTCCAGTCACAGGAGGAGGTAATTAGGAGTCATAAAAGTCACACTCCCTTTTAGCTCACAGTGGAGATAATTGGATTTAATAGAGGCYACAGTTTCTAAATGAAGATATATGATCACCACTGAGACCATATGGTAAAGTTTTTAGCAGAAAGGTAGAGGCACATATACCAAGGATATCCTTGGTGAAAGACACAGAACTGTCGGTGAATGACCAGTGTAGGTGTTTGTGAAAGACATTTAGGCCAGTGTTGGTGGCCAAGAAAAAAAAAGACTCTCAGATGACCACATTGTTTTCAGAAATATCACCATGTTCTAGACAGGTGACCAAGCAATCTGAGTGGACTAATTACAGCTCCTTCACTGGCCAAGATATAAGGCCAAGCCATCRGCCTTACATCATTCTTACAGGGYTACACTGTGACATGATCCATACATGCTGAAATTTCCCCATACTGGTATCTTAGCCTATGTGGAAAGTGCCACTGTCATTAGCTTGGCCATGATAAGAATGTAGAAGGTAAAGATGTGGGCCATATGGCAGACAAGCCAATGAACTTCTCCATATCTCATACAYGTGGGGCTAGACTTCAAATGGAAGGAAACTGTACTGACTCTACTGGGGCTTTTGTCCTTTTCTGCACAGATATGTAAGTTGGAAACTGGACTTTCCACTCCAGTGTGAGTGCAGACCTGACACATATCTGTCAAATTATTCAGAACAGAAACCAAATGTTGACTGATAATACTGTGCTGAGAAGAAGAGTATGTTCCTCTGGGCACTGTGCCCTTCCAAGACAACTACTCGGCTCCTGGACTGGAGCTGGTTTCCATCTATCCAGCTCAGAAAACTGGAGAAGCAAAAATGCTGATGCCTGAACTCCTTCATGTCAGAGGTTAGTCTTAAGCACTGATGAGGTGTCCTTCAKCTTGGTATGTGGGTTTATGTCAAGAATTGTGCCCTAGAAAAATGTCTGAGATTTGTGGTGAAAGAATGAGATTCTCAATTAGCATAAACTGATCTTCCTGATACAGCCTGATACAATGGTCCTCTGAAAGCACTTTGCTGGGAATTCTTCCTAGTTTGCATCCCTTCAAACTGCCCACAACAGAACTGCCCAGCACAATCCTACCTGCAGCATCCTAGCTCAGTTTTGACAGCACATACCTATTCTTCTGTCACAGAGTGAGAGTCCTCTGCACTTCTTGTTTCAATCCCATTCTCATTAACATGATAATTTCTTTCTCATGGCAGGTGGAACACCTCACCTTGAGGTGTCTTCAGAGCCTCCTCTCACCTCGGACATTGCAAATATTTTGGAGAAGAACCCATATGGTGAGATGAAGCCTCAGTCTTTCTCTCTATAACCTTACAGCCAACCCATTTATAAGGCATGCAAGGACCTCACCTGTCTCAGTTTTGTTCCCACCATGGACGCACTGCTGTCGAGCACGAAGACAACATTCTTTGGCAATGGAGGAAGATCTTTGGGGGCGAAGTAATGCACAAAGTACCCACTAAGAATCTGTGGAAGAGCAAGAAAGTCAGGAATGGAAGGCAGGTCATGTTGCAATGTTCCACATACATTATTACGGGATCTTTGCTACTGAGAGCAGGCTGGGCATACCTGATCCTGCTTTCAGTGTCTGTGTCTACATTTAAGGGTAGGTGTGCTATTTGATATCCCTAATCATGGTCCCCTGATTGTCCAGACTCAGGGACCTACTGGAGCTCTTTATATCTCCCTTCATGCTGGACATTGGAGTTTCCTTCCAAATGCAGTAAGGACACAGGCTATATACCCAGGGATTAGAACCACAAAATGCTTCTGAGGACCTGGTCTTGTATCCAGATTTATGCAATCAGTGAAGCTAATAAATCCACTGGCAAACAGTTCAATGGCTAAAGCCATAATGCACTGAAGCAGTGACCTCCAAAATAGCATAAGCATGGCATGTTGTTCATCACCATGGTCCCTGGGTTGAATGTCTGCAGACAGTGTCAAGTGAGGTACTTAGTACCTGTGGGGCATAACTGAGCATCATAGGGACCATGTGCTCTGGAAGAGGTGCTCTAGCTGCATTAGCATCTATCTCTGTGGGTGAGTTTAGTTCAGAGAGTGAGCCCTGGTTTCCTTAGGCCTCAACAGACCATGTAGACAAAACCACCAGGAGGAGGGCTGGGTGTTCTTTTTCACCACTTGCATTTCAACTGAATGAGAAGAGTTAGACACTTCCCAGAGAACACAAGCTGGTTTAGAGCAGAGGGAAGAATGGTGGACATGGTGCTGGACAAAAAGGAGTGAGATGTGTTATAGAGGAGATCCGAAGTGAGGCACAAAAGCAGGGATGTGGAGGGAGAAGGAGAGTTATTTCTGATGGCAAAAGATACAGACAGAAGATTAAATGAGTGGGAATGGTGAATGCTAGAGACAGAAACAGTATCTGAGGTAAATTTAGAGCCAGTTCTGGAAGCAAGTGATAAGACCAATTGCCTTAAAGCCCAGGCAATAGGTAGGGCCTACTTGTAGTGCAAAGTTGTAGCGTAGAAAGAGGAATGAAAACAAATCTAAGCCTTGGCCCTAATTAGACTGTGGGGAAGAATTAGAAAGTTATAAAGGAGGCAGGAACCTTTGATCTGAATTGGTTGAGGGTGAACAACAAGTAACAACATCCTTTTCTTGCAGATGTCCAGAGACCTGGGAAGGTCACAGAAAATGGCACCAAAATGCAAAAAGAGATGGAGTTTTCAGACCTGGATTTGAAGCTGAGGGAGAAACATAGAGGAGTTTGCTCCATAACAGGAGGTGCAGAGGTGTTAAAAATGCATGCACATATTTAGCATCAATTTCTTCTTTATACACAAAAACTGCATAAAGGTCTTGCGTGGCAACTAATCTACTCTGAAGCTATCAAACCAGGACTAAAGAAGGATGATTTTTAGCTTGTACGTACACCTTGTACAACTGAAAAAGATGCTGTTCTTAGATCATCTAGCTAAATCAGCCAACCAGAGCTTGCCAGGCTGAGTTCAGTAGACATCAATAAAGATCTGTCATTTTCTAATAGCTGCAATTTACTTTATGTCAGAAATTGCCCAGTTCACAGCTGCTGATTCCACCATTTACATACATACTATTTCTCCATTGTCCTCCATCATGGGAATCTTTTGTATTAAAAAGTAAGCATATGCACTGAAGGAAAGTAATTTTTGAAATGTAGTGCTATTTTTGTAGGATGCAATGAAAAAAAAAGAAAGAAAGCACAGAGCAAGTAAAATATGAAGTTTGAGAAAGTGAAAGGCAGATGAAGTATGCACCTCTTAAAGTTCATCTTGTGGCTGCAAACTGATTGGTTTTATTTTGGATAGTTTTTTCAAGATGGAGAAGCAGCCTTCATTTGGAAAATATTTGCTAGGGCATTTGGAGCATGCAGAGCCACCTCAGGTACAGTTCATAACACTGGAAAGGTGCATACAGTACCTGAACATCCCCAACACTCAGCTCCCTGTTGACATCGTATCTAACTATGAAATCTCCCAAAATGCCATTTCGGGCAATCCTGGTTTGCTCAACAACATTGGGACTGAAGGTTACTTTTGCCAAGGTTTTGGTATGTCCAATAACAGTGGAAGGAGGAGGAGAGATATCACCTGTTGAGATAAAACCACAATATTACATTTTTTTGCTATTGTCTTAGACATGTCTCAGCACAGCACACACAATATTACCATGGAGTTAGGTCAGCTGACACAGTTACATATTGAAATTAAAAATGCAGCTAACCATTAATAAAAAAAGAACTTAATAACCCCTTCCCTCTAATTCTAAACTAACCCTCTCTAGTTCTAAACTAACCCTAACATCACAATGTTTTCTGAAAAATAAATGTTTAGGCAAAGTTCCTATGCTCACTGCTGTGTTTGGAAGTCATGGAACTCAAATGCCAGATATTCTCTGTATGACCGTAAATAACCTTCCGTGAATAAAACACACCCAACTGTAGACATTTAGGTGGTATCATTCCAGCCAACTCTAGACATCTAGAATGCAGATTCTATACGTGAGCTCCTGAGAGCCAAAGAAGATATGATTCATCTGACCTGTTTAAACATTTCTTCAAGGATGAGATGAATCATACTGCAGATTTCTTTGTACTGATTATAAAGAGATCTTGGAGTGACTTGTTCAGATATACATGTCTGTACTGTAGACATGTGAGGTAGGATTGATCTGACTAATTACAAGTGTCTATGTGTAATGTCTACATCCAAACAAGTTACCTTAGCTCCCTTTATATTCAGCAGAGAGTTATCAGTGTAGCCGCTGAAATCTCAGTCTGACTCACTGAGCCTAAAGCCAACACTTACTAACGCAGTCATACGAACTGCAACCCTGAGATTAAAAATTCACCTGATCTCCTGGAGCCCTTCCTGAGCTAAAGAAAAGTGAGGTGCCTTTCAGAGAACATCTCAGAGAAAGAGAAAAATTTAGGTCTGAATCACCCTGAAGGAACCTCTACCAGTAATGGGAGTCTTGCTAGCTCTGATCAGTTTCTAAAGTTGAGTGATAATGAAAATTCCTTGYTGTCTTTTCGTGTGGTCAAAATGCCACCTCACTCTCTCTTGGTGTGCCAGTTGTTTGTTCACTCTGGCCCAGGTAAGGACCCTTACATGAGAGTGGCCAAAGTTCAGAGTTGGCCTTGAACAGTCCCAAAGTTTGGGAACTTTCTCCCTTGTCCTAACTAGCCACTGAAAACAAATTCTCAGTTGATGTCCTTCTTGGGTACTTTCGCTGACAGTGATTATTCCAACACTATTCTGAAGCACAGAAGTGCTATAATATCTGTTTACGTGTTAAAACCTGCTGGTTAAAATTGATGGGAATGAGGTGCTTAATCATACTGTGTGTCTGAGTCTCAGTTCTTTGCTGAAAGTGACCCAAGATGTCTCTGGTATGACAGAGAAAAGGTGGGTGAGAATCAGTGGCATTTTAGATGTTCRCGGTGTACGTGTTTGCATCTGAGCTGATTTTCTTGGCTCCTGTTATGCTCAGTAGAGATCTAGTCAAGAGTGTCAGGTGAGAGGGGGGTATGACACAGATGGCTAGATGTAGGCATCTACTTTAGGATGATTTTAATTACTCTCTAGACTCCATTAACAATACTGGTCACAATGACTATGTGCAGGCAGCTTTGGAAAGCTCCTCTCAAGGGCTTCCTATAACATTGTCTGTGTAAYGGGAACGGCACTTTTCCACCTTTGTAAAGTGCTTTGAGCTGTGTTAAAGGAATGCAACATGACAGTTGTATACAGCATGCAACACAATCCACTTCACATCTAGATTCCACAGTGCTTTACAAAATTGGATACATATGATTATGCCCATTTAACTGAAGAACTGGGAAAACTGAAGCATGCAGTGGTTACCTAACCTACCTGCCTTCACACAGGTCAAAGTCCATAGAAATGCCAGGACCAGCACTTGGGTACTTGTGGGTTCATAAAATGATTATTCACAGCTGTGACATTTACCTTGAAGTGCTGTGTGCAGTCTAGACTTCTCCAGGCAAAGAAATAAAAATGAGTCATAAAACAATAGCACTATATGACTTTATCTCCTTGTTGATTTGGCTTTACTTGCATAGCTGTCCTGTGATTCCATTTGAATATACAAGGCACAAAACCAGATTATTGAGGCAGGGAGGGGGTTTCTCTTAGGCCCAGCACAGTTCCTCCAGGCTAATAAAGCCACTTTAGAATCTGTCCATCTACAACATAAACTACAAAAAGAAATTGTAATTAAAGGGCCTAGAATGTGAAACAAACCCAGTGGCAAAATTCTTGACCCAATGAGGTTGAATGACAGATATTTCAACTTCAAGAGTCAAGAATTTACTTTACATTAGGCCTTCTCTGACTAAGCCAAGTTCGATCCATCCATCCATCCTGACACAGAGAGTCCAGCCAAAGCATTGAAATCACTTAAGAATACTAGTGACTAATCTTAAAGGGGGCTTACAAGAGCTTTGACATTTATTCTAAAGTGCTCTGTACACTCCAAATTTCCTCAGGCAAATAAAAGTCATAAATCAATAGCTCTATAGGATTTTATCTTCATGTTGATATGTCTTTACCTTTACAGCTGCCCTCTGATCTGATGAATTGACAGAAGTAACATACATTTCTAATAAACTTCATCAGATTTGCTTTTATTGGCCTTCCTGGATTTTCCATCTGTCTTCTATCACTTCCCTGATCCCATTTAACTGACAATATGTGTGTGAAATACACAGAATTCATAAAAATGGCTTAACAGTTCATTCATATTTTCTGATTTATTTGAGGATTTCACATTACTTCTCCTCAGCTGCTGAAAAGCAAACATTGTCATTAGTTAGGCTGCCTGGACACATGAGATACTCAAGGTGTGGGTCAGTGAAAAGTGGTCTCACACAGGAAACAGTTCTCCCCTTATACCTAGTGCACATACATCTGTGGCTGTGGCATACAGAATTCATTTCTATGCTTCTCTGCAGTAAGTATGTTGACGGCTGAGCACAGTTCGCTGTGCACAACTAAAACCTGAGTTCTAGTCCTAGCATTTCTATAGACTCTGACTGTTTGAAATTAGGTAAGGTAAGCACTCCTGTCTCAGTCTTCCCACCTGTTAAATGGGCATAATCATATGCACCCAATTTTGTAAAGCACTGTGGGATCTACATGTGAAGCGGATCATGTTGCATTCCTCTAACACTCTTCAAAACACTCTGCAGAGGTGGAGAAGTGTCATTCTCCATTATACAACCAGTGTTACAGGAACYCCTGGAGAGGAGCTTTCCAAGGCTGCCTGCACATAGTCATTGCCAGTGACAGAAATAACTGGGAAAGCAGCTCCAGTCTTCTTCATAGATACTCTTCTTCCATCACCAGGAGGAAGCTAGAGAAAATACAGTCTAGTAAAAAAATGCCCAGAATCATTTTTTCCTAGAATAATGAAAAACAGATCTGGAAGGCAGATTACTAACCCATCCCATGTTCCTAGGCAGAATCACTTTCCTACTTGGTTTTACAACATAGTCTGAAAATACTCCAGACCTTCAGCAATGAAAACTCAGTACCTGCCCTTGCCAGTCCCTTCCAGAGCTTCACTTTTTCACTATTAGAAAGATATTTTCAATGTCTAACTTACATTTTTCCTTCTGGATTATAAACCCATGACCTTCTGTCTTATTTGTTATTGACCCAGAGAGCACAATGCTCCTTTCTTCCTTTCAGAAGCCTTTTACATATTTGAAAACTGTTACTATGCCTTTCCTCAGGTTTCTCTTCTAGGCAGCATTTAATATTTGGATCACAATTACTCTCCMCAGTTTACTGGCCAGGTTCTCTTCAAACAAATGACTGAGAGAGGAAAGTCTATGAGATACTGCAGAGTGCAGATCATGGCTGAACTCCAAAATCCTGAGCTGATCTGTGCCCACACTGAGCTAGTTAATAGGGCCTTTAGACTTTTTTTTTTTTTGCCAAATTCAATTAAAGATAATTCAATAAAAGTAAATAGGGCAGGCAAAAGCATTTTTCATATTAAAATGTAGTCCTCACATGATGAACAGTTAAATCCAAATTATTTTGGGGACTGGCAGAGTCAGGAATAGAGCCCAAATGCAAAGTTCATTCTCTGCTAACAAGCAGGAGCTTCTAGACAACTGTGATAAGAAAGAATAAAACAAAAACTTTCTGAGAGCTATGACTCTGAAGAGAAACAGGGTCACTCTTAAGCAGCCTGGTATCTCCCTGCCCATGTCGATGACTAGTTCTCACCTTACTGCCCTGGAGGAAGAGGATGAGAACTGTCATCAGGATTCTAGGTAGGGCTTCATTCAGAAAATGGCTCCACTCTGCAGTCACCAGAGAAGGCCAGGATCACCAGCCTCAACATCTGTTGTGTTGGGTTTTATATATGACAGAAGCAGACACCTGTACATGCCAGAAGATCATTTTCCAAAACTCGCATACCTAATACCTTCCTTTGGGGAAAAAAAACCCAGCTCTCAGATGAAGCTGTGTGCACAGGAGCCACTGACAAAGGAAATGTCCTGGAAGGAGCTGTCATCACCTTGTCTCTGCTCCATATTCAGAGAGGATGTAAGCAGGACTTCCTGATGGCCTCTATCTATAAGAAGGCACAGCTTGACTTTGCGTAAATCCCTGGTAAATTATGGAACCAAGGCCAAACTTTGTAGCTCAGGCCCTGACAGTGAATAACAGGCAGAATTGGACTCTTTGCTGTTTCTACTCCTACTGCTGTGATTTCTGTGCTGCTTTATAAATGTAAAAAATGTGTCCTTCACCCTTTCTCATCAAGGGGCATTTTCAGTCTCCAGGTCTTCAAGTTTTATTTCTTCTGTGCAACACAGGGGGTATAGGTACTAGCAGTTCAGCTGTAGTCAAAAGTGCAAATCCATAACAAACATTAACCAGGGAGAGAGAAGCTGCTTTTTCCACTGCATCATACATGATACTCTGTCACTACAGGCAGCATGTATAAAGCACCACAACTGTATGCAGGATCCATGACATTAAAGCAGATCAGCTATTCATCTGCTTTTGGCCACCTATCTAACTATAGTTATTGGCATTTTCTTTAGTTTTGTTAATAGTGTTTATCGCYGTATCAGGTTGGCATTTCAGTTATGATCATTAATCATTGCTGGTGCTGATCATCTGGAATTGATGACTGCTCCAGGGTTACTAGCCCTTGATTTTCAGCTTAATTTTCCTATCCTATGCTGGATCTTCAGGAGCTGTACTTAGGAAAAGTAAGTAGTTTCTAATCCAGACCAGAGTCAAAAGTGTCTAAGTGACTTAGGAAACTACATCCCATCCTCAGCATTGACCTGAGGCTGGCGGTGCTTTGGAAATATTACTCAGAACACCATTTAACTGATAATGACTTGATGATGCAATACATTTTTCACCCAGTAATCTCAAGGTAGTTTAGCAATGCTTATCAAAACCTCACATTTTATCATTAAGCAGGAGATACTACCAAAATCTTTGTAGCCATAGGAATTGAGGAAGAGAGTTTTCATGACATATTCAAACTCAAAGTGGTCAAGCAGTCGCTTCTTTCAATAAGCTGCCCTCCGTTCCTCATTTAGCAATTTTTTAAGTCATGACCTCTCATTTGGAGCACCACAGGTAAGACAGTTATGGTGGCATCTGGTCTGGCATCCTTTGCTGGCCTTGCTAGATTGCTGCCATGTTATACTGTCAAGTGATCCTGAAGAGATTTAAGCCAGGGGAATGTGAGCAGACACCAGGTATTGTCTTTTTCTTGATTCGTTCCTAGGTTGCAGACTGTCTACAAAGTAGCCATTGTTTAGATGTAAGACTCATAAGTCACCTGTCTTTCACTTCAAACACCATAACCTTCCCTGGAGGTCTCATTGCATGTGCAGATCTTCTGGTTTGCAACTTAGGTCTTGGAATGTCATACGAGCAAACAGGCTTTGTAGGGAGGATCCAATGACTCAAATGTTTTGCTTTCTGGATCAAGCACAAGTTCCGACAGCCCACTGGAGTACAATAGATTTCCAAGTGAAATACTCATTGTTCTGGCCTTGCCCTCCCTAGGAGTATTCTTGTGGCTTCCATTTGTGTTCAGGAAGGTAGGAAGTTCCTATTATCTACTTCGACTGGGATTGATCTTGTTGGTCAGAAAAGGTCACCAGCAATAAATCCCTCCTATCCAGAACAAGCTCTCCTTCTCTGAGACCTTGCTGAGACCCTTCTGAGACCTTCTGCCAATTCTCTCTCTTTTTTTTTTTTTGGCTAGTTGCTGGTAATGTCCTAATCTCTTCATTTTCTCTTCCTTCAGATCAGAAAGGAGCTCAGCAAACCTGCTGAATTCAGTAACCCTATAAACTCATGAGAGTGTCACTCACCTGAGGACCAATGAAGCACAGTTGTCTTTGCTCTGACAGGGACACAACCCACTCATGCCTGCCCATGATGGACATGGACGCCCAAAAGAGTATTTGGCACTTCAGTGACTTTCATATGAGTAATTTCACCATAGCAACTAGAATTCACCAAGTGTATAGGTAGATTCCAGATACAAAGGATCAGCAACAGCAGTTCTAGGTAAGTAGCAGATGGATGGATAAAGCACAAAGAACCTGAATTTCAGCTGCTTTACCCATAGTGCAATGTCACATCTATTTTATGTATATTTTACTGGCTAGGGAGGATTATGGAACCCTAAAACTTGGGCTCCTTTTCATATAAGCTGTTTTTAATCTCCTGAAGTACAGAGCAAAGAATGATCAGTACTCATAGAGTGCCATCTGGAGAGCAAGATACAAGAGTTTTCCCTATATGTCATTTGCACATAGAAATTTCCATACTGTACTAGACCAACAGCATGTCTGCTCTGCTTAGCCTGTCTCTAACACTGATTGATACCAGATGTTTCGCAGGAATGCATACACGACAATGCACTATGAAACTCCCAAGAGGTGAAAAAGGCTTTCTGTCCCTCCTGATGAGGTGCAGAGCACATTCATCACACTATACATGGATGTACAGCAGAGATACTATTTAGCTGTATATGGCTTGACCTGAAGCGAGTTCACGTCACTGTGAGCTTTGATTTCAATGGTATTTGGATCAAGTCAGTAGGATCAGACTGAGCAGTCAGTTTAACTCCATGTTCATTTGCTTTAGGGCAGATCCTTGCTTTGCAGACATTAAACAGCTCCACTAATTTTGCCGGTGTGATGTTAGTTAGAGTAACTGAGGATCGGGTCCGACAAGCCTCTACATCCTGCTTCGGTGACAGATTCACCCTCTTATTCATAGTATGGCTTTTTTGTCAACATGTTGCAATCACAGTATCCTGTGCTCCACACTGTCAGTTTTCACTGAAAAAAATGACTTTTAAACTGTCCAAACAAAATGTGAGGATAGTTGGCAGGTAAGAGTAGACCCTTGCACCACATTTGGTGCTTTGGCAAAACGTGGATTTTCCTCTTGGAATTTCCCATGTTCTAAATTGCAGGATTTCCTATCTACCTTGGCATGGATGGATAGGAAAAACAATCCACTTCTTAAAATAAACAGTTTCCAGGAGATGTGGAGCCAGGGAAGAGGCTGCTCAAATGTTGAGCACAAAGCCTAAAGGTCCATTTCAAAGCTCAAAAAACAACAGAAGAGAATTCTGCTGCGTTCAATGGGATCAGCTCCATATTCAATAAGCTTCAAACTTCTCATGTGCTTATGCACACATACCATATAGACACATGCATGTATACATAATAGAACAAAAGCCATCAGCCTTTAAGACTGAATTCCCACCACTGAACCTCACAGAGTTCATAATCCTGAAAATCCTTTCACGCCATAGCTATTATACCAACTCTCTTGAATCTGGAGACTGCTCAGTCAGTGAATGAAAGACAGATCTGTAAATACATATTGCTGACAGCCTGCAATGCTTAGAGGCTTGTTTGTCGCTGAAATGCAGCCACCTCTGGGGTGGAATGTACTTGCCATACAGTGCAGCAAGAGCTAAGAAGGAAAAGTAAAAAATGTATCTTTCTAAATAAAGTCATAGTTGGAATTTGCTAGAATAATTCACATCTAATGAGCTGCTAGCATTCTTCTTCCTTGCTGTCTTCAAGAGATGYGTCCTTCAGTTTTTTTAGGTAGTCCTGACCCCAGACTGTGCTGCCTTAATACAGTCTTGAKACTTTGTCAAATGGCTCATTTGGGGGAGAGGGTAATTGAATGCACCACCAGTCTATGCAATTACCCAAGATTTCCTTGGAGAACTCCTAACTGCCAGTCCAGTTCCCGAGAAGTGATTAAGTCCCCATGAGTAATAGAGCCATGGGTCATAAAATCTCTCCTTACCTTCAACTTTCCCATTGCCTTTGTGCTTGCTGTTTCGAAGGGGAGGCACTTCCAGTGAAACTATGCCTGAGTTCTCCAGTATGTTCACTTCRACTCGTAACCTCCCCACCAGTTGCTGGGGCCGGATGCTGACTGTATACTCATATTTTCCCAGTCGCCTTTGCAAGAGCTCTTCATAATGCAGTAGGAAGTTGGCTTGCATCTTACGAGGAATAATAATGGAAGCTTTGAATGTCTCATAGCCCTTCTCCCTGGAAGAAAAAATCCAAAGATGCCTTCACACACCACATACACCATATACTACATCCTCCAGTGAATGATAAATCTGAATTTTGTCAGCCAAATGCAAGCATTTCACACTAACAAATGCATGAAACCAGCAAACAAGAAACATCCTAGTGCTTCACTGAGCACTGGGCAAGAAGGAGGCTTCTAGAAGAGAGGTCTTAAAAGGCTGAGATGACTTCTTTTGGAGAARAATAAAGCAAACACACAGAACGTGGAACAGGGCCAGAGGAAAGACTGTCCCTTAGCTGTACACACAGGATTTGCAAGACTCACGTTTAATTCTTGACGCTACTGCTGACTCATTGCAATACCTTAGGCAAAACACACCTCGATTCCTCTCAATTCCTCTTCCTTAACATTAGCTGWATATAGCTGCATATTCAATGGGGAGAAATAGGGCCCCTAAGACAATCCCACCACTTGACACCTCCCTGAAAGGGTCCATTTCTTCCAACTGACTACAGTGTGCCTTCAGACACCCAACTTAAAATTGATACTCAACTTTTTGTTGGCTAACGTAAAGCAAGATAAATTGCCACCCTTAGTCTCTACGGGCTTCAGTTGCCAATCTATTAAATAGAGATAGCTAAGATGCTTTACTTCCCATAGAGTGCACTGCAATGTTCAGGCATCCAGCACTTCTGTGATGTTAGGCACTATTATTTATGAAGGGAATATGAAAAAGCCACATAACAAGAATGGGAACTTTCAATGTCATGTAGGGCTAACCTTGAACTCACTGATGTGAGATTTTGGTGATGTCCACAATTCAGTGAGTACTGAAAGGATTTGAAACTTACTGGAGAACTAACACGTATAAAAAGATTTTCTTAATTTTAGTCTTTAAGACAGTTGGAATGACCTCTGTGGGTCACACCAGTGGTCTAAGAATGACAGATAGTGATTGCCTACAGAAGAGTATACAACAGGGGAGGAATCTACTGACATTTGTCTTCTCCACTCTTCCACGTTCTGCCAGTCTTTGTCTGGATCCTGAGATAGCATCCTTAGTCAAGGGTTTCTGATGGATTTTTCCTGCCATAAATTTGTCTAACCACTTTCTGAAYCCATGTTGTTTGGCATCCACAATTTCCAGTGGCAATAAACACCATACACGATTTATGTGAAGAACACCTTGTTTTGGCTGATTTGAACCGGACACCTGATCTTTTCATTCAATTTTCCCTGTTTTTTCTATGAGAGACAGAAAACAAACATTCCTTATTCTCCTTCCATATATCACTCATGAGTGTTCATCTCCATCAGACCCTTCCCTCCCCACAGYTCACTTTTTTTTCTGGTCTGAGGAGTCATAGTCTACTTAGCTGTTCCTTACCATGTATGTAGGTTGGAATAGTGCTACTATCCCAGGTTACTGGGAATAGTGCAGGATTTTCCAGAGCAGCAAAATCCATGTTCATCTATGGTGCATCTCTTTCAGAACTATTCAGGGAAATTTAGACTCCTGTGAAATTTAAGGTAAAATAGCTTTCAGGGGAACATATAGGCTTTTAGATCATAAAAGGGATGAGATTTTCTGCTAGTGCATGACCAGCACTAAATCCAGTCAGGCACTGAGAGCAGAGTGAGTAAATGGGACTGCAGAAGGATTCTTCTGACTAACTTCGTAATCTTGAAGTTGCAACTCATTCAAACTCTGTGAACATTGATTTTCCTGTCTGTTATTCTGGAGGTAACAAGATTTCTCCCCCTCACAAGTACATCAACTTAATATCCTGGAGCTCCTTCAAAGTGAAAAGGTTATGTAACAGGGCTGAAAAAGGCCACATCCAACTTCACATGACTTGGAGTATGAAATCTACACCAAGCAGTGTTGATAATGTTCTATTTAGCTCCTCCCTCTTCCTATAAATCCATACATAAGTATGTCAAAGCAGCAAAATAAAGATGGGAGGAGGGTATGTCACTTCACAGAACACAACCAAATGCATGATACTTACCCTCCATCTGTGGGGCTTGGAGGCTTCCTGCTCTTTGCCTTGTCTTCACTGCCATGTTTTTTTTCTTTCCCTGTGACCTCCCCATAGTAAGTTTTGTTGCCGATGCTCCTGGAGAGACCAGAGATGTCAGTGTGACCACTCTGCAGCTCAGAAACAGTGACAGCTGTGCACTCACTGCAGAAGAATTCATGGACTGTGCACATGTGAATAGACCAAGTGTACTGCTGGTATAACTCTCCTTGAGCTCACTCAAATCATGGAGAAGCCAACTTGGAATTTCCCTGGCTGAGCACATTTTTGCTCCGGGAGTTTACCTCTCTCACATATCAGTTTAGTAGGTAATTTCCAAAGCATAACGATGTCAACGCAGAAGGCAAATCAATTTGCCAAGATCCCCAACTAGCACTGTTTTGTGCATGGTCTCAGATCCACCATCTGTGTCAATATATATGGAGACACTCTGGGTCACTGCTCTCAAGTAGCCATTTTCCTGACTAAAATGCTTCTCCCTGGGAATGAGTTACAGGGCTATGGATTGCAGTGAGGAAACAGACCCTTACTTACATAGTAAAGTTGGAGATGAAGGCTGCAGCTGGGATCTGCATCTCAAACACAGCTTCTCGTGCCTCAGATCCGCTGTTCACCATCGTGCAGGACACCGTGGTGAAAGCATAGCGAGAAATGATTGTGGATTTCACATTGAATTCAGACATTCGAGGCCTCGTTTCCTATAGGAATCAGATGGTTACTCATTGACAGCTAGATAACTCACCCCTTCAGTATGACACTGGATTTAATATTTAATATGCTCAAACAAGTAACTCTCCTATAGCAATACTAGACTCCCTATTAAAAAACAGTCAACAGCAGGCGAGGTGAAACTTGATCTCAAAATTTCAGGTCAGCTGCAAAAGGTTAACCAAAGATATGGCAGTGCCTTTGTTCGCACACAAGGGCAAAGTCAATGTTGGGGAACGGTCTGGGTGGGATAAGAGCTCTGATTATGCCAACTTTTATGCTATGAAACATACTGTCTGTATCCCAAGTCACACCCTTCAACTCTGACCCTCTGAGGGGGTCAGGATTAGCCCTTTATGGCCTGGGTGAAAAGAGAAGCCCAAAATATTTCCTCACAGGGTCTAGAATTAATGTCAGAGAGAAACTGCCCTGTTGGACTGTGCGCAAAAGCAGATGTAAGACCTCTTGGATGACTGAGATCACTGTGTGTAGAGCAGTATCTTAAACTCATACAGTCAGATCCACAGTTCTTGTAGATCAGCACAAATTTCTGTCAATGGAGTGGCCTCAGGCTTCATCTGCTGAGAATCCATCCTGGAGGTCTCAGCCAATGTATGGAAGGGGCTTAATAAGAAACGCACTCCTGACACTGCGATGTCTCTAACAAAATATCCTTTCAGCCAATGCTGGATTCCTTCCAACGGAGAAGCAGCAGAGGCTGCAATGAATGATACATGATGTAGTAATGGAAGCTGAATGCCAATTTCTGCTTCCTGGGAATGTGTTTTTGTGAACAAGTCCTGGGTTGGAGCATTTCTCCAGTCTAACACAATTTTTGACAGCGATATCTCTATGGAGCTTGACAGTTTTCTTCCTGGAAGACGTAAGTGTATATAACTATAAGCAGCCCACAAGAAAAAAACTGTGTTGCCTTAAGCAGTCAACGGCTGAACCCTTAAAAGCAGAAGGGAGCTAAAGAGCAAAAGACATTGCAAATACAGAGCAGCTTTGCTATTCCAAATACACTGAGACTGTCTTCCCATGCAGGTTGATGAAAAGCCACAGCCCTCTGGGAGAGCTGTGAACACAAGAATACTCTCTTCAGCTGCACTACCAAGCTTTTTTTTCCCTAACAAAAATCAAAGTCCTTGCTAAACGACTTAACAAAGGGAGCAATCATTTGGGTAAGTAGATATTAAATGGGAACATTTCTGCAGTAGCTCATGGCATCAAAAGCAGCAATAAGTGAGCATGCAGCTACCCAAACTGCTGGGCTACTGAATTCCAGGCAGATGGAAGAATGAGGATCCACCAGAAACAAACACAGAACTGTCAGTAGATCTTGGAAATAAAGACCCATCTGCCTACACCTTCAAGGCTTGGACTCTGATAAATGTGTCTCTCAAAGGAACCTGACCATGATAGACATCTTTAAGAGCTGGTACTTTGTGATGTGTTCTGTGTCCCTATGCATCCTGTTTAGCATGGGCTCAGCTCCCATGGAGCCTAAGGGCAAGAAATTAACACTTTTAGGGTGTGATTCATCTCACTGATTTCAAACGTCTCAGTGATAGACTGGAATACATCTGCTCAACACTTCAGTGATAGACTAGAAGATGTCTGCTCAGATCTAGAAGGCCACCCTTGGGCCCAAAGGGGCTTTTAATTGCTGGTGACTGGGACTAGACACTAGGATTTCCAAGGACTTTCCTTATATATAGGCATGGCTTGTAAGTCTCATTGCCTTCAAGTTGGAAGGGTTTGGGAGTTTTGATTGGGAGTGAAGGTGTAGCTACATTTCCAGATATAATGATGTTTCTTTTGGTCTTCTATACCTCTAATTGCCTGTGGCATAGTAAGAGACATACAGATTTAATAGCAGAAGTAAAACAGAGATGCTGACGATACAGCAGCTTCCTTAGTTCCAAATATCCTGCATCCACTCCCACTTTCTGCATTCCATCATAAACTATGTGTTCAAAACTGGTTTATATCACAACAGCAAAACCAGATCAAACCCTTTGAGTTTTACCTGAGATACAAGATGGTTCTGCTGTATTATCCCAGCTCAGGCCTTATGAAAATGTGTGTATTCCAAAACTCCAGGGAAGATGTTTAAAACAGAACAAGGTTGAATCCTCCTAAAACTTTTAGATTTAATACATAATGTGAATGCAGTGTTAGATTCACCTGAAGTCAGAAAGCCCTTAGAATATGACAGAGGACATGGAGTTGCCCTTGTTAAGACAAGAACATAAGAAAGGTTGTACGGGGCCAGAAAAAAAGTAATTCTAACTGGGAACACTGTTTCCGGCAAAGATCAATAGTACATGCTGAGAGAAGAGTGTAAAATCAGGCCAACCTGCACTGATAACTCCCAGGAATATTCTCCCAGTTTTCAGTAATTTGTGTCATGAGGAATTCCTGAGCTAAGAGTGGTATCTTTTTGCTTAGTAACCCTCTATGGATTTTCTTTTATGAATTTACCCAGTTGCATTTTGAATCCATGTAAAATTCTGGCATGCACACCATCCTGCTGCAAGGAGTTCCACAATTAATGATACTTTATATGAAGAACCAAATTCTTCAGGGTTTTTTTCTGAATCTACCATTTGCTGCTTTCAATTGATTTCTAACATATCTCTCTATCCCACAAAACAAGCCCCAGCTCCAATACCCTCACAGACTGAAGAACAGAAAAAAAAAAAAGCGCCATTCAACAATTCAACACCTCTCCCTTYTCCCTTCTGGTGAGTAGGAGTTGCTGCTGGAGGAGGCAAACATTGATAACTTAAAACTGAGGATGAAAAGGCCAATTCATCTTCCCAGCCCTGGAAGGGATCTTCTGCTCCTTGTATATAGCAAAAAATAAACAGTGGGGGCAGAGGCAGCTTCCAAACAAGTTGCTAGGTTGGGCCTGGCTTGCAGCCCAGGTTCCAATCTGTGATTCTTCTGCGTTCCCTCGAGTTCTTGCACAATCCATCAGCGCCTGATGCTCTGACCTACAGCTGCGCAAATGCATGTTTGTTTTCTCCACTTGTTATTAAGCCCTTCAGAAGATGAGAGGCAGCACAAAGGAAAAAACAAACCAAAACATTTGTTTAATATTATTATTACCGTGATTTATTATTCCTATTAAAAATAAAACTAGGGAACGCCAAGGCGGCAGATTAGCCCATTGCTACGAGGCAGGTTGGCTGGATGCTTTATTACGGTGTCCTTTTATTATGCTAAAGTGAGAGCTGAAATTTTCTTGCCARACAAATGATTTTATGCTTGTTTTCATCAAATGTTTAAAAAGATGGAAAAGAGTTGAAGATAAGTGAAATACGTTCCGTGTTTTTGCGTTTATCAGTTGCTTTGATCAAAATAGATTAACCACATGTCAAATTAAAAGTAATAAACTTGCAATAGGACTAAGAGTTGTTCTCCTCTAGGCTGCTGATTCAAATCTGCCAAAGATCAAAGGGATCAAAAGCTATTACCATGTGATGGCTGTTCAGTGTGTGGAATGAAATTACTCCAGTTTTCAGCTGGAAAGCATCCATACCTCAGAAAAGCCAGAAAAATAACTGGTCATGAATAGCAATTTCACTGGCTGCCTCTTTAGCCAAAGTTTCAGTTGGTTTAGGCCATGCAACTCTCAGTGCAGCAATGTAGACAGATCTCGCAGACTTGCTGTACATCTCACAATTCAAAGTACACATCTTAAAGCATAGGTGCAAAAGTTAAAAGGAGCATATGGGCTTCCTTGTTTTCTTTCTTTTTTTTTTTTTTTCCAGTAAATTTTGGCCTCTGTATCAACAAAGAACAACCAGGATCCTCAAGTTTTGAGAAATCACAAGTCAGTTGCAAAGAGCTCTCTTTTTCTCTTGGAATACGATGAGATTTCAGTCCTTCTCACGTTTTTGCATGGTTGAGGTTGATAACATTGAAAGTCGTCTCCCCAAATCTGGAGTCAAGAAGACTGACTGGGAAGCATTAGAAGAAGCTGCACCTGTTGCATTGATCAAAATGCAGATTCATTTCCTAGAATCTCACCGTGCAATCACTCACTAATAAAGAATTTTTTCCTGGTTGCAGTGATGCACACACCTATACACACACAGAGTTACTATGATTCCCATGTAGTAAAATAAAGACACAGTGTGATACGTACCAGCCTCTGCAAAAATCTGGTCTGCCTTGGGACACGTCGTGCAACCTGCAAAGAGTTAAGGAAGTTAATGGAGCCTAGTCAACTTACAGGCAGATTTGTCATTTGTTTAAATCCAGACATGGGTTTGTGTGACTGATTACCCATGGCCAGGTTCAGGCGTTCCTCTGGTTAAAATTAAAACCTAAATCTCCTTCCATATTAACAGACCCACTGATCAAAGCTCAGTGATGGAATGTGGCTCTTGCAGGCAAGGAGGCATGGTGTGTTTTTTAAATGCTACTTTTCAAGAGACTCTCTGTTTGAAGGCAGGGATCACAGCCCTTAGCCCGAGCCCTCGATGCTATGCCTTGAGCCCTGGAACTTACTCCCTTATAGTCTTTTATGGAGGTACCCAAGGACTCTGTGCCATTGTCTTTCACCAGTTGCATGGCATATGTCACACAATGAGAAGGGCTGTTAAATGGTCCACAGGGAAAATAATGACCAGGGATAAGCTGGTTTTACTAGAAAAAAAWTTCTGATTCACATGCCTCTGTCTCTGTTTGGAAAGAAAAGCTGAAAGCTTGCCACAGGCCAGATGAACTGTCTTCATAAACCAGATATAGCCTGTCAACCCAAGGCAGGACACCCTTCCTTAGATCATTTATGTCTTAAGATCTCAGCAGGTTTTGCAATCAACCAGTCCACAGTTGGAGAAACTGAGGCCTGGAATAGTTTAGCTTGCTCATCAAATGTCATGAAGGGCTATCTACAGCCTCAGACAACTAAAACCCAAAGCCCAGTCCCCAGAGCAGTCTTGGTCACTATTCACACTTATCCGATGCAAGAACACTCAGCACCTCATCAAGGGTTGCAAACTCTTGGCAGGAACAGGGCTGAGCACACTACAAGCTCCATTCACTAGAGACTGTCCTCAGCTCAGCACCAGGTGAACGCTTGGAGCTTGAGGGACAACAAGGTCCCACCCATGCAGACAGAAAGCACCCAGGCGATGAGGCTCAGCAAGCATAACTCCATTCTGCTACAAGTGCGGACCTGCTTCAAGGGAGGACTTGTGTAAACTAGTGTAATGACATTAGCTTTACTGATGTTACCTCAACAGGAGCTCTGTTGCCTAAAAACTCYCCACAGGTATGCTGGATTTACTGCAGTGACCAAAAAGCACTAGTTATGCACAAGAAGGGTATAAAGCTATGTAAACTTAGCAACAGGTTTGATTATGAAACAAAGTGCTTTGCCTATAACAACCCAGTTACATTCATTGTCTCACCCTTCACAACAATAACAACTCCTTCGACTTCATTGCTTATGGTGTAAGTCTCAGCTTAGCAACATCTCCATATCCAACACCCCCCGCAAAACAGGAGAGTATGAGTCTCTTGTCAATATGGGAAGCCAAGTGACTTTTTAAAATATTGGTGAAACTCGAGGGAGCAGAGGAATGTAATGACATTTTTTTACCCAATTTGCCCTTTCTGTTTCTTTATACTAAAATAATAGGACTCCTTGCCAAAGAGATGATTTTATGTCTGTTTATATCATGCATTGCAAAGCTCAGAAAAGCCCAGTGGAGAAATTAAAGTCTATTCTGTTAGAATCTTTATGATTTCCTTCTTCATTACTTTAGCTACCATCTATAACCAAGGAAAAACAGCTTCATCAGGAAATTTTCAATGGAAAGAAATTCTTTGCTGATGAATTTTGGAAGAAACTTTCTGCCTAGGTATGTTATCTCAGGCTACTAAAGCACCTCAGGAGACTGCTACAAGAAGTTACAGAGTGTCCATCATTGTAAGTTCTTAAGAACAAGCCAGACAAACATCTGTGAAGATGATCCTGCCTGGAGCAGAGGCAATGCCTAGATCAGTGCTCCTCAGTATTTTTTAACTAGAAGATTAGCTTTTGGAACAAATCCACCTTGTATCTTGCACAGTGTGACCACAATGGTTTTCACTGACCAGTGAAAGTGGCCATTTGGCACCAATTTTTTCTTCATACCTTCACCACGCACCCATTTTGTTTGTTTGCTGATTTGCACAAGGAGGCTTTGTATGGCTTGGGTCCTTCAAGAGCTACCTTCTAAAGTCTTGAGCACAAACAGTAGACATTGGTCAGTAGCTGAGGACCACTAGATAAGAGTATTCTKTTTGTTATGACTCCATGACTACTGTCAAAGCACTACTGCAAGGTTTATGATACTGATCAATCCATCGGAGTATTTTGAACCAGCTAATTTCCCTAGCATCATCTAATGGAACAATTTCTAAGTTCCCGTCAACATCTGGCTTTAAAGCCTTCCACTTCTGAGGCACTCAYTAAAACACAGTAATTGCTAATAGTGACCCCATAGTTGCTGTCATCTCATAGTCTTAGCATGGCATAYCTCGAATAGGTTGGGCAGTAGCAACCCAACTACCTGTGAAGAGMTGTCCAGAACTACCTCCAGTGCAAGGAGAATAACCATCTACTTTGTTGTCTACATTAGCAGAGTTGTCATGGGATTAATCAACAGATAATCCATACTCATTGCAAGTACCCAAATCATGCAAAGACCCGTGTCTTTGCTCACCTTTGTATAGGAAGGTCATCCAAGGAGCTTACGGTTAAATACAGTCTTGTATGCTCTCCGGGGTAAGTTAGAGATTTGTTTATACGAGGTGTAATGTGTTGACCTAAGGAAGCATCTGTCTCCTCTTAACTTGGTTCACGCGTTCAGTCAGAGGACAGACAGACGTCTTTTTCCAGATATGGCTGTCCCAGTGGGCTAGGTCGCAACCTCTATTTATGCATCACAGCTTTTCTGTCAGAAGTTACTGCTGCCACTGATCTGCAGCAACACGGCTGCTGTGAAAGCTCCATCATTTGCCCAAGCAAGATCAGGCAGTTTATTTCAGCACTGTTAATCAGTTTCTTGAGCTTCTCGGTTGATTTTTCCCCCCTGAAGCAGATGAGTGAGCGCTCCCAGATATCACTGCACTGGCAGGAGAGGGGTGGAAATATTCTCTTCCATTAGGACAGCTGGGTCTGGAAAGTAATGATGGTGTGTGGCTAAATTCCTCATCAGGAAATATGTGTTAAGCAGGAGCGGCAATGAGGTTGGGGTCATCGTAGTGGAAAAAGTTGGGCACTTCTAGAGAGATTCTTCCCATTCTAAAACGGGTTGGATGAGTGACTAAATGACTAACTCCAAGACAGGTACAGATATGTGTAAACAGGCCCACTATTTCCACTTATTGTTTGATAGAAGATCTTTTACTTTGAGACCCCTGCTTGACTCCTTGTCTTGTCTTTTGGGCATTTCACAAAACAAATTATTCTTGCTAATGGAAATCTCTGGAGAGAAATCTTTCCATCCAGACTACTTCTCTRCGGCCTATTTCTGAAACTTCTTACAGTGATATTTATGATTTCCCCCACAAGGAACAGAAATGCTAGGGGAACCTGAAACACAATGACATTAGAGGAGCGATCAAGTTGCCAAAACAGGCATCTAGTGTCATTTTAGACATGCTAGGGTATCCTGTCTGAACTCTAGCAAGGCATAGGTCCTCTGCAGGTCCTGTGTCATATCTGCCAGGTCCACATGGGTGTCTCAGATACTACAGAGCATCTCAGATCTGATGAAATTTAGGTAACTGAGTCATACGATCCTGACCACTTGGGTAGACCACTTACCCAAGGTCACACAGAGGGTCCGTTAAGGGCCTGAAGGGTGTGAGTACAGATCTGAAGCTGGGTCTTTTAAATCACAGTTTCCCAAATTACCGCACAAACTTTCTTCCTGACTCACAAAAAGAACATTCTCCCTTCAGCCCTATATCTAAGCCACACAGTAAAACAACATGACAGTCCTCACTGGAATGCGTCAAACATTTTTTTCTCCCCTGGACGAGAAGCGTTTTACGAGCTGAACTCCACTGGGCTCATTTCATCCAGCATGAGTTAAAGATGTAATTCATCAAGTACTGCAGGACTGGGACCGTCGGACAAAGCAGAAAAACTTTCCTCCAAGCCTGAAGCACGCAGAATTACTCAGATTGGCGCGCGGCCAGGATACTGCATTAACTCCCTTGTCCCCGCAAAACTCCTTGTTAACACAGCTATGGGGATGTCGGCTTTAAAGCCATCCAGAGGCAGCAACGCCCTGTCCCTTGCCAGCATCGGAGGGCGCCGGTGCTTTCCCAGCTTAGCACCTCAAACAGCCGGGTTGTTTATTAATAGCTGCTTSCCCCGGAGGGGAGCTGCCTTGGGGCAGAAGCTCGCTCCTCTGCCCCGGGGAACGTGGCACGGGCACGCTGCAGATACGGGCGCAATAAGCACATCAGACAYGCTCAACCCTCCCAAAGGAGGCGGTTCGAGCAGGCTGCCAGTCGTGTTCACACCRAGCCCCGAAGAAGGTGAATTCCCTGGAGAAATTTTGGAAGACACGAGCACATGCACCGTAGTTTTCTGCAGACCGGCTTCACCGTCAGCCACAAAAGCCTGGGTTAGAGGGGGGCAGTAATTAAGCAGAAGCGGCAAACGGCAGAGGCTGAAGGAGGCAGGGCAGGACACTCTCAGGGGAACGGCACTTTGACGTGGGGATCGATTTGTTACCGCAGACCAGTAACAGACTAAGCGCGTTTTCCTCGCTGTCAGTTTTCTCCCACCACGGGGGGTAACACGGGTTGTCTGGGGAGAAGGAGCTACTTTCGCACCACCGTACTTGATAGGCGCTGATCCAAAGAGCTCCCTGGCCAGCTGCTTTCAATTAACCCCCTGCCAATTAGCAGGGGACGAGTCAGCCCCGGCCACCAGACGTAACGGCATAGCGATCACCTCCAAACTTACTTGTTCGGCGAAGCTGTAATCTGCCATCAGCTTCTCCTCCAGGTACCTCGCCAGCAGCTCTGAGTCGGGCTGCCCCGTGGAGGCAGAGAAACCCCAGCAGAGCCATAGCCAGAAGATCATGGTGCCGGGGGGGGATTGGGGGGCAAGAGGAAAGCGCCGGCGGGCGAGCGAGCGCCGCAGCTGCTGCCCGCGGCCGGCTGCGACGCTGCGGGAGAGGCTGACAGGAGACGAGCCGCCCCCACCCTCCTCTCCTCCTTCCCATCCCTGGACCGGCCCCTTTTCCATCCCAGGGCAGCCGCGGGGCCTCCGGCGCTCCCGGGGGTGCCCCTCACCGTGGCCTCCACCGTGCCCGGCCGCCCCGCGCCCCTTGGCGTGCCGCACGCTGGATCGTGCCCCAGCAGCACCCGCGCCTCCTGACTGACCCTCGGTTCACTGATTTCCCCCTGGTTTCGGCGCAGGCCGCCCTCCATCCCGGAGGAGGTGAGGGCCGCAGGGACATTTTCTCCGCCAGCAGGGCCCGAGATGGCCGGTGCCCCCCGGCCCTGCTGGGAGGCGAAGCCCATCCGGAGGCTGCCGGAGCCTCTCCATGGCTGGGGACAGCCACGACGTGCAGGAGCCCCGAACGGCTGGTGCCACCGTTCACAAAAACGAGCCCCCTCTCCCCCCCCTTCACCTGGGGGAGCGCGGCCCGAGGGGGAGAGCGCGGCCTCCACGTGGGAGGGGTAAAACCCTCGGGTTTCGCCCTCCCCACGGGGATTTTTAAGCTCCCCCCCCCAAGCCAGTGTCCCCTCACTGCTGGGGAGGACACGCTCCTCGCCACGAGGCTCCGGGAGGGAAAGGCGAAGCCGCGGGGCACGGAGGAAGGGCGAACGCAGCCCCGCGGCGAGGCCCGAACCGCTGAGCTCCCGGCGGCGGCCACGTCTCCTCCTCCCCGCTCCGCAGAGGCCTGTTTTCCTGTCAAAAGCTGCCCCAGGGGCCCGGTTCCCGGAGCAGGGCAGGGCTCCCTCCGCACCCCTCCTCGCCTTGGCGCCGGGCCTGGCGGCCGGGTGCCTCCCCGCCGAGGCGCAGAGGCCCCGGGAGCCCGGCGCCTTATTTCGGGCCCGGCGTGGCCGAAGCCACCCGTTTCACCCCGCTCCTCCTCCCGCTCGCCCTCCTGGTTTGCGGGCTGCGAGGAGCGGAGGCGAGCCCCCTCTGCGCGCCCCCTCTGTGGGACTCCCCCCGGCAGAGCCCTCTCCATCGCCGCCGGCCCCGCACAGGCAGCCCCGGCCCCTTTTTTTTTTTTTCTTTTTTTTGGCATGTGCAAGGTGCTGCATACACAATCCTGTCAGGATTCAAGCCACTGCATTCTCCTTTTCCTTCCCAGCTCTGCGTCATCAGTCAAAGATGTTTTGCTTCAGGGCTAGTTCGTGCCAGTAACAGTCTGGTGCGTGGATCAGCACCCAGTCTGAATCACAACATTTTCAGACGGAGAGGGCCGCTGCTAAGGGCAGACCAGGGCATAAGACCACAGCCAGAATAAACGATCATCTGTGGCTGTACCACAGCCTTGAAACCATTCGTATTCCCAGCCTGGTGCCTAAATTTCTCTCCGGTCCTGTTGGGAGGTATAAACACGCCCTTGGGCCACTGGAGCTTCTTCTTCTGGACAGACACACAAGCACCCAGACATCATGTCCTGAAAGCATTCGTCCCCTGAGAGCATCTGTCCTGGGAGCATTACATCCTCCGAATCTAGCAACTGAGGACCCAGAAAGTGCTTGCTCCAGGCCCTGGAGAGACCCCAGACAGATGCTGTGCTGAGCAGGTCCCTGCTGGGAGGTGGTCAAGGTGGTCAGTTCCTCACCACATTGAGGGGAGGTAGGGAAAGGGCTCAACGATCCAGTCTGGTTTCAAGGAAGACTTCAAAATAATGGTTCAGGCTGAGACCTGGTTTAAGGAAGAAAAAAATAATGGTTGGAAATGTTTTTTAACTGGGTTCAGTGTCATTTCAGCTCCCTCATGTATTTACTAGCTCAGAAAAAAGAGCTCGGCATGGGAAAGGGGGCAGAAGTGGGGCTGTGGCTCCATGTGTCCATGAGTCTTCACTACTAACATTAGGGTGGGCTGCTCCTAAGCCTACCCTGCTCGTGTTTCACTAACCAAGGGACAAGAGTGAGAGGGAATAAGAGTCTTGTAGCTCTCTGGCATGTGCTTATGTGTTGAAAGGGATTTAAAATGATACGGTAGGATGATTCTCCTAGTGTTTGGAAGACCTAGACACCCCTGTAAAAAGCAAGTCAAAACTCCCCTGCTGACCCTAGATGTAAAGGAAGGCCTGGACAGGAAGAGATGTTTGCTAGTTTGAAATAACCAGTGAACGGTCAGGAAGCATTTGGAAAAACCTCCTGATCCCACCAGCTATCACTGTTTGCCTCCAGATCAGCATTTATTTTGTCTCCACGGCAACTGCACTTTTCCCATCAAACAGGTGAAAAGCTGAGTCCCAGTGTAAATTAAAACAGGGGGACAGTGCACAGACAGTGCGAAGATATTGCTATAGAGCTGATCCTAAGCACATCTGGTGAAAGGAGGAGCAGCAGACCAAAACAGAGGCCTAGAGCAGGCAAGGGGTCACCAACCCCATAAAGAAATCTGCTGGGAAAAGCACTGCCCTTCCCAAAGTGATGAGGAGCAGCCAACTCTACTCATGCTCTCAGCAAGGGTACATTAGGACACAGCACGCAGCTAAATAAGATCAAGGTGTGTTTTAACGTGATTCAGATGCAGTTAGGTTTGGTGTGTGAACATTAAGCCCGAGGTCCTGATTGTTCACATTATCGCCTCTCCCCCCTCCTTGGAATATGGTCTCCTGATTTGGGGGGGAACATGACAGGCACTGCTCTGGGAATGCCATTGGAGACAGAGATAAGCAATTACTCAGGTAATTACTCAGGCCTGTTCACATTAGACATGTTTGATACTGACTTTTGCTGACTTGGCAAAATCAGCAGCTGTTCTTTGGGTGGGAGCTGACCAAATTGAATTGCTTGGCATGCCTGCAGCCAGCATGAGCAGAGACATTTGAGAAAGGCATGACCTAACAGCTAAGCTTCCACATGCACTTCACCTGGGACGGATCATGTTGTGTCAAGGAATCATCCTGTGTCGACAAACACACACATGCACCTTGGTGATGCTCTGCCTTCACACACTTGTGTCCCCCTGTTTTCCCGCTAAAGGCTCATGGGTAGAACTAGTCTTCCTCACTTCACCATGCCAGTTAAATAAACCAGCTGTAGGGAGTGTTGAAGTTAAGGAAAAGGTTGGCACCTTCTAGCTCAAGAGCAAGGGTTTTCCAGACTCCAAACTAAAACACAACAGAGCAAAATTTGGCCATGACCTCCGTGCCATGGCTGCATGGTTTCATAAATTAAAGGTTTCCAATTCTCTATTTTTCTAGGTAGACCTATCTCCCCATTAGCACTGATTTCTGCAGGAGTTTCCCTGGTCAGTTCTGTTCTGTCTTTCAGTGGAGATCTAGCTGATGCTGGGTTTGGATTCCACAGGGCACCCTACTTTTTGGTCAGCTAAATCACTACACTGTACAGTCTAGGTGCTTGATTCAGCTGGCCACACAGATGCAACTAATGCTGCTTGAGATATCCTTGAGTGTCTACCTGCCTCCAGCTGACAGTCCGGAGAGGTGTGAGTTGCCCATATATCCTATATCGTGTGTCCTGGGTAACTCAGGACATCTCAGCTGGCTCTAGGTACGTGAGTGTGGGCAGCCAAGTAGAGCCTTAGCTCTCCATTGACTATAACAGGAGACCAAACACCCAGCTCACACAAAGGCACCTACATAAAATGCGCAACAAAAAGTGCTGAACGAGTAACTAAATCTATCCAAAGTGCTAACAGACCATAAAATTTATTAGCATTCACAGCCAGCAATTTGATCGAGCAACTGGCAAGATTCCCGAAAGGTTACACAGGCATAGACATAGATAAATGTATAGAGTTAAAATTAATTATGCCAAAATTTGGGGAATTACATTAAATATTTTCTCTCAGGCCCTAAGCTAATCAATCTCCTCTGAAACATCCAGATAAGATCTGATGGTCCCTGGTTCTCATGCCATGTGGCAGGTGCCTGTGTTCCTGAAAGGGCTTCTCTGAAGTCCAGGTGGCTGCAGGTCTCTCTGCCGCCGTTAGCTGTGTGTGCCACAGCCCAGCAGAGCATTTCAGAACTTCAAAATACTGTATTGCTCTGATTCGGCATGAAAATCTAAAATATGCCTGAAGCCTTTGCCAAAGGGCTTTGATGCTGGGGAGATCTGAGTCTGCCTGGGGGACTGTTCYGAAGCCCAGTCATGAAATAGGACAAGTGACACATACCACAAAACATCTTAACAGGATCATGTCCTCCCCGTGAAATTCTGGGGAAGTTCCCCTACCCCAATAGCAAATGGTAAGGCTCAGGACTCTGTCTGAGCATCCTCAGCGCTGGTTCCTCCCTTATAGCGTTTGTACTTTCTCCTTAAGAAATTTCAGCTTTTTGTACCCTTTTGGACAGCGTATTTGAGCAGTTCGCGCCATCTAGTGGTCACACTAATTTCCCGAGCTTGTTATTTTTACCTAAAAAAATTAAGCCACATTTGCAGTTTAGGGGAGAATTAAAATAAAGGATTGGGAAATTAGTGTTTAAATAAAATTATCTTCCACAGTAACTTCTGCATCTCTTCAGAGCACCAGTGATTAGCTTTCAGGTCCAGGGTCCCAGATACCTCCAGGCCAGCTATCTTAAGCTTTAAGTTTCTGATGAGAAAGGACCACTCAGTTTGAGCTAGGGACATGTGTGTGGACCTAACTCAGGGTAGAGGAAAAATTCAAATTACAGTATATGCTAACAACACAGCAAAGATTGGGTGCCCTATGCTTGCTGTTCTTGAGATACTGGATAAATTATATAGCTAAAGCTCTGACCACACTCATTGAGTCTTTCCTAGGCTAACTTTTAACTAGCTCGCTTAAATACTGCTAGGACCACAGGCACACGGCCCTGAGCAAAACCCGCCTAAGAAGCTGAGTAAACATAAAGAGTCCAAGCTGTTTTGTTTAGACTGTTAGGCCCTTGACTACCTGATTTAAAGCCAATCTGGATTTTTTAATGGATCACAGAGCTGTAATCCAACCTCCCATTTGAGCCAGTGTGCCTGGGATCTTACTGCTGAGCTTCTCCTCCACTCAGATGGCCTACAATGTGGATAAACTCAGAGCAGCTTGCTTCAAGAGGTAAGGACCGTCTGACAAAGTACAGATGACCCCAGTGCTGGCTTGCCCCTCTGAGCTCTGTCCGGACCCCCTATACTGTACATGGCATGAACTGGACACTGCAACAGTAGGATTCATCTCCTTATGTGGTGGAGGCAGGGAGCTAAACTGAGTGAGGCATGGTCAGGGATATCTACTTCTCTCCATGGATTAAAAACGGAGACAAAGATGTACCATAGGGTAATCCCATCTACACTTCTTATCCTCACCATTCTTCTTCTGTGTGCCTTCTTCCCTATCACACGCACCCCTGCCTCACACCCCCATAGGAAGCTGCAACACAGAAGCAGACCTACAGTAACTGAAGGAGAGGAAGATGAGCCTGGTGATGCCTGCTGGGCCCAAGGAGCACAGAACTAYTTGGGTTATCTGTGCCTAAGAGAGCTCTGGGGGAGTTCAGAAACTGAGAGTCAGATCTTAGGGAAAGYGATAAATAGGTGATATGGGGACCACTGTGTGGATGGACCAATGCAAAACCAAGACGCATGTGCTGTGAAGGCTGTGTACCAGTTTGGATACAGCCTATAGACTCCTAAACTTTCTAGCAATTCAAAGATTGTTATCTCCAAGCTCAAGATCCAGGATTTCCCAGAAGATCTTGGGAGAAGGCAAATCAGGACAGATTATTCAATGTCTCTTGCAGCATAACACTTATGAAATAAGTTATGATCAAAAGGCTGTGTTTTTTTCTGCAATGTATAGTTAAGCTGTGGAACTTCTGCACACAGGATGCTATGGCTGCTAAATATTTATCCAGGTTCTTCAGGGGAAACTGGATAATTTAATGGAAAAGAAAGTAATTGAGGACTACTAAATAAATAGAAACCATGTCCTGGTCAGGATGGACCATAGTTGCAAGCAGCTGGAGACTAGGGGCGTGTTTGGAAAGTGTCATACATGCTTGCTCCACATCTTATATTCTTTCCTGCAGCTTTGGCAACTCTCATGTGGTGCTGAGCTGAAAGGTCACTCACTATTCTGCTTGGGTTCCTCTGGATGTAGTTTCAGGTCTCAGAGATAAAGCCTGAGAAATAATCTGCTGAAAGGATGGGGTAAAAATGTGTAAAAGCAGACAGGTGCTGCTGAAATCTTTTACTGAAATATTTACATCAAACTGTAATGTGAGATAACATAAGGTAACAAAAGATTAAGATAAAATAGGATAAGATAAGATAACATAACATAACATAGCCTTGCTGTTCTGTCCCTGGATCCACTTAGTCTTCAATATTTCCCTTTGAGGTTGCTCAGATGTCTGCAAATTTTCTTATTTTCCTAGGTGAGTAGAAGTGGGTCCCCAGATCCTTTTGCCAGGAACTTATTTCCTCCCTTCTTTTCCCTGCTTGCCTTGCTGGCTACCTTTATTGAAGTATGCAAAGAGGCAGACAGACCAACACAGTTTCAAAAGCTGGGAGCCTTACAACATACCTTTGAAACTATTACCAGATGTTCTCACATGACTGACTTTGAAAAACTAGAGCTATCCCACCACCATCTATGGTTCTTTTCCCAGCCAAAGTGGAAAAGGAGTGTTTGTGTGGGTCAGGATCCAGACCAGAGATCTCTGCCAACCACTGTGAGGTGGCTGGGGAGGAGGGCCCTTGGAGAAGGAGAATATTGCTGCCTCCATCACTCTGAGAACTAGTCACCACCTCATTTATTATAAACAAACAGACTGGGAGTGATTTCTTGCTTTGATCTTTCTAAGTTTTGAGTACTCCAAGGTCTGCGCCTAGCAGGAAGTTAGTCAAACATCATGGGAACCTACAAAAGCAAGAACTGAGCCTATCCAAGCCTGAGTTGTTATCAAGGGCAGAGGCGAGTGAAGATACTGTATTTGGATAACCCTTGCTCGGGCACCACAGCTCTGACTTGCGTTGCAAGGCAAATATTTACCCAGGGCCTAAACAAAGTCAGCATTTCAAAACTTTGTTCAAAATACTACATAACCCCAAGCCGTTTCCTTGAACTTGTCTCAGAGAAGGAAAGATCTTGTGTCTAGTACCTATGCGGACTGTTCTCAGGAGACAAGCAGGAAGAAAATGAAGCATCTGATCTGCTTCCTGGGTTTTTTCCTCATTTCTGAAGTAGGAAGCTTTGATCTTGTTATTGATGGAATCCCAGATGTGAGTATTTACAGACAGGGCCTAGGTCTGCCTTCCTTGCTGAAGTCAAAATTGAAGCTGCAGCTAGCTTCAGTGAGAGCAGAATCAGGTCATTTCTTCATAGTTTTGCTTATATCTTACCATTTCTCTTCTGCTTTTATCTGTAACTGGGATTATTCTGATAATTGTTTTTTACCTGTTATTTGTGGTATGGCTTTTTAATATTATTAAAGCTGGGACTAGTATGGGCAAGTATCTTTTGGAAGCGGGATTCCTGCTTTTAACTCAGCTTTGCTTGTTCTGGGGCTTTTAACCTCTAAACATCCAAGTGGACTCCTGTGCTCAGAGGTTCAGATGTATTTTGGATCCTACTTCCCTGAAATAAGTAGAAACCCAGCACCTGGATGTCTTGGTGGATGAGGTCTCCTGTATCAGAGTACCACAAACTTCAGCAAAATTTTTCATGGACTTAGGTTTTTGCCAGCATGGATTCAAATGCAGAGTTAAGATCCTATTGACTGTACATTCCTTAGCGGAGGGACGGTATAATTTAGTATAATATTATAATAAAAGAATTATAGTTAAAGTTTTGACTTTAAAGCTGAATCCAAATTTAATCCCCTGGACTCAGGTGAGCTTAGCTTTGGGTGTTCACACCCATTTCCACATGATACAGCTCTTTTTCAAATTGAAGTTTGTAGTAGGTATTGCAATATTCCTATGAAGCCAGCAGGGTTGGTGTAAAGCTTCTTTCACTGTGCAAGGTTAACAAAAAGAATTAGTGAGAAGGATGTTCTCTTTTACTTTCTTCCTAACGGTACTTTTCATGACATAGCAAGATTGTTATCCTGAGTTTATAATTCCTAGGAAAAAATCCAGGCCTCTGCTCCTGCCTAATCATAGATGCTATATCAGTTTAACCTCAATGTGCTTAAATGATTTAAGCTAAATTTGTGCAAACATTTGTGTATATGCTATCACTTAAGTTGGAGAGCAACTGATGAACTTTAACTTCTTTGTTGGCATAAATTAAACTGCTAACACACTTTAATTAAAAGAGTATTGCTGTGATTTAAAAGTCACACTTTGCACTTGGAAAAGACTGGATGTTCCTCTTCTATTGGGGCAAATTTAGTTCTCCATTATATTAGTATAAAACTGGAGGAGATTTCTACTGGTTTCCATGGAAATTCTCTGAACTCACTGGTTTGAGTTACCTTAGTATCTGTCACACTGCAGTTATCATGATTGGACAACTCCTGCTGAGAATCTGCTTCTTGCATRTTATGGGCATTTTAGTCCATTAAACATCCCTCCATGTTTCAGAAGCAATGGACTTAAAATGGTGGTACAAGTCATGATCTTGTAAGACTATAGAGAGCTACYTGGCCACAGAGGGAAAATGCATGTGTGAAGAAGCAACATTTTAATCTGAGATGGTTTGTGTCTCTGTTATCCATTTGCAGCAAGGGGAGGTAAATACCCTTTGGAACAATACTGAGTGCTAATCAATACTAAATCAAGTGCTAAATCAAAATGTAAGAGAGCAGCAACACATCTTTCTTTCCTCTTCTTTCTCTTCTAGGAAGTGGAGAACTTAATTGACCTGGAAATCAATGGATTTCCTTCAAGCTCCAAGACGAGAAGTGGCAGGTACCAGGTACAGTACTCAGAAATGCTTCAAAAAAAGAGAAGCAAGGGAGAGAGGAAGAATGCTTGGATGGTCTCCCCAGGTGGCTAGTCCCATTTCAGTGGTCATGAGTGTGCAATCAGGTGGGACCAGCAGGTCTTGATAGGCATGGAAACATCTCTAGCTCTTGTCAGGAAAGGAACTGATGCTATCTTTTATGTAGTACCTAGCACAACAAGGCCTTGTTCCATATCTGAACTCCTAAGGTAGGACCATAATACAGATGCTAAAAAGTGGCAATACTTGTCTGTCTAACCCCATTGATGCTGGTGGGGCTTTTCAATGAGAAAAATGGAAGAGAAGGACTACTGGGAATGTAGGATGAAGCCTTCCAATCCTGCTGGTAGTCCATTCATTCATATTTAACTCAGGTCAAGAGAGTGCAGCACAGTGTCACATGGGAAATGAGTTGGTAGAGTCAGAGACCAGGGAAGACAATTTATTTCCAGCATGCTGATGCATTGCAGATTATTGTGTTCTGTCAGGTTCTGAAACAGAAACATTTAAAATAATGTTGCAGGAATTTTCTTGTGTTTTACACAATGGCAATTAACAATAATAATGCAATCAGTTGTTTGAAGATGATAATTTTTATCACACAAAATGAAAGAAATGATGATCAGAAGGGACCTTTTCTTCACCAAAGCTCTGGTGCTGCCTTTCTTGAACTTGGTCAGCATAGTGTATACAAAAAATTCTCTTGAGTAAAGTTGGATTTCCCTGTATCTTTGAAGTTAAGCACAGGCAAACATGAGTCTTCTTTATCCTAAGGCTTTTTAAAGGGGGCTTCACACAGAGTGTAAATGTAGGTTTTGCATGCCGAAGCCCCTGTGACAGAGATAGAAGATTTTAGCATAAATGTGAATCAAACGAGCTCACATTTCCAGACCAATATTTAAATAATTTAATCCAGTCTAAGCAGATATCCTCTCTAGCTGCACTTGTTCAGAGCATCATTTCTTTTCAACACGTCTGTATTAATGTCATATTTATTGCACTGCCTCCGTTCCCCAGCTCTCTGAATACATAGTGATATATACATACACATGTAGTAGTTTGCAGTTCTACTAGTGGTCTTTATTATAACAGTTTTTCCTTATATTCCCATATATTATTTCCCATCCTTTACCTATCAAATGAGTCTTTGCAAACCAGTAGAATTACGATCTCGGCTATATGAAGAGTTACCCTCATGTTGAGTCACAATAATCGATCATGTGAGATTAGTAAATAAGATTAAAAAAAACTACCTGGAACATCTTTCCTTGAGGCACTAGTTATGGGCTAACAGCAGTTACTTACTGCCCATCACTAGGGAAGACTATTTTCCAGGTTATTGTTTTAGGGCTATATTATTCTACAGTGAGCTCAGTAGCCCATTGGCAACAAGACAACACTCCTCTGTAGACCCTACTGATTTGTTCTAAAGGGAGAGAATTATTTTCTAGGTCTGAATCAGGTATTTAGATGTAAAATATTTGTTCCTTGTGAGCAATTCCAGAAATACAGTGTCTCAGGTATGTGAATGGTCCTCATAACCACAGAAAYAGAGCGCCCCGCAGTCTGGAATGCAGGCAACCTTGTGAACCTCTGTATGATGGTGCAGTGCTCTTATCTCTGTTTTATAGATAGATAACTGAGCTTGTGTCTATATTGCAAGATGGGGATTTCTGCAGCATGATCCCCAGTCCTGGTCCTGAGCTCAGTTGCCCGGAACCTGCAATTTGTGAGATCACATCTATTTCCTCACTGGCTGGTTTGCCTGGCTTTCTCTCCACAAAAACCAGGGTGGAAAGGAAATGAGAAAGGAGAGAGAGGGTGGAATCAGCTGGCTGGAGAGCCCCCCAGGTCCCAGAGTATTTTTGCAACCACAGAAGCCAAGGTTAGTCTGCAGCACTGTAAAAACTTGAAATCTGCCAAGCCCTAGGTTTGAAATTGCTCCTCTTGCACCTCAAATTAAGTGTCATAATCCCCAAAAGGAATCTGAAGAGAATGCAAGGAGAATGCAGTGTGTTAAAAACTGCTTAGGGGATGGGTCACGTGAAGAGAAGTGAAGCTGTGAGCAGGCAGCACCTCAAAAATCTGGGAGGACATGCCAGGTATATCTCATCCTCTTTCCAGTATCTCATGGTAGGCCTCTGCTTTTCAACCTTTTTCTTAATTTACAGATTCTTATTACTTTCCCTAGCAATTTGCAGGTGTCAGTAGAAGTGTTCTTTACTTCAAATGCAGTACAGCATCTATGAATTTGTTTTCCTTCTTTCACTAAGTTACACCTCAGAGGCAGTCCACGGACCTCTAAAGAGACTGTGGAATTCAGCTTGAAATCCATGGTAAACAAAGCATCCCCTATGCGACTTAAAAAACTGCAATCAGATCTCTTGTAACACTTTCCTCCCTTAGACACCATGACAACTTTCTTCACTGACGGGGCAGGAGGAGCCAGGGCCTGGCAGCCCTGGATAACATGTAGTTTGATGTACCCAGTATTTTCTTGATGGTAGACTGCATAGTAATTGCAACATCCACACACAGTGATTTGAACAATGATCCTTATGAAGGGCTGAATATCCATAGCCTGCCTGGGTGTCAAGAGAGGAAGAAGGCTCTCAGTACCCTGAAAATAGAGCTCAGCATCTGTGAAGAGCAGGTCCTAAAAACAATTCCCGAGGCACTTGTTTTCTCCGCTCTAATCAGCAATTTGCCACACASAAGATATTGCACAAGATATTGTTTCCACGCCCTGCTGTCATCAGCAGAACTGGATGCAGTATAAAGGCAAGGAGCAGCCACAAATCCAAATGCCAAAAATAGCACAAGCCTCTTAAGCACCACAGAAGTCCCTGCAAGGCCCATGTTTTCAGTAACCACACTAGCACTCAAACCTCAAGTATAATTATGTACACCTCTGTCCTCCTCACCTGTTAGAGTGGTCTCACTCTGCAGTCTTTGAGATGCCAGGTGGACTAGAAAGCCCACCAGATGCCTGAACCTAACAACAGYAGTGAGAGTCACTACAGGTGTGAGTGATAAGCTCATGTCTCCATCAACACTTCCCCCTTCTCTCCCACCCTCACAAAAACAAACAGAAAGGAAACACATGCCTTTTGGAAGCTTTTTGTGCCATTCCCAAGGGGAGTCAGGAGCCCTGAGCTCCACTGAGAAGCAGAGAAGTACTGGAGAATAAAACAAATGCCCTTTATGCTAAGGTCTTGGTCTGTTCTAAAACTGGATTTGTTTCAGTTGAGGTTGGTTCTGTCTTAATTTGCATTCATGGTGGTGATGTTTCCTACCCCAAGGGTATGTGCGGCAACAGTCATTCTTCACAGTTTGGTTCTTTATCAGGTGTGAAGCGTCAAGTTTGCTGTACAGTGATGTTTGTGGGGTCTTGTGAAGGACTGAGCAAGGTCTATGGTTTGCAGAGCATCTCTACAGAACCATAAATTTCCAGCCCCTGAAATGTCAGTCTGAATGTTTCAGGCGGAGCCTGTATAACCATGAAAAAAAAAAACTGAATTTATTCTCAGTCAGGTGGGGAATCCTGCAGTCACTGTATCTGTCTTTAAGGGATCCTTAAAATCATCTCCTTAAAATGATCTTGCTGTGCGATATCTTACCTCTTATGCAGACTTAGGTTTTCCTGCTAACAGTATATAAATTAACTCCCAACAAACTTACTAAATCTATAGCAAGCCTTATGTGGATTATGTGACTAAAGCAGTTATCATAAGCATCTTCTGTGTTTTGTGTCCTCTTGGATTCAAGTCCTACCTTTATTTTAAAACCTGAGATTGGACCAGATTTAAAACCAGGTCAGTTTTGGTATACTGTTATAGTTTAAGGATCGATATCTGACCTAGTCTCTCCAAGGCTCCCAGCCATCATCAGTGGAGCCAAAGGGCTCAGCTCAGTTGCCTAAACATAGGTATCTGGCGG
Organism: Apteryx rowi; assembly: GCF_003343035.1. NCBI lineage: Eukaryota > Metazoa > Chordata > Aves > Apterygiformes > Apterygidae > Apteryx > Apteryx rowi. The sequence goes on from NW_020451204.1 coordinate 3,794,949, forward strand.
CAGTGTGAGATAACACACAGAGTCCAAGACATCCATGCGAGGTGTCAGGTATGATGCAGGACCTACAAGAGACCTGTGGCCTCCTGGAGGCACAGCTGGAGGCCAAGGTGGTACCTTAGGGTACCTCCAATGGCACTGGGTGCCCTGTCCCCCTAATCAGTACAGTCAGCATGGTTTAGGGCATGATTCATCCAATGAAACGGAGGTATCTGTTTTCAGATAAGAGGAACCACTCCACTGACTGTAAAGAGCTGATGCTGACTAGATATGACAACAACACCAAAGTAGACAGCGGCATTAACCAATTGCATCTTCCCCTAGAACTAGGTGAGCTGAATCCCATCCCGGGGTCATTCACATGAATTAAAGTTTTAGGGCTTTAAAAAGAAYGATTCAGATAGCCACAAGATGTCACCAGCTCTGCATATAAATTCCAAACGGGAGCATTCATGTGGCAGTAAAAAAACACTCTTAATTACCATTGTTTCAACTCTTCTAAGCAGTGCAGCTGAGCAGGTTAAATATATATGAGTATTTTTATGTAATAATATTGATTACACAATAAGTTATAGTATAAATACATATYGTATATAATGCAATAATATAAATGCAAATAAAAACAAAATGAGCTAAAAAGGTCTGTTTTTTGAGATGTTCCACTTTTCCTAGAAAAATGAAAATTGTGTTAAAAACTGAGGTTTCCGAGTATGACTTTTTGCCAACATGCTTTGCTTTTAGTAAGAATAATTTTGTTCTTGAACAGAAAAATGAAGAGGAAGAGAACTGTCCTTTTGTTTTTGATAACCTCTAAGTCACAGTTGGGAGATCATGTGCTCCAACATCCCATGTATAAATACATGAAATAAAACAAAAGGAATCTGCACACTAAGCCTGAGAACTCAAACTGATTCTGACTATCTTGAAAAGCAGCTTTTAGGTAGTTACCACTGTCTGATCGCTAGTTCAAAACAGCTACAGTCTGAGTTCTCAGCTTTGCTGAAATGCATTCTTCGTATTTTTCTTTTCCAGCGAAGCACATCCGACTGGGGATACGTTGGAGATCTGGTGAGTTTTTTCCTCCTTTGTGGAAGAAAATACTGAACAAAGAGATTTTCTAGTTAACCATTTTTTGGGAAATCAATCCTTTTGTTTGTTCAGTTCCTTGTTTATACCACTGGTCAGGTATTAACCTATTTTCTTTAAACAGACAACTGTTTGCACAATGCTGTTTATACAACTGCTCTTGGAGGGAGGAGGGTATGYCACATATGAAGAAATAAGCAACAAAACAGTTTAGACAAAGGCAAAATTGTAATATACCAGTTTAATACCATTCTCCCACTGCCATGTTTAACCATCTACTGTATTAGGTCAGTAGTCAATGCTTCCACTCTCCTTTATTTAGGACTGTTATTCAAAAGATAAGCTTCCTCCTCCCCAATATATCTCATGTTGAGGAATTACTACACAACCCTTCTGTGCTGAGTTACACTGACAGAGTCATTCCAAGGACTGGTTACATGATCCAAAGCAATGAAAACATTCCAGCTCAAAAGATTCCTGCCTTTCAGCTAGTATGTTGTAATATAATGTGAGCTGCATCCTAAATTTAGAGACTTATTCTGTCCATTACAGGTGGAAGACGATGACAAGATAGGTCTTTATAGCTACAAAGTTCAGTCCACTATAACGTCACGGTTGGCCAACACAATGATCCAAGCCAAAATGGTGAATAACGCAAAACGGCCCCAGCACATAGTGTTTGATGTWCAAGTCCCCAAAGGAGCTTTCATTGACAGTTTTACTATGTGAGTAGTGGGCAGACATCAGCCTTGTGCTCTAGCAGTTTCAATAAGAAGGAAGAATATGGTGGGAGGGAAGTATTCATAAAAGCAAAACACCTCCTATGATTTTCCAGCTTCAGTGTAATTTTAGCAGGCTTTCTCAGGGAAGAAAAGGCTTATGTCATTGTACTGTCTGCCTATCTCTTCCTCCCTGGTAATTTTTGGGCCATTGGCCAATGTTAACAAAAGTTGACAGAAGAATGGAAGTCTCAAATAGAYTAAGTTCCTACCTGTCTTGTGCAAACTGGCACCAGATCAAAGGAGAGAAAGTTCCAAAYTTGAGCCCTCACTAAACAGAAAGAAACTTTAACCTGGTTCAGTATCCATTCAGAGAGGCAGCAGCCAGCCCTATGATCAGCAGATATGCACTGATCTTTCAGTCAGCACAGGCATAGTTTCAAAACAGCCATGACATGACTTACCACCTGCCCAGCCCAAAAGATGGGGAAAGCGGGAAGGAGGTGGGGAAGGGCAGATCCTCTATAAGAGTACAAGACTGCTGGCAGCATGAAATAGAAGAGCAGTTAGGGACAGAGATGCAGATCTACTTGAAACCAGGTTTCATTACTTTTGAATTAAGTGAGAYCCTTATTATTTAAGTTCCCACCAGGTTATAAAGAGGTTAGATTCCACTGAYGTTTTAAAGCGAGGAAGCAGATGCTGATTGTAAATTTGTTGCTTTTACAAACTGACCGTGCTTCTCTCTCCTAGGGATGTAAATGGTATAACATTTACTAGCTCAATTCGAGAAAAATCTGAGGCCAGAAGAATGTACTCTCAAGCAAAAGCCAAAGGCAAAGCTGCTGGAATAGTAAGGTATAAAGATTTTGGCATATGGAACTTGTACCGAACTTACTCATGGGAGGAGTGAACCGATCCATCCCAGAAGAAGAGAGAAGAGGGGGACCTTAGCAAGAAAAATGGGTTGGAGGGACAGGTTTTGGTCATTTACAGCAACCATGATGTTTAACATGAGGAAATACTTTTTCACTGTGAGGGTGACAAAGCACTGGAACAGGTTGCCCGGAGAGGTTGTGGAGTCTCCTTCTCTGGAGGTATTCAAAAGCCGCCTGGACGCGATCCTGTGCAATGTGCTCTAGGTGACCCTGCTTGAGCAGGGGGGTTGGACTAGATGATCTCCAGAGGTCCCTTCCAACCTCAACCATTCTGTGTGATTCTGTGTAATTATCAAGGACTTGTCTTTCTGCTCTCAGCTTGACAAAAGATCTTGTGCTAATAGATAACTGCAATTGCCTGGTACAGGCCACAGTTAGACTCAGCAAATGTATAACTCTAAAATAAAATGCAAAGAATTTCTTCTTCTCTTTGTACCTTCTCAAAATAACTCCACCACTAACTTTTCAGGAGCAATGCAATGGATATGGAAAACTTCAAAACTGAAGTGAATGTGCCTCCTGGGACAAAGATCCAGTTTGAACTTCATTACCAGGAAATGATTCGAAGGAAACTGAGCTCCTATGAGCATACTATCTCTGTGAGGCCAGGACGCTTGGCAAAGCACCTGGAGGTAAGGTGGATTAGGTGTGTGCAGCTATCACCACACAGGTGAATCCTCTCTGAGAAGAAGGCTAAGGTTCCTTTGAGCCCCATATGAGGACCCTTCTCCTACAGCTCCCTCCTTATGTGTGGGTTTGGTACAAATAGCCTCAAAGGGTTGACCAGCACAAGACACTTCAAACTAGAAGCTATATAGCTACTTCAGTGAGGAGCAAATACGTCCTGCCTCCACTTATACTGACATGGTTGGGCATCTCCTGAATCATAGCTGACCCTCATCAGAACCACCTGGACAAACAAGCYGTGGTCCATTTATACCTGTGTGTGGACTTGCCTTGACTGAAGGAAGGYGTGCAAGATTTGCTCTTTATTTGGAATAAGGCTTCTCACAATAATCCCAACTGCACGAGAAAGTGTCCTGTGGGAGCAGATGTTCTCTGAATGGTAGTCACTCCAAAACTAATTGACAGAAATTGATTTGTCTTATTCTTATCCTCTTTCTTACACTCATCCAAAGGTGAGYTCTGTTATCCATCAGCAGAGACAGGATACAGGGCTACCTGGCCTCAGTACTGTAGCAACACTCAGGCAGAGTCACTTCACCCTTCATTCATGCTTTCAGCATAAATGATGGCATCATCCTTGACTCCTTTTCTCCATCTGCCCCAGGAGGAGGGAGAAGGAACAGGAAAGAGCATTTCCACCAAACTCTTCCTATTCTTTGGCCACTCTTTTTTTTTTTTTCTTTGTCTTTCCATCATGGTCTGCTTTCAACATTGCATGGATCCCCACCAAGAGTGAGACTAGTCCTACAGGAGCATTCTTAAGAGCATCCCACCGTCTATCTGCAGTTTGCCCGTGGAGGGTTCATGAGATCCTGGTACAGCAGCAGCACTGCTCCATACTAAGTGTTCTCCACTCCTTTAGGTGGATGTCCGCATTATTGAGCCACAGGGACTTCGCTACGTGCATGTTCCTAATTCACTCGGAGATCATTTTGATGGAATCACCACCATCTCCAAGGGAGAGAAAAAGGTAACAGTCACAGACTGGAAGTACCATGAAAACTGCAGTTTTTACAACATTTGTTCTTGCACAGTTATGGTATTTTCCCATATCTGCTAGAAGCATGCAAAGAATATGGCATGCTTATGGGACATTTTAACCGTACCAAGAGAAAGCTGATCAGGCAAAAATAGCAACTGAAGCTAATCTGCCCTGGAAAAGAAGTAAGGCCAGAAACCCCATGACTCCCCTAGTGTCTTGACTATTGCAGCTTAACTGTGTGTACAAGATGGTCAAATACCACAGTGGCAGCAGTATAGAAACAGGTCTTCCATCTTTGTGTAAATCTTTTCTTTTGGAATTCTGAAAGAGCRATGTAAAATAACAGGAACTGCTAGATGTAAAAAAGTTAGGTAATGAAAATCAAGTGGAATGGCCTTTCTGGAATAATTCCACAAARAAATCTCAGTTTCAACTGAAAACGTTTGCACAGGGAGTTATTTTAGGGCCCCTATTTCCCTTGATATTCTTACCCTAGCTTTCTCCAGAATAGTTCTTGTGTATAGATAAGCACTYGAATAGTAAAAAAGCCTACATGGCATGTGACTAGAGAAAATAATTTCTAGTACTGAATTTACGGACAAATTACAAGCTCTCACTTGATCAGAAGAAAAAAATCAATTAAAAAAMTATTAAAAATTATGAAATTGGGGATCATTTCAACTAGGAAAATGTTAAATAAGCCAATATATTACTTACTATAAACTGTTTGCCCAGCTCTGATTGAAATATGTGTCTCTGTAGAGACGTGTCATCCTGTTTCTGTCACAGTTGCTACTACTGAATCAGTAAATCCAAGCAAACCTCAGTGCCCTTTTTGTTTTGAAGCAGCAAAATCTATTTCCCATTTAAATTATAAATAAAGAAATTAGAAAAGCTTTCAGTGAAATAAGATATTTCATAAATAGAGGARCTACTTTTGTTTCAGTGGTCTACCTTTCACACAACATTTGACTGACGATCKCTTCTCATTTCAAGGCACATGTTTCTTTCAAGCCAACGATGACTCAACAACGAAAATGTCCCACGTGCTCCGCTACGGCAGTAGATGGGAACTTTGTCGTGCAATATGATGTGAACAGAGAAACCACGGGTGGGGAACTGGAAGTAAGTGCTGTTGTTTGACCAGGAAGGAGATCTGTGAATGCAGGAATTGTTGTCATCTCTGTATAAATTCTGCAGTTCACTAGGCAGAAATGAAGCCATGTTGGCATGCTCAGGGAGAACGAGAATGAGAAAGACCTTTCTATCCAATTGAAAGAAGAGATAGATTTTAAGTGGGCAGAATTGATTTACTTAATTTATGACTAAGACATGGTCCTACAAATAGTCAGGAGTAGTTTCTCATCYTGTCCACAAGCCAATTTCTTTTATACCTAGCACCACTCTAGTGATTTARTGTTGAATCACAAGACAGAGTCTTTGAAAGTTGTACCAATATTTCATAAGAAGGCAAACCAGAACATCATTAGTTTTATGTTAACATGAGGCAGAGTTGTGGGTTGAATTATTATAGCCAGAACAGGTTTTTTTAAACGTTGTCATTAATCCCCATGCCAGTGCATGGCATTTCTCCAAAAAACAGCTTCTGCTTTCCCTGATAAAAAGTAAAGACTATGAAGTATAGATGGTATAAGGCTACAAATACAGGGACCTGCAGAGCTGAAAGTTAGATTCAGCCCATAAAGAAGAAAAACATTTTCTGTTCTGTTATTGTCTTGCATTCTCTGGCATCTTTACCATGGCTCAGTTTACTGTGTGTTTTTTTTGTTTTGTTTTGTTTTGCAGATTTTTAATGGCTATTTTGTTCACTTCTTTGCTCCAGAAAATCTTGATCCTCTGCCCAAAAACATTTTATTTGTTATAGATGTCAGCGGCTCAATGTGGGGACTTAAAATGAAACAAGTAAGTGTTTGACCTCTATTGCAAAAAGAACCTGCCTCCAAGTTTTCCTCGTGTGCCTTACCATGTAACTGTGTGGCAGACAGGCACTCAAAATTAGCAGGTTAGATCTTTACATTTTGTTCCGTCAACATTCTCGCTGAAGTTGGTGAACGTTTGGTGAATGAAGGATGTTGTGATTTTTACTCTTTATTTGTAATGCTCCTTCCATGTTACAAGGAAGAGATAATGTCGTCAGAATAATGATTTTAGCTCTTAAGCAACGTCTTTAATTGACAGATCACAAAGCATTTGGCAAAGGCCCTGACCCCATTTTTCTCAAGTCTCCTCTACTAAGTGCTGAGGAAGTCTCAGTGGGAGTACTACATCCTTGCTTTCAAAAAGTTGTGGACAAATTGTTGACAACCTACTGAAGAGTAGTAAGACTGRCTTAGACAACATAACCCACGGGGGAAAAAATGGAGGAAGTAGGTTGGTTTATTTTTTTGCGAAAGATGACTTTTGAGAGATATAATCAGCCTYCAGGTATGCAGAAAGTTGTTCCAAAAGGAAGACTGATCAACTGACATTTGTGTGCACCTAGGATAGGATAAGAGTGGATCAGATGGATTTACAGCAGAAGAGACTTATATTAGATACTTAAAAAAAAAAAAAAAAAAGCTTTGCAGTGCGGAGAGGGGAGTTCAGGAGATTGTAGATTGCAGATATGTCACTGGAGGTTTTTAAGAACTGGCTAGAYAAACATTAGTTTGGGGTGAACTCTGTATATTGAATTTGCTTCAGAGCACAATACTAAGGCTTGGCAGATTGCTTTCTTGGGAAAATCAATGTTGCAAAACTGGAACATAGGCTAATTGTCACTTGTTTAAATTGCACATCTTGAAACAGATGTTACCCAGCCTAGAATGACAGCACTGCAGGCAGAAATAAGTATCCTGACTGTTGTGCTAATTTCTCTCTCCTGGACCACAATGTCTCATGAAGTGCTTCATGCTCTCGCTCACGCTCTCACACACACGCACTTTCTCGAGCACTCGCTCTGTTAGCTGAGCAAGCATGTTAAGCAAGGATGGGTTGAAGTATATGGTTCTGTTCTTGCTAATTGCATTTCAATCTATATTTCTTTGAATAAAGTAGAACTTTTTTTTCCCAAGAAGTGTAAAAGAGCCTAGGGGTGAGAGATCTGGCTAATAGAGTCTAATTTGGATTCCAGTGCTCATGCTGTTTTTCATCAACAACTGTTTTCTTGTACTCACGTTAAGAGGATGCTTTCAACAACAAAAAGCTTAAACTTGTCTGTTCTTGGATTTTCTCTTCTCAGACCATTGAGGCCATGAAAGCAATACTGAGTGAGCTCCGTGCTGCTGATCAATTCTCTCTTGTTGACTTCAATCACAACGTTCGATGCTGGAGAGATAATTTAGTCTCAGCCACCCCAGCGCAGGTTGAAGAYGCGAAGAAGTACATCCAGACAATCCATCCCAATGGGGGTATGAGGTTTTGATTGCAAGGTTGTCTTGGAAGTTAGGCGTCATGGGAATAGGTACCTCAGACACCCTTCAGATTGGCAGAGTATTCTTAACAAAAAGCCTGGTTCCCTAGCTGGGAAAGGCATGAGCTGGGGCTAAAAGGGAGCAAGACTTCCAGTTTGTGCCAGGGAATGGGATGGGATTGCATGGGATTTCCCTCTGCTGAATAAACTGCAAGAGATATGAGCTTAGGGAGGGCATAAAAAGAGCTGTAGATCCTTCTTTCTCTCTCTCAGCACTGCTGTAGTGGCATATACCAACAATAAGAAGGTGTCTGTAGCTCTGTGTCCCTCTGCATTACCATAGCACTATAGCACAGCTGGCCTACCTCCAGCCCCACAGACCCCAAATATCTGTGAAAGACCAGGGTCACGTTGTGCTTTGTGAAACAGATCATAGGGAGCCCAACTCCAGGGTCTCCATGGGCTGTAAACTGTAGRCTACACCATGATCTACTACTACATGCCACCCTGGACAAACAGTTCATCCTTTCTGTACCTTCATTCCCTATCTAGTAAACAAGGACAGTTGGCTCTTTCAGTCTCACAGGGCCTTGGAGACTTCATTCATTTGTTAGTTGTTGAACTGCTTGTACAGAAGGGGCTAGCAATCCTTTTAATTGATTGCTCGCTGAAGTGCAGTTTGGGTGTAGTTGTTCAGCTGTTTGTATGTCGATAGTATATATAGGCTCTCCCCCAGATCAGAGCCTCCTGGTGCTCTGTGCTGTACGAGAGTAAGAGGCAGCCTTCATCTGCAGAAACTTTCACTGTCAACACATAAGGTAGGATCAACATAAAGTCATAGACTTGACCAAGATCACCAATGTGCTGGGAGTAGGGAACCCGTGCTGGGATATGAGTGCAGTGCCCCATATACACCTGATTATGCTTCCCCAGATGAATAGACAAAATAAGAGACCTGCTCCCATCCAGCAAAGAGAGTCTGGAATGCAGCATTTGATTATCCTGTTGCTGAAGCCACTGTTTTTTTTTTTCTTCTTCTTCTTCTTCTTCTTTCTTGACAAAGAAAATAATTAGCTTCCACCTGCTCAGCCTCCCTGCTCCTCTTCTCATACTCATTTCTCACTCAGTCCCTTCTCTGCCACAAGCCAAACCTTTAAATGTCAGAACTCACTAAGACCTCAGGGTCAGTAACCACAAAACCCTTCTTTTTCAATCAAGATGTCCAAGGAACAAACTGGTCCCAGAAAAGAAAGTTTCTTCATACTCTCCTTCTATGGCCTGCCTGCAAACATATTATTTCACCCCAGAGCAAATAGTTCCCAACACCACAAATGACAGTAATGGAAGTGGGAAGCCCCCAGAGACTTGGAGATGACATCCCAGGATGAAAAAGCTTATCAGGCTCTGGTCTCTTAACGTAACTTTGTGCAAAACATGCATCTGTGCRTATACATAAATGTGCATAAATTCATACAAATGTGTATTCATACAGTTCAACATCATGGTAAGAACAGAGTAACATGCTGGTGAACAAATCCAGGAGCAGATGGATTACAGTCTATTTCCACTTACACTGATGTAAATCCTGACTAATTCTATCAATTTCAGTAAATGGTGTAACTATAAATGAGGAAAATCAGAGAAGGTCTATTTAACTCAGTGACCTGTATGCAACACCTTTCAGCTTCCATTTCTTCAGGGAAACAGAGAGTGCTAGCAGATGTACCATAAACATCACAGAAGGGGGGTTTTGCTGCCTTAATCTCAGGTCTTTGTCTGTGCTGGTTAATTCTGTTGGAATCTCAGAACCAATTTACATTCCAAAGGAGAAACAACAAGAGTCAAACCTGTTTTCCTCTTTGTGTCTTTAACAGGCACAAATATCAACGAAGCTCTTCTCCGAGCCACATTCATCCTGAACGAAGCCCAAAACTTAGGGATGTTGGACCCTAACTCAGTCTCCATGATTGTATTGGTATCCGAYGGAGACCCGACAGTAGGTAAGGATCCTGCTTTAGGTGAGAAGGTCAATGGAATTAGCCTGAGAAATTCATGTAACATGCAGATACTTTGAGAGTAAGTTTAAACAAAATCTGTTACCCTGCCTTTCAAAGTCTGTACTGCTCTTTTGCTAAGTGCTACAGGTGCCCTGGGACTTTGCAGAGAGACTATCAAAAGATGAGCAGGTTATGCTACACAGGTTATGTACTTCTTGTAATTACAAAGATGCACAAGTCCTATAACAGAGGTAATCACAACAATCTTACAGAAAATTTCCTCTTCCAATGATCCCAGCCCACACAGATCTATGAAGTCCCAAATTTAACATCCAAATCTGGAAAATAAAGCAGCAAAATGAACCTTGGTAGGACTTGGTACAGGTCAAAAGCAATCCTTTACTGCAAGATGCCAGCCCAGAAGAGAAACTGCTTATTAAAAGGTTTTTTTTTAAAAAAAAACTAGTTTTGGTGGTGGCAGAGATATTAAATATGACAAACAAAGTAAAACCATTAKGGAGATATTTTCCTTAGTCTGCAGAGAGCTTGAATCAGTAATTCTGGGAGCAGTCTAGATGCATTACACTTGTAAAACAAAGGTCCCCTGGAAGTTAATAAGAGCCGTGGATATACAAAGAATACACATCAGATACCAAAAGATAATTCAAAGAAATCATCTTCACTGGAAAGAATTCGTTAATCTCCATCCAGGAAAAGCCTGAATGTCACTATAGGCAGGGTTTATCTGGCCCAATGGAGATGTGGCATCTGAACTATATGCCTAGACTCCCTTTATAATTAAGGGAGAACAAGAGACGCTGCAAGGGCATGAACCCTCTTATCCCAGTGGAGACTTCCACAGCTGCTCAGATGAATGTCACCTTTTATGTGTCTCAAAGGTGAGCTAAAGCTGACTACGATCCAGAAGAATGTGAAGCAGAGCATGAAGGATGAATTCTCTCTATTCTGCCTTGGGATTGGGTTTGATGTAGATTACGATTTCCTGCAGAGAATCGCAACTGACAACCGTGGCATGGCCCAAAGGATTTTTGGAAATCAGGAGACCTCCGCCCAAATGAAGGTGCATTTCTGGCCCATCACGTCTGAAAATGAGGGTGCAGTTCTGCTCACAGCTGTGAAGCTCGGGTAACTCCACTAACAGGAGTAGAGTTACTGTAGGTTCACAGGGGGATCACAAAGAGAGAGAGTTCTGCGAGATAGCAATCATATGCATTAACTCAAGAGCTCTAAGTTACAATTTTTACAGCATCTATAATATATATTTACTCTACTGCTCTGTGTAGGATTTATATTCTATTAAACAGTCCTAACCACACAATAGAGCTTCCGAACTAAAATTTTGGCTTTGATTTTACCTTARACTGCTTCAGCCCTAAGAAAAAGCTTGGATATAAATGATAAATGCTAATCCAAACTTAACCAGCATAAGAAAGGGTTGAGTTCTGGGAAGCTCTAGATCCAAATCTATAAGCAACAGTTGCTAAAGACCAAACTCTTACATCCTTATTCTGTTTGTATTCACTGGTTTCATCACCTGTGAAGATCTCCCATGTTTCTTCTTTCCCAACACAAGATCTCATAAGTAGCTCATGTAATAACAACATATCCGGCAGGTGTGCTAGGAAAGGACCTGCTACATGGTGCTCTTTCAAACAGAGCTGCTTTGAGACCCTTGATATGACACAGCCTTCAACCGTAGCACTGTGTGGGTACCGTTTTTTCCCTTTCTGTTCCCTGGTGCCATAAACTAAACTAAGCTGTCAGCAGATCCCCATTCAAATCAGCCAGGTACAATGGGGTCAGGAAAGGGGACAGAGTTTGTGGCGCAGAAGTGAACACAAGTGAGACACAGGCCTAGTTTCTGGCAAGAATTAGGTGGAAAGCAGTTATGTGTGTCTCACACAAYAGCCAAAAGCTGACCAACCTGCATACAGATTTACGTCCATATATATATATCTGTGTTCAAACCCTTTAGGTCTAGGAAGAACACACTTTCTTCATAATGGCCCATGGGCTTACGGCAATCCTTTGACTTCCATAGGCCCTGGGCCAGTTCTTCTTGCTGTACCCATGTAAAGGCATGCTAAGGCCTAAATGTAAAGTCTTCTGCATCCTCTGGGACAAAAAAAGTCCCTCTTGCTCATTAAGGTTCCCAGTTTTGTCATCTACTCTTCTTTTAGAAATAATGGCACACATGGGAGGGTTGCTTCAAGGTACAAGAGACTCACTTCTCTATCTCCTCCCATCTCAGAAATTCTACAACCAAGTCTCCACCCCACTCTTGAAGAAGATTGAGTTCAACTACCCCCAGGAGTCAGTGTCAGATGTCACCCAGAGCAGCTTCCACAACTACTTTGGTGGCTCGGAGATAGTGGTGGCTGGGAAGGTCGACACGGAAAACCTGCAGCACTTGGAAAGCATAGTCACAGCTACAGCAGTGAGTGAAGCTCTCTCTAGTATACGTGAAGAAGACATTCATTCATGGCACAGCTGCTTTACTGGCAGTTATTGCCATCAGAGTATTTTGTCTGTCTTAGCCCTGAGTGAGAGCGTGGGGAACATTGTAGAGGGTTTGTCCAACCAAAGTTTCACAATAGCTTCAAGTACAGCTATGGATAGTCACTGCCTGTGTCCTGCAGCCTGCAGAGGAACTGCCTTCTAGTAAGAATTGTACCGCACAAAATTTAACTGCAAGTCAGAGTTTTGCTCTAAAACTATGGAGTCCTCCTTCATGTTTTGTGGAGGTGCAGGGGAGATCCTCTAACATAGCTCCTCTCATGGCTGAACCTCCTACTGTGGGGGAGGTTCCACCTGGTGTGGGGCAAGTCCTAGCACTGTCCTTGTAAACTTTGCCTTGTGGCATGTGCAATGAGACTTTCCCTGTGTCTCAGGGCTGCTCCTCCAAGTGGAGTGGGATGGGGCAGGGGGGAAGTACCAAATCCTTGTTTCTGAGGAAGACCCCAATTTTCTGGACTCTTATAGGGCTTAGGATTTGCTGTTCATTATTTGCTGCAAAAATCAAACACATTCAATATTCTTCCTTGCCAAAACACATGATGTCCAAGGGCCTGGAAGAGAAAGCAGAATTTGGCCTCCGTTGCACAGTAGGGATTGGACATGAAAAGCCTGAAGGAAGGATATCAGAGTTCTGTTAAGAGTACCGGAAAAGTTGCTGCTGCTTCTTCTGGCATGTGGTAGCACCCTCTTTAGTTACTGCTGCTGTCTGCTTTATCTATCACTGTCGCTGAAATTGTACTTAACAAGCCCCCCTTGTCACAGCTCCCCTCCCCATGCCTGTCGGGCCAGCAGTGCTGGGGCTTTCTGATCTAGAAGTGACCATGGGCAGAGCCAGAGAGGGTCCTTAATGCCATCCATGCAAAGTGTTGGCCAGGAAGGGAATGCGGAGCTGCCCCATTCTCCTGACTCACCCTCCATTATCTTTCTCTCTCATTTACTACAAAGGCAAACGCAGAGCTTGTTATGGAAACCCTGCGAGATGTCGAAGAAATGGATGGCTTCATGAAGAAAGACAAATATGCAGATCCTGAATTCACTAAGAAACTGTGGGCTTATCTGACTGTCAACCAGATGCTAGCAGAGAGGTGAGGAGAAACGTGGCCTRTGGTGGGAGGCAAGTGAAGCCTGATAGCAATCTGGTCCTCCCTGAGACTACACGGAGATAAGGCCTCTCAGAGGGTTTTGAATGGGTAAGGTACACAAATATAAATAAAGGTGAGTGATATCTTCAGCTCTTTATGCTTTTCCTATTCTTAGCATTAGCAGATACCAGGGAACAGAGTTTGGGTTTAGTTGATTAGGGGAATAAGGGTCAGACAAACGTGGCTGTGGGGCTGAGTGAATGAAACGAATGGGACGTTTGCCTCTCAGAGCCCGAGTAAAAGCTAAGGAGGGGTTCAGGATAAAGCCCACTGTGTTTAGGAAGTCTGATGAATCCTTCCTGAAGCAGTAAAATGTCTCCTACTGAGATCAGGAGTTGGGACTGGGCTCTCTGAGTCCAGACCAAAGCCTGCAGAAGCCATGGAGAGTCATTCATGCAGGCCCTCAGCCTTTCCTTCTCGCTACACCTTGATCCTTCCAGCTTGTCTCTGTGACTGGTCTGTGGAGGCATAACCAGTGTCACGGCTCTCCTCAGCAGATGGTCTGAGGAGCAGCTAACCATGTCTTCTATTTTATTTTCCACCYAGAAACATGGCCCCTACTGCGGCTTTGAAGAGGAACATCACAAAATCCATCCTACAGATGTCTCTTGACCATCATATYGTCACCCCCTTCACAGCCATGCTGATAGAGAACTCGGAAAAGGATGAGATAATGCTGGCAGACCAGCCCAAAGACCCCAGAAGGGGCTGCTGCCCAGGTCAGTGTCTTGGTTTGTCCACTTAATCTAGCTCTCATTTTCATTTTRTTCTTCTTGTGATGGAAGAACATTGTGTTCATTGTCCACTCAGGGTGTTTGTGCTTATACCATAGGCTGTATTTTCAGGGAGAGCTGAACAATCTTCAGCCASTTTGAGAACATTCTGTTACACAAGTGCTCGTTGGAGCCATTGGCTTTGGTGAGGACTGAATGTGCCAAGACTGCAATGATGAGCTTTTCGATAAGCTTACAATGTCACAGATTGAATTCTTATAACTGGGACAGATACATTTAATTCCCTGCACTTGAATCGAGCTGTGGAATTGACCAAGTCATGTCTTATCACTGCTTTTTGGCCTTGGAAGCTTTCCAAGATAGTTATCATTCAGCCACAAGCCTACATGGAATGTARTTATCCTAACAATATAGGGTCGCTTGTTAATTAAATGTCTGGATTGCTCTTTTAAATCCTTTACTTCACTGCACGTTCCAAGATCCTTGTTAGAGCAATCTTCTGTCTAGCCAAACAAGGCAGGGTTGGCTTTTTCTGGCATTATATGATAGAGTCAGTCTCAAAGCAATAGCMATGGACTTCCATGGGTGTCTAGTAGGTCCAAAGTTATCCCTGCACATTCATAAATAGTTTGCTTCCAATAAAACTTAACAGCAGCTATTTTGCGCCCTCACCAGTCTGTGATTTGAAAAAGCATGACTGCTGCTGTTGGGAAAATAGTGCAAGTGCGATGTACTGGAAGCATCGGAAATGAAATATCAAGTCCTTAGACAACTGAGTCTGGTGACCACTTTTAATAAACAGGAGATATGACACTGAGTTTACAATTGACTGTGAAAGAAAGAGGCAGCCTACATTGCTGGGATAGAAAAAATCATCTGCCTGGCATTTAGCACTGGAAATGATTATAATTTCGCTGAAACTCCAAGCACATGTCCTSCATTCCCAGCTCTCAGACTCCTGGATAACTATAAAAAATGTCCTGGTRCTGGCTCAATGAAATGAGATTTTTATGTCTGTCAGTTGTTATTGTTTGGTTCATTTATTTTTCTTTTCAATTGTAAAGCCTGCAGTAGAGACCCAAAGATGAATGAGATAGCTGTTATTTATACTGTGTATTACAGCTCATGACTACCAGTTCTGCACTGGCATGGCATGTATTACAGTGGGAATTCCTTATACGTGGCACCAACTGATTAATTCAGATCAGGGTTATCTTGATCTAGAAGGTGCAGTTGRCTTAAGTGATATTAGCACTGCTCCCTTGTGTCTTTTGGTATGACAGAATAGTCAAAACTTATCTCATTGAAATTGGGGTCAAGACTCCTGTGGATTTCAGTGGTAGTGGGACATGACTCTTGAACCTTAGCAGAGGACAGAGTTTGTAAAAATRTCTAAGTAAATCTGTGCTTAGGTCTGTGGAAAATATTGTAGGCTGTACCAAAATGTTTGTACATATAAGGCATGGARTAGGTAATCTAAAGAAGACTTTTCTGCCTATCCTTGCACAGGTCTCATCAGAACTGCACTCTCTCCCTCATAGACAGAGCTTCTGTGTCTTCCTGACTCCTTTATACACATCTGTCTGTTGTAGTAAACAGTGCTCTTCCTGCTTTACTTTGGTATAATGGCATCAAACTCTTAGTTACTGCATTACTTTAAAAATGACRCTATTAAAAATGTCTGTACAGGCTGATGTAGGGCTAATTATGACTGTCRTTTAACAGGTACTTTAGGATTAACTCCAAATGCTCCTAATAATAATAAAGGTATCCCCACCTGGGCCAATATCACAGCCGTACCAGTGAGTTTCATGCCTGAACAAATGAGTCCCCCTGTGTCTGCTGTGAGCATAAACAGAGGTAAAAGATGTTGCGCACTCTCTTTTCCTGTTGCATACCATAGCACCGAAGGTTTCATAGACATCATCTATAGAATAATAAGAAAAGATGTTTTATCTTTATCTCATTGGTCAGAGAAGTTGTTGCCTTCTCTCTACATGATGATGYACTGACCATGCTCAAAAACACACTTTTCCCCCTCACGGTCAATTGAAATGTGTTTACTCTGCTGGGAAAGGAATAATTTGAGAACTGGGACTAAAACTCAGTTCAGGGTGGGGTCTGAGCAGTGGTAACTGCATGCAGATATAGCACACCCTCAGCTCGGTCAAGGTGAAAAGAAATGAAGGGAAGCAAAGACATTTGTTTCACAGCTATCATAGTGGAGAAGGGAGAATGCAAAGCCTCGTTTCTTTATTCTCATCAATACCCTGCTATTGTCGACAGCTCCGTGTCCAGAACAGTCAGTACATACTGCAAAACAGCCAAGGATTTTGAATGTCTCTATGTTTTGTGCTGGAACAAGTTATTCTTTTCAGATGTATTGGGTGATGGCTGCAAAAAAATGCCATACAGCAACACTCGTCACCTAATAAATAAATAAATAAATAAAGGAGATAGATAGCCAGAGTTATTGGGCACTTTGAGATTTCAGCTTCTGTGGCAGGACGGTAAGCACCTATGAGCAGTTTAAACCAGCACTTAAAGTGTAGCAGGGACAACTGGAGTAAAGTAAGATCAGACATGGCAATTTAGCAATAGGTCCTGCCTCAGCTAGTGCATTATTTACCTAACAAAAAGCAAACACTTCTTGCACTGCCTACTACAGAAGACAATTTGTCTTAATGTTCTTGCAGTGCTTTGCACTGAGTCTGTTCATGCACTGGTGGAGGTGCCAGCTGTCCTGCTTTTTCATGTTGAATTTTCTGGTTTGTGTACAAGCTGCATCTTCATTTAGGGACTAGTTCACAAGAGAATAAATCAGTTGCTGGGGCTGGCTGAGGAAGCTACGCCACAGCAGTTGCAGAGGACATCAGTGTGAAAGGTCCTAGATACAACCCCTGCTGACGGTCTGTGCAGGACACAATTATGTGCATCCCAAAGGGAAAGCCACCACAATCAAATTCATGCAAATCCATCCATTACCCAAGTATGAAGCTTTTCTGTATAAAATACTGAGTGATTTTCAATTTGAATAGGTGAAGCTGTAGAAAAAATATACTCTAGGTTACAAACATGAGACTAGTTTAGGCCCTAATAGGCTCCCAGAGATCCCATCTTCTCCTGTGTGCTTCTCTGAGGCTGAGGCTGGTCACTGAGTTCACTTTCAGCTTGTCTGCAGTAGCAAAGCTAATGTAAAGTTACTGCCATTGCAGACGACAGCACGAATGCTCTGTGGTAGATAAAAATCTCTGAATGCACTGATGACTGATGGATCTTGTTAACACTTGGGTCTTTGCCACGGTTTAATGCCTAACTTACACAAACCAGCCGGGAGACCCATTGCCTATAAAAGCTGTATAACTACGATAACTCAGGGATATTCATGTGTCTGTGTTTGAATGTGTGTATTTACATAGCTACCAGAGAGYTATCAAACGTCTCAGTGTAGATCAAGGGTTAATCTAAGTCTTTGAGACAGTTAAAGTTGCTGCTTGGAAAAGAAAGGGAGCTAGACAGTTACCTGCCCATCTTATACATGTATTTTGTGCTGGAAATTCTTTGCATTCCCRGAAATGTTGGTCAGAATAGGCCCTGGCATCAAGTGGAAGATGAATCAGTTGGTGAGAATCAAGAAAAAAAAAWGAAGGCTAAATTCAAGAAAGGACAAAAGTTCCTCCACCTTTGAATGGTACCTACACTACTGCTTCCTGTGAAGAAATGTCTAGTCAAGGGTCTGGGCTTTTGTCTAGTGCATAGAAAGAGGTAAAACTTCCAAAAGATGAGGAACACCAGTAAATGAATGGAAACTGGCCAAGGTAGGCCAGTAGGCAACACTGAGAAGAGGGATGTGTCTCACCCAAGTCCTTTCCTGGATCTGGGCCTTAGAGATGGTCTCTGGCTGTCTTTGTCCAGATGGGTCCTTGGCCTCACCAGGAGTCTGTCTTCCATCTTGAGTAAATAAAGCAAAACCTCTGGGACTCCTGGATGAGCTTGTGACATCCTCTTAATGTGCAGCCGACCAGTTAACCCAGAGGTTCAGTGCACTCAGTGATGCCCCTCTAGCCAATAATGTYGGGTCTTTTTCTTAGGGGAGAAAGTGTCTGAGGGGTTTTTGTGAGGAGCATCTGAGACCTTCCTTAGCTCTTACAGGGGCCCAAAGGGTCCTTTTCCTATTCTGAGGAGTGTGGAAAAGTGCCTCAAAATCCCCTGAGGAAAGTGGCTCAGTCTTTTTGTCTCTTACATCTTGCACAGGTATTGGCCTGCTTCTCGTGCCTATTTCTTTATTTTCATATTTCAGTCGACAATGACCCACATTTCATCATACATCTGCCCAAGAGCCAGAGGAACATCTGCTTTAATATCAACTCAGAGCCTGGAAAGATCCTAAACTTGGTTTCCGATCCTGGTACTGGTAAGGGAATAAAAAGAATGGTTTACCTTGTAGCACTTTTCTTCCTCCAGGGTYTGAAAGGTGTTGAGAGCAGGGGAAATGCCTACAAGGAGTACTACATGCTAACAGGAGTGTGGCCAGCAAGCTGAGGGAAGTGATTATTTCCTTTCACATCTGGAGTACCATGTTGATTTGGGGTTTACCAGTACAAGCAAGTGGTGACAAACTGGACCAAATCCAATGGTGGCCACCAAGATGATGATAGGGCTGGAGCACAGGACGGTGAGAGGCTGAGAGAGCTGTGTTTGATTAGTCTTAAGAAAAGAAGACTCAGGGTAGGGCTTGTTGTTATCTACAACTACGTAATTAGAAGGTAATGAGAAGGTGAAGCCAGGCTCTTCTAGGAGATGACAGCAAAAAGAAAAGAGGCAACAGACACAAGTTGCAACAGGTAAAATTCTGGTTAGAGGTTAGATATTAGGAAAAACTTTTTTGCTGTGAGGCTGGACAAACACTGGGAAGGCAGCCAAGATAGGTGAGGAAATCTCCAACCTTGGAGATACTCAACMCTAAACTGAACAAGGCCCTGAGCAACCTGCTCTAGCTAGACCTGCTCTGAGCAGGGGATTGGACTAGGGACCTTCAGAGATCCAACCTAAATTATTCTATGATTTCTGCCCTGTTGCTTGCTCTCATTACATCAGTTTTATTGAACACAAATGAATTGCATGCCATTAAGGTCACTCCTGATCCACATAAATCAGAAGCATCAAGTTTCTGGGGGTAATTCCAGCTCAGTGAGCAGAGCGTAGAACCTCATTCCTGGGATCCAGTTTGCTGCTTGCATTCTCCAAATAACAAAGGTTTAAAGCAGTTCAGGGTGAATCTTCTTGTCTTCATGTGCTTGCATTTCCAGTAATTGAGGTCTGCCTGCTAAAAYATGGCAGGGGCTGCTTTTTTTCATAATGGCAGAAATGGCTGAGAATCAAGYGATTTCTGTCAGGTCTTTAGACTGCTGTCTGGCACTGATGCAGGCAGTGTTACAGTGGGGTATTTAGAAGAGATATTTTGGATGTGATGCTGTAAGAGCTCACACTGTCTTYCAAACCTAGCAGCTACCTTCTTAAGAAATTTGAAAGAACACAACAGATCTGCRAGATCGTGCTCAACATTAAACCCCTGCTGATGGTGCTTGATGATAATTGGTTTTATTTTGCATTGAAACGGATCAGAAGCATACTGCCAGGCAGTATGGTTTAGCCCACATCTGCTTCTCTGCTCTTCACAGGAGTYGTGGTCAATGGGCAGCTTATTGGAGCCAAGAAGACTGAGAATAAGAAACTTAGTACCTACTTTGGCAAAATTGGGTTTTATTTCAAAAACAAAGGCTTGAAAGTGGAGATCAGCACAGAAACTATAACACTGAAAGATGGATCTTACAGCATCACGCTGACCTGGTCTGACACAGGACACATCATTCGGAAACAGTAAGTTGAGGAGCATTCATTGTTTGACGTATGGAGACTGTCTGGAACAAAGCGTTGGGCTTGTCCAGGTATGGGTGGGATCCAGGTCACAGCATGCCTACATGTCAGTACGCGCATATCAGCTAGATGTCTAAGCTTTCGTTATTGTTACTGGGGATTAGGCAATAGAGCCAAGAGAGGGATTCAGTTGATCAAACATAAGTAAGAAGAGCTGAATTCCTCTCCCTGCTGCTGACTGTATTAACTAAGGCCAGGATCAGTTGCCTGAACACAAGCACCTAATGCTCTTTGAGATACCCTAAGGGTTCCTGAYGTCCACAAGCAGCTAGGAGACGTGACTCACAACGTCCAGAAGACCTTCACCTGCAGATTAACAACTAGCAGCCAAGCTGGATACCCTGCAGCACTAGACACCTGTTTAGACAAAGGAATCCCTTCCAATATCTCYATTAATTTTAAGAGGATATTAGACCTGTAGGGCAGGATTTGTTTGCCTGAATGTGGGCATGCTGTGTCCTGTTAACACTGTCCTGCCAGGCCACTAGGTACCACTCCCAAAGCCATGAGTTTCTGGTGGGTCTTCTCTCACATCTGCCAGTCCCATGTGCATGTTCTGGGTGTCCCAGAGGGGCCACCCTCAAGGGGCACGATATGCTTACRTGCGGGCAACTGAACTGAGTCCTTACTTTTGTTCTGTGTCTCTGCTAGGCTCCTCATATCTGTGAAGAAAGAAAGCAACGTTACTATCACTGTGGGTGAGGAAATGTCCTTCATGGTTTTGTTGCACCGTGTGTGGAAGAACCATCCTGTTAATGTTGACTTCCTGGGAATCTACATTCCCCCTGAAAACCAGTTCTCCCCGGCAGCACATGGGCTGATAGGTAAGGGCTGGGCATGGGGTGATGGGTAGAGGGGGACACCAGAAAGGGTTTTGATAGATCTTTGAGTGAATTAGCTGATCTCTGTGTCCTGAATGGGAAAATGTCTTAGAAGCCCCACGGACATTGTAGAACATGGCTGCGCCCAAGCTGATCAGCTCTGTCTTCAGCCCTTGCCCCAGTCTGCCTTTGGAAACATTAGCCCCAGTGTGGCTTGAAGCTTATTTGCTTCCCTCTGCTTACATGAGATGGAGGGACCACCAGTGAGTAAGCCACACCAGCAAGGTTGATACCTCAAGAAAAGGTAAAACAACCCTAGTTTTCCAAACTTCTGACATCCAAGAGAAAACGTGCATAAACCAGGAGATCATTTCTTAGTTCCAGCTTGGGAAGGTGCTTTCAGAAAAGGCCTGACTAGCCTTGACAACACGGTAACCCACACAGCTCTCCTCCTAAGATGTGTGAATCCCGCAAGCTACAGGGAGGTTGTTTTCCCAAATATCCTTTGTAGCTGACTCAAAGCAGAGCCTTTTACCCTCCCCACGTGGGCGATCCAACAGCATTGGAGACGTAGTGCCCTGCGATCCAGGCAGGAGCGGTTTGCCTGCAGCAGCTAGTTTCATTTTGCAAACGTGCCAGGCAGCAGCTTACATTAGAGCCACAAAGGTTACGAAATGCAAAGAGCTTTAAACCTCTCTTTSATCAGGTCAGTTTGTGTCTGAACCAGACGTGTATATCCACAACCAAAGACCTGGGCAAGCTCCGGAGAAACCACAGGCCACCATGGAAGTGAAAGGAAACAAGTTCACTGTTACCAGGTAGGATTCGTGATCAGAGGACAACGCAGGCAAGAATAATTTGCTTTATTGCTCTCTTTCTGAACCTGATTGATTAGTGCTTTTTTTAATGACTTCAATGACTCTAGGCTTACTAACTCTCAAGGATCTCAGGAAAATATTCCCTCTGTTAACAAATGATCTGTTTTTAGCTGTTGGCAAAGCGTACTCCACATGGGACTATAAGGCAAGTTGGGTTCTTTCATATTTGTGACTCACCCATGCTCAGAAGGGCATGACTGGTTCTGCCTTGTAGCTTTTTCTACATCATCTGACCTTAGACAGGCTGTGTGAGCCCCACTCAATACGTCTGTCCCCGGAGTTCCTGGGACCCCCACGAAAGGGCACTTGCATCACAGAACTGTACAGTTCACTGCATTTTGTGGTTGTTTCCACTGTGTGCCGGTGATGACACACATACCACGTTTGCAGAGCAGTGCCACAGATGAGTAGGATTATTGATGCATTTTTCTCTATTTGTCATGCCACGACCCTCATTTGGGGTGGTTTCTCCCTCACAGGGGTTTGCAGAAGGACTACAGGACAGACCGCGTGTTTGGGACAGACGTGCAGTGCTGGTTTGTGCAYAACAGTGGGAAAGGTTTCATAGATGGCCATTACAAAGATTACCTTGTCCCCCACCTGTACAGCTTTCTGAAGAAACCCTGAAGGCCTGAACACTAAACCAGTTTATTACACAAAAATAATCCCTTTTTGGTCCTGCATGCCCAAAACAACTATTCTGAACAATATCTTCAGCCTAACAAGCCAGATCAACCAAAGGTGACTTCACAACCATCTGCTTTATAAGTGATTAGTGTTTCAAAGCAATGTAACTCCCTTTTCTGTTTTTAAAAAAATTAATTCTGTAATAAAGTGGCATGCTGGATTGCAGTAGATATCTTGTACTTGCCATGTCTGATTTAGTGCATATTATACTCCATTAAAAATTTCAACTATTTTATAATATACATTTCTTAGCATACTTGYAAAAGTGGTGTAGCTCCTGTACTGTGAGTAACATACATGGACCAAATTTAATACTTTTGCCTCTTCAGAATGCTGGGAAAATGAGAGTTAATGCACTGCTAGACTTGGCAAAAAGCAATGGGTTTTAAACCTCAGCCAGAAGGATATGCATTAGATGTAAGGGAAATCTAATAGAAAAGGAACATGGGCTCTTGTATAGGTATCGTGAGAAAGACACGCAGTCTCCAGAAATGAAGGTCTTTAAGGATGGGTTAAACAGCTGTCAGAAATGACCTTGAAATAGCTGATGCTGCCATATCACAGGAAGGTGAATTAGACGAGCCTGAGACTTCCTCCAGCCTATTCTTCTGAGAAAATTTCAACGGTGCTATTTTCCTGCAGTTGACACCTAGGTATCAATCTGGGAAAATAAGAGAAAGAGCCTAGAATTCAGGCTATATCGAAATCATCATCAGTACTAAAAGCTTCCCTTCCAGTGGGATTAGCTCCCAACAGCTGTCTTGAGGAGTATCCAGCAATGAAGGAGATCAGTATTGAAATGAATATATACATGTATGTACCTAGATCCAGATTTAAAGGTTTGCTTTCAGGCAGCCTTAGAAAAAAAYGTTGGCCAGGTTCTTCTTGGCAGCCCTAATCTAAGATAGGGATTTAAGTAATCTACTTGCCATTCTGAACTTTAGCTTCCTTCACCTATGAACTGGAAACTACTCCATGATCTTTCCTGCAGACAAGGTGTCAGGGATGAAAGGATTGACWTGAATGAAGTATCTTTCCAAAGTAATTCTCAGAAATGGTCGCAATTTCCCTACAAGCTATTCATTGTTTCTTTTAAGTCATTCATGTCTTTGGCCTCCACAACATCCTGCAGCAATGAGTTCCAATATTTAACAAAGTTGTGTGTGCGTGGTGGGGGGGAAACAACATGTAAGGTTTGTTTTTAAAACCCCTTCTCAGTAATTTCACTGTCTGCTTCCCAGCTCATATGCGAAAGCAAGCAGTGAAGAATCATTCCCTATTCATCTCCACACAATTCATAACTGCACCTCTCTTTTATATTCCCTCAAACTTTTTCAGGCTGCAGAATTTTAAGTCTAATTATTTTCACTGATTACAGGAGCTGTTCTGTACTTTCATTGATCCTTATTACTCCCCTACAACCTCTCCTCGTTCTGTACCTGTTCTTTGAGAAGAGGCAGACAGCTGCTTACACAATTTGAGCTGCAGGTGCAATCTGAATTTATAGTCAAGTGTGTCTTCTTTTCTGTCCTCAGTTCCTTTCCTCATAATTCTCCATTTTTAGATACTGCTCTACTGCTCAACTCTGCCTTGCATTTATGTCCTGGGTCCCTGGAAAGCCATGTGACGTGCTGCATAAGGTTATTTCAGGCTATTCCAGAAAGCAGCTGTTTGATTAAACCTCTGCAGTCTTTGAATTTTCCTGCAGGGGTCCCCTGAAAACCACAAATCAACAGGAAAGTGGCCCTTTGAGGCAGGGGAAAGGACAGGGAACAGTGACTTTGCCTCTAGCTGCCCTGAACTTCTAGGCTGCAACGTAACTGATGTACGCCTCACGACGGCATCTTGCCCTATCCAACCCTCAGCCCACGAAGGAAGGGGCTGAGCCCCTCTCCTGAGAACAAACCAAGCCTGCTGGAAGGATTTTGCTCAACCACAGACAACTGCTGTGCTAGCAGGGAAATCCAAGCATTACCCTTCCCAGGCGAAGCCTGGCTACCCCTTGTCACCTTCCCCAGCTTCCTAGGGCTCGGTCTCCCCAAAAAGCGCTGATGGCAGAAGCCCTGGAGCATCAGACACCAACTGCTCTCCGCACAGCTGAGATCTGCTCCGGAGTGCAAGGGGTTAGCGGTTTTCTTTCCATCAGGTTTCAGATACACACACAAATTAATCAGAGATAGACTGGACCATGAGATGTCGGTCTGTATTTTGTCTGGGATGACTTACATCTTCCTCTTACGTGAAAAAAGTAGAGCACCAGCTGGGCACTTCTTTACTGTGCTCTTTGGTGGATATACACGAACAGAGCTCTGGCCCACGTTTTCAGAGGYTGATAAGGAATACATTGACCTCAGAGAGGTTTATGTTTATTCCTGAACCACCTTAAAAATAAAATATTATACAAAATGTCACATTTTTCAATAAGTAAAAAAGTAATGTTACTCATTTAGCATCATAGCAGAGCAGGGAAACAACAGAAATACGAATGAAGGAAAAGGCCCTGGAAAACCAAAACAGCAATCACCAGTTTCATATCTGCACACAGTTAGTTAGGTTGGCATCTTAGAAGCCCCCCAACTTGGAGGCCATATGCAGGCAAGTTGCACATTGGTATTATTAGGAAGCCTGACCACAAGATCAGAGGCTGATGGAGAAGACTGATTAAATGGATTCTGCTACAGCTGATGTGCTAACTAAAAATAAAGTTGGTGATAGCACTTAATAAACCAGACCATTCGTACAAAATCCAAGAAAAAAATCCCTTGCAGCGTTGTTACCTTCCTGCTATTCTCTTAATCCCTTCCCTTGTTCCTACAGCCAAAACTCAATTTTGGCTGCAGACTGAAAAATGTGTTGCTCAAACTCCACTGGCTCCAACACACACTGCCTGCCTCAAGCAGCTGTTTGTAGGTCATTCTCTATTTTACAGAACTTCTAACATAGTTACTAAATAAAATACTCCAGCTTGCAGCTATCTGCTACATTTTACAAAAGGAATATATAACATAGCTCTGATATAGAACCAGATGTTTCCACTGATAAGAATAAATATTTCCACTGATAAGATTTCCACAAACATTTTATGTAACAAATTTATAGTGATCTTTAAATAAATCCAGTTTGTGATTAATTTCTATATACATTATAAATACATATACACACACAGTTAAAACCCTGACATGGTAGAGTCTTGTGTCTGCCTGCAAGATGCCAGAAAGTTGTTTTGGAGGAACCAAAATCATCTTTGATCCATAATTAGCACCTCAGGCGAGTTTGGAAATGTCTTCATACTGGATACCTTCAACTCGGCGTCCTTTTAAAGGTCCCTGGAGAAGAACATAGTGCAAGAAATAAGTTCAAAATACAAACTTGTTTGTTGAATTTCCCGATACACAGCTTAAAATAACGTAGCTAAATGGGCCATATCAAATCTCCCCGCATTTAGACATTTTTCAGGGAGTGCAACTAAAGTGATCAGTAACAGAAATGACAAGCCTACGTATCAAAAACACCGGCATTTTTACCCGGTGCTGTGCACAGTAAAAACACAGCGACTGCCTTTCTGTTTAAGAGCTCTGCCCAAAAGCCATATATAACTGCACGCTGGCTCCTGTGCAGGGGATTCATAGCAGAAAGTATTCAAAATATTGCAGGTTTAGCATTCATTCACAACACAGTGATTTCTATGTCATTACTTGCAACCTGACTGGAGAATAAGACCGAGCCTCATCACTGCCCTGGAACTACTTTCGGGACACTTCTTGTGTTATGTAAAGTTCTTGCAATTTTGGGGCAAACATAAGCAGCTCTTTTGAATTGTTTCACTATGAACTTATTACGAGTAGTAAAAGATTTGTTTTTGAATACAAACATATTATATATACAAATTCTGGTCACCCTAAATCAGTAAGAAAATTCTAACAGACTTCACTGGTTGCCAGGAGTAGTTCTACCCATCCTTCCTCTTTAGACTCAAAGTTCATGCAAAAGGGAGAAATCTTAACAGCTACAAGCACCAGAACTAGAGAAGGACCACCCTCACTTCGCAAGACTAACATATCATGATCCTCTGCTCCAAAGCTTCTCTTGTGGTTACAACATCTGCAAGGTCTCTCCCCCTGTAAATTCTCCAGTATCTAATACAAACTGAGTTTCCGCAGCTGTTCTCTGAACAGGATCCTAACAGAGTCCTTCCGCTGTAAGCTTTGTCTTTGAGCCCAGTATCCTTCCTGCCATATCAATGAATTCAAAAATTGGTCTTGCAATGGAAAGCAGAGAAATAGCCACACACACGGACATGATCACATGGCCTTAAAAGCCCATTAGTCTGCAACGGGGCAACATGCAGTTGTTCTCCTACTGGTTGGGAATGGCAGGGTGACCAGAGCATTTGTACACCACAGATCCCCCTGTAAGATAGGGTTAATGGTACCATCTTTCTTTGTGAAAGCTCTCCAGCATACACAGGAAAAGTGCTCTGCACAAACTAGATCTCGCAGCGTTTAATACTTACAGAGTCAATAGTTATAGTTGCTGAAAAGCTCTTCTCATTGATAGATTCCAAGATGCCTTCATTTCCTCTGTAACCACCATTTAATACCAAAACTTTCTTGCCTGAAATGAGAAATAGGAAAACAGTTACTCAACAGGGCTCCCAGTTTCTTCTGGTGGAGTTGTGTTCAACTTCACTGAGAGCTGAGGCAGAGAAGGTTTCTCCTAGAGACTTGCCAAGCAACACTCAGCAGGCCCTTATGGTCTGCCCATCTCTGAAGTGCACCTAAGTTTACTGCTCCAGGCTACATTGACATGACAGGCAGAAGTCATTGAATCTATATCAGGGAAGGAAGCCAAAGCCAGTTCTCCCATGCCCCAGTCTCTGTGCAAAAGGCTCAAGAGCACATGCTTTTTGGCTTCTGTCTCATAGGCTGTTCCTCAAGGCATCAATTTTAATACAAAGGTGGGCAGAGCTCACCTGGCAGTACCATTATGCTAAACAGTGTTCATGGACACCAACCAGCTCTTCATCAGCTGCAGAAATGTGGAACATGGTAGGTCTGCTCAGCAGACAGTGAAGAATCTGTGAATCCCGAAACCCTGCATCCTGTTTCTCTCTACACTGACATTGGTCTGTCTACTGCTACCCTGAATGATCCCTGAAATACTCATCAGACGCTACATACAAACATTACTGTGTCACAGCCAAAGACATGCCACCGAAACAAACAGGAAATGAGGTAAGCTCTACCAAGCACCCACAGCTACTTGAGGGATGACTTTGGAGTGAAGATACAGGAGAAATATGATCAAGGGCTCCGTATGGCTCCCAGAGAGGCTAACTGGCAGCTGAAGAGAGATACTTTCCTCTAGTCAAACAAACTGATTCATAAAGCACATATATATTGTTAGAAGACAGAGTAATTCTTGTGAGAAGAGGCTGTGAGGACTCCAAGCAGAAGCAATGCAACATTTCCCCAGAAAGTAACGGAAGATACTTGGTAAATGATCAGAGCATCTTACGAAATGCTGTCCCAAGAACAGATGAAGCAAGATGGCTATCATTACGGTAATTGCAAATAGCAGAACTATGGTTTAAAAGATCTAAAATGTAAGTTTTAATGTGACAGGTAAGCTGGAAAACAAACAAAATGAAACAGCTGTACCTGGTGCTGGTATTACAGTCTCCAGATGCGTCTGATCAAGCTTCAGTTTGTCTCCAGAATCAATCATCTTCACAACTGCCGTATATTTGTCAATTACTTCCTGTTATGAAAGATACAGGTCAATCAGTGACTATTAYATTTACAATTTTTATCTAAATTTTCATTTTCAAAATTAACAGATTCAGGTCCATGAGACTGCACTTCCACATTTTCAAAAGGAAGTAGCACTTCTGAGCTGTCCTAAAAGTACTCAGTTTTCACAAACTGCTGACCGGCCCCATTCTGAAATTAAGGCTAGATTTAAAGGGCTTCTCTTGAGCATCAATGACTGGTTGCCTTTGGAATGTAAGACCACTGATTTTGTCATCCTAGTTCAGATCAGCTATCTCAGCTATACTCTCAAGGATGGAGAATAAACTAGAGGCTTCTTGCCTTTACGGAGGCTAAGCCAGCCGGAAGCCAGGCATTCAGTGAGAACTGGGATACTGCCTCTCAAGGAAGCAAAATGCCACTGATCATCTCTGCATTCAGCATAAACCATGTTCAGTCTCCCACATTCAAAGCTCAGTGGAAGACAGCAGCTGGGACTCATAAACCTGCCTACCAGAAAAAGCTGTGATTTCCAGCTCTAAACCCTGTTGTGGACCATTCAAAACATGCCTGGGTGCCATCTTCGGCACTCTTGCCAGAGACTGTTGAGCCTTGGGACTGCCTAGWACGACATCATTTCATTGGCAGGGGCTAAAAGAGAGCGCTTCAGAACAACAGAGCAAGGCTTACAGACTGAAGAGTTTGCACGCAAATGGGATCTTGTTCAAAGGCAGCTTGCAATTTAAATATCAGTGCAAAACTGACTAGTCTCCGATTAAAATGCAATTGCATTGCTCTTTGTTACGTTACATACACAGAGACTATTCTCCAAGATGGATGTGGTAATAAGGACAAACTGAGCATTAAACCAGTTCAGAGATTCACTCCCTGCCTAACATAAGTCCCAAAAAAGTTAAGGTGGAGTTTCAGCCCCTATTAGTTTTGGTTCAAGGCCGAACAACTTGCACAAAGAAACAGGAAACTTCAGAAGTCATTTGATACCAGAAAAGCCTAACCAACCCCACAAGCTTCCATTTGCATGCTTTGCCGGATAATTCACCTTAACAACTGCCTTCTTCTTGTGATACTTGTCTCCAAGTTTTTTTGTCACAATTTTTACAATGATTTCCTAGAGAGGAAGAGAAAAAGAAAAGAGATGCAAATGGCAARATATACAAATAAGTACACAATTTAACCTGGTTGCACTCTGCCTCCAACCACAGACAGTGATGTACAACACAGCACAGGAAGCAATGACAGTAAAAACTTGGCATTTAGGAACGTGTTCTTTATCCTCAGATTACTGCCCCAGAGTATTATCTCTCAGAGGTTTTCATTAATTTTACAAATACAGTTACGTTCGAATCCAAGACGTRACATGACAGCCCACAAGGAGTCAAGAGCAGGACTTCTGAACCTAAAAGTTCAGTCAAAAAGTAGAAGCTTAGACAAGGTCTCTTAGCTCAAAGGGTGATGCTGACTTCTACATTTCTCTGCGAGTCAACTATTAGTGTAGGAAGAAAGGGGTTTTAAGTAACGTCATAATTTAAATGCAATCTGTAGGAAGTCAAAGTACCATCTGCTTAAATAGAGAATTCTAGCCCATCTGAGATTGAGCATATGACTCTTCAGACTACAGATCACACTTAACCGGGAAGAGTAAATTCCTCCCAGATACAGTAAATATTTCACATTTGGCAGCTTGGAAAATAAGAGCGCATTTAATTAGGAATCTGCTTTTGGATCTATACCTGCTTCAAATCAAAAGCAGCTTTAGAGATGCAGAATTTGGTTGAATTTGGKATAGTAATCATTTATAAGACACTTACAGGCTGCAACCAGTAGTCTGTTCGAGCTGTTCTTTTCTTCTCTTCTTCAAGCTACAGATCAATAACAAATAATCAATATATATTTCCTCTTACCACTGCAGCTTTTCCACCCCTTCGAAAAGCTGAACCAATACTCCATGCTCACATCAAGTGGGGAAAGATAAATAAATAGATAAACCAGGCTGCATAAAAATCAATTTGAYGAGATCCAGGAATCCATGATAAAACAAAGGAGACTCAAACTTATTTTTGTCAAATGTTTCTATATATTTCCTTTTCTTGTAAAACCTGTACTCCTTTACTTCCAACACTTTGACCATCTTAGGAATAAGTATATTTGAACAGCAGAAACCAGTTTTAAAGGGGAAGTAATATCATTTTGCCTGATAAGATGTGAAAGCCTGAATTCCACATGAACTGAAGGTCTAAGATCACTTCAAAGGGAGGCCTTGGTTAAGTGGACTCATTGCCATAGACGTTCAGTTATAAAGACACAGATCCTTGCACAATTATTACCTCCATAATCTCATCCAGTGCAGACTTCTTCTTTTTCTCTTTGGACTGACCAGAGCTATGAGAAGATTCTTTTCTTTTAACTGCCCCTTCCACCATCTTCAGTGCATTTGGTCCAAGGACACTGCTGGAAGAGTAAGATGGTGTTTTCACAGCAGACCTTAAATTGTCTCTTCTACCAAGATGCATTTGATGGACTAGTTGTGCAAAAAGACTGCTGAACTATATGATTTCAGTTGTGCAAGCCACCCTGCATGCCTTCTTCTCTAGAATTGCACTTGTCAGCTAGAACTGATCTCCTTGAGGTGTAAATTCCACTTTCTCTGATGCTTGCTGCTGGCAGTCCAGTAGAATGAAAACAACCTAATGATCAATTCACCAGTGCAAAAGCAAAGAGTTGATCAAGGGCTTGAGTCAAATGGAAAAGACAAAAGCAGGTCCRCAAATAAGATTTTCAAATCTGAAAGGACAAACTTTGTGGTGTTAGTGAAGCCACCTGGACTTAGCAAGTCTCAAACATGGCAGAGGCCTAGAATTCCTGCCAGACAGGGGTATAGGACCTACGAGGCACAGAAAGAGGAGGGGAATCTGTAGAAAGGGGCTCCACACCCTGCAGATATGCACCACCTTCACAACGATATTCAAAATAAGCAAACAGCCTCCAAGGTACAAAAGAAAGGCACAAAAAGTCACATCTCAGGGATCAGGGAGCATTTGGGTAAACTAAAAGCAGCCTGAGTTAGGCTGTATAAAAGACATTCAAATGTAGTAAAAAAATTTAGATGTTCATTCATGCAGAAAGGTGAAGCAGGCTGCTGTGAGGTAGAGATTAAGATAATCTTAGTATGGCCTTACGACAAAGCTGATGTTCTGCCTGCATTCAGCGGTGAGGATGTTGCATAAAGTAGTAAAGGAAAATACATAATGGGAAYGAAGATACAGAAATGGTAGTAGAAGCAAATTCACAGGAAAATATGTATTTCAGGAGAAGATGGGATAATCTCCATAGCAGAATTCTAGAAGAAATAGCACATGAAATCACAAATCCAATAGCAAGCACTTAAAATAAAATCTCATAAAGGGTAACATACAATTGAAAAATAACAACTGCAATGTCTACATTTAAGAAGAAAACATATCTGGCTGCGAAGGTTACTGAGGGATTCCTGGGTGGCAGTACTAAAACATATCTTATTTAATAGTTTCATTAAGGGTGCTGGGATAAAGAGCGGGAGATTGCCAACACAGTTCAGGTGTATCATCAGTATGGAAGACACAAGAAARAACTGAACACAAGAAAGGACTGGTTTATCTTGAGAGCTATATTTTTAAAAAAGACAAAATTCAGCAGCACATCAGGCAAGCTCACATACTTTGGACAAATTTACCCTGATTAGCTTCTAGCTACTGGTAGATCATCAGCATTTAAGAACAACAAAAGCAGAAAGGGATCTGGCTACGCTCAGTGATGAGAGGTATCATGTGAACCAGGCATGAAAGAGTCAAACACARTCCTTGCAGGCATCAAGACAGACAAGTATTAGTGCCTTGTATAAGCCGTGGTGAGATTTCATTTGCAGGGTGCACAACTCTGATCAGCTCCCCCGTTCAAGAAAGATTAGCTGAAACTGGAACAAGGGCAAGGAAGGGGATATTCATCTGATCAGGGGAGCGGGGAAATGAGGCTAGCACAGTGTAGGCCTGTTTCTGTAGCACAGTGAAGGTTAAGAGGATATAACCATTCTCTATAAATACATCATCTGAGAAAGCAAACACCAGAGAGAAAAACAATCATTTATGTTAAAGGCCCATACCAACATCAGAGCAACTAGTACAAACTAGCCATGACATATCCCAACAGCTTCTGCTCATTCCTTAATTAGAAGTAATTCTAATCTTACATCAACTTGTCACTGCAGCAGCCCCGCTGAGTGATTTAAGCAGTGATTTGAGGATGTAAATTATTGAGGAAAAAAACCTAAGCCAGGTGCTCCCAGTTTGCTCAAGGGTGGTCAGCATAAGATACAGCATCCACAGTGGCAGTGGTGGCTCCTGTCTCTATGCCATCCACACCGATGTCCAGGGAAGGCACACCTCCGCCTCCTGCTCCCCTTCTCAGCAAGGCTCCAACTCCTTCTCTGTACCCAACCAGCAGCATCCCCTTCCCCAGACCTCCACTATCCACAACCTACGATCTYTTGGCCCTATTTCTGGTCAGGAAACCCAAGTCCTAGCCCTGGCCAGGTTTCTGCAGCCAGTGCTGCGAGCAGAGAAGGTGGGAAGCCAGGMAATCCTGCTGCACACTGCACTAGGATACTGGACATCAGGTTGACCTCAGCTGATCAGCAATAACAGCCAAAGTATCTCGCAGCTGCAGAACACACCTTTACACTGACACAGGGAGGAAGTTTCCATATACAACTCTGAAGTGATTCCTGTATCACCAAAGACACAGAAACCACAGTCTGGTCTCTTTACTGTGAACTGCGGGTCCTAAYTTTGCTTCTACGCTACCATTTCAAAATTTACAGACAACTACCTCTCAYATGCTATGAAAAATTTAGATGACTGATATAAGATTTCCAATTTAGCCAAATTTTAGAAAGCAGCTTAAAAACAGATCTAAGTATTTCTCTCTGAGAGAAACTATTCAGGTGAGTGTCTGCATTAAATTTCAGACTCATCCTGAGTACAATTCAACACTTTGGGATAATTTACAAGTATTCCTCAAAGCCTGAAATCTGTATCTATTATTGCAAAGAACTAGTTTATTGTCTCATTTTCTGCCTGGCATATCTCCCATCAGATACCTTATCTAAGAGCTGAGCTTGTGATGAGAGGTAATCTTTCGTTTTACCTGTAATACATTTAATTACAGTATTGCCTCACAAGAAAAGATGTACCGCTCATCAAACAGTTTCAGACTGCTATAACTCCATATTGCATGCAGTATTGATCCCTTTTGTCCTGCGTTGCTCATGGTTATATGATGGCAATTAAACTCGTGAACTTTAGAAAGATTTACATCAGGTAGATTCAACTTTTTAAATGCTGATCAGAGAAAATATTACCCCCAATTAGACAATGCAATCAAACCTTTTAAAAACTGAAATTAACAGGTCATGAACRGGTAGAAGGCTGTCGGGACTACATGGCATTCATTTCAAATGCTTCGATTAGATCCCTTTTCCACCCTTTCACATACCAGTATCTTCTCAGAGAAACCTATAACTGCCTATTACTTTATGGGCATCTGCCACGAACCTTGCTGAATTTAAGAGGGCTCCTCACAGCATACATCTAAGATACTCCCCTTGATCCATTTTAAATACAAAAGGAACCAGGATATCATCTAATATGCCTTCCTGAATAACAGTACAGGATGAGATATTAGACTACAGCTATTCCAGGATAAGGTACATCTTCCTGCCCATCCAAATAGTATTGTCATACAAATACTTTACAACAGTAGGGATTGCCCTTAAATTCTTTTCTCACCTTGTTTTAGAAGATGCTGCTATTGAAGTACTTGCTCCTTTGTTTAAATTAAATGCAACTAAAAAATAAAAAGACGTTACTCTATTTCTATTTTTAAATAAAACTGCATTGAAGGCTGTTACAACTTTAAAAAACTGTAAATGGAAAAGGTCATAAATTTGAAAATATTTGCTAAATGAAACTTTGGTTCAACTTTTTAAATAAATTACTTTAAAAAAAAGAGAAGAAAGAATTCTCTGTATTTCCACATTTCCAGTGCTCTTCGTAACTGATACCAAAGCACTTTATGAAGCATTGAGCAAGCCTCAGCGCTCATCTCCTGTTTTAATCATAAAATGAGCTCCAGTAAGTTCTAGAAAATTACATATATCAAAATCTGGTTACCTTTTTCTTCTTCATTTTCCCTGTTCAGCTCAGTATAGACTGGCTTTTCCTGCCAAAAGAATAGAAAAGACATTTCAAGAGTCAAACAGAAAACCGAGCCAGGATATCATTTTTGGTGATCATTGATTAGCTCAGTTTTACACGCTACTGCAAGATTATCTGGTAGCTGTAATATTCACCCTGGCTTGATCCATTAAGAAGATTATGAACTGAAAATATTATTTCATTACAGGCCCCTGTGCAAAATTGTCTAATTAACGCTCTCTACAGAGATGCTGTCTAAACTTGCCTGATTCCAGCATGAAAAGAAAGTTGCCTTACTGTAATAGTTTTCTCTTTTTGAGCCAGCATGATTAGACTGGTTTCTGGACTGTCTGATAAGCCAAAGAAAGAAAATCCTAGAATCGTTCCAAGTTTTTAGCACTGAAGGCTCAGACCATTTAAATTTCAATTAGTTTTAAATTCAGAAAAAGATAATTGTTTATAACAGCATTTAAATGCACCTATCAATACCTGGGATCAAATGGGAGGTTCCAATCCCAGGCAACAACGCGTTACGAAGTCATGGAATGATGCCAAAGAAACAGCTCCTGAATACCAGTTCAGGACTACCAAAATAAGACTTTTCACCATGGGGATTTGCTTATCTCAGCCTTCCTAGTTATCTCAGCCTCCCCACTGCACAAGGTACTTGTTATTTGCAGCACTAAAAGTTAGTGAAATACCATACATGAAGAGATGCCATACTGGCTGCTGTATTGCTTATTCTCCTCCCTTGAATTCAACAGAGATGTTTAAATCACTAATCACTTGAACAACAGTAATTATTACTCATTTAGATCTAAAGCAAGCCAGGTACAAAGCAATTCCAAGTTTTCATTCAGAGCAGGTTACAATCTAAGATAAACGTTTAACAGAAAATTCAGAACGTGAGTTAATGTGGTGATTCAAGTAAGGGAGAAGACAATCTAAATCAAAATCTGAAATGGCCAAGATGGCAAAACAGGGACACAGTGTACAACTCCAGTAGATTTCAAAAATATATCACATCTAAAAGGAGCTGAAACTTCTATTTCTGCCTTTTTGGAACTGTGATTCCGTAGAGGACCTAGATGTTCATCAGCTCTAACAAGCATTAGCAAATCGGTTAGTCCAGAAAATGCAATAAACTGTAATTTCAACAGAAATAAGGTAGTCAAGGCCGCTGCCTTGAGGCTACAGAAGTCTCTGAGAGGAGTCTATTCAGCAATGCAGCCAAAGATGCCCACCAGCTGGAACTGGTGACCAACTTGTAATCTGAAGCATGAAGATTGCTCTTCGCTTTCTAACTGACCGCAAAGGAAATACCACTGAAAGATCCTAGTAGCATTAAATTCAGCAGTTAAGTTAACCAGGAGGACTTCTGTGTAGAAGGCTGATAAATAGTGTTAATTTTCCTCACCAGTTCTTTGCCCTCCAAACCTCTTCTAACTTGTTGTTCAATGAATTTAGCAGTTTTTTCTTCATCATCAAGGTCCTGTTTCTTCTTCCTCTCTTGTTCTTGTTGCCTGCGGATAGTCTCTGGGTCCCTATCAATATATTGGATATACCAGCCTTTTGGAGTCTCATCAACCTTGCAAAGACCTAAAAAGTCAACACAAAAATTAGGTTACCACCAAAGCCAACCCACGATTAAATAAGATTAACATTAACAAAGACAAGCAAGGAACATAAGCAAGGAACATAAGTAAGCATATCAAGATCATTTTCACCGGCTGTATTTACTACAGCAATGAAGACATTTTAACAGAACCAATGTATCCCTTATGGTCTGCTAAAATCGACTTTGACCCATCTTAAGCATCTGTTTCTGCTCTTCAGCTAGTCATTTCAAAAAGGCCAGAGTGCATAATAAATTGGGGTAAGTGTTTTAGCATCCTTTCCTTATTGAAGAAAACATTTCCTTTCCAGTATTTTAACAAGGAATAAGATAGAAATCTGAAATATGTAAACAATATACACAAAATAGCATTATGTTACAGAAAACTTTAGTATGCTGCGTTACTGTTACTAACACTCATTAGAGTGATTTTGCAAACACTACATGACTCATGAACGTATCCTGCAGGACACAGGCAATCAGAACCAAGGCAAACTTTAGGTCACACCACAGTGCCATATAATCTCTGTTCCTCCCACTGAACGGAAAATTGCAGATCTCAAGCTTTAACCCTTTCACTAGGCCAGGAATGAAAGCGACCACTCAGTTCTTCCTGTCACCTTAAATACGGAAGGATTCTGGAGTCATAAGAAATGTTCTGTTGTAGTTTTTATTTTTTAAATTAGCAGCTGTCGGACATTGACTTAGAATTTAGCAATAGCTCCAATAAGTACAGACTGGCAGATCAAACAAGAAAAGGTTAATGACTGATGCATTTATCCTAGACCTCTGATACTTTTCATAAGCAGATTCCTGATGATTAGCACAGGAATATATTTGGACATATGCTAGTATACATACAGGTGGAAAGGGGAAGAAAGAAAAAGGAAACAGGAGAATTAACATAAATTTTTACAAATTTATTATCAGCAATGTAATTACTCAATAATTTTAAAACTTCCCTACCCTGAATAACTATATTTACCTTCTCTACCCAACCATTTAGTAAAATCAGTCAGTGTCTCCCACTGTGTAGCATTCATGTGGATGTGTTCTCGATGACTGATATATTCATTGTACACAATATTATTGTGGACTCTCTTCGTTCCTGAAATACAAAATTGTTATTAAATACAAGTATGTGACCTAGAAGAAACCAACCCAAACTTCTTGCGTTGAACCCCAAAAAGACATTAAAAACAAACAAACAAATAGTAAAATATTTACCAAATCGCCTCCTGAGCAGTTCTAGGAAATCATTTCGGAATTCCCTTCGGAAACAAAAAAGAAAGTATTTTAGTAAAACTTTACGAATTACAAAGCAATTTTCTATTGTCATCAAAAAAGAAATACCTGCAATACAGGAATATTCTTTTGAAGCGAATATTATGACATTCAGACACTCATTTCTCTTTTTCAGCAAGGTAACATTAAATGCAGTACGTCTGCACAAAGAAACGCAATATCGTACATGCACACACAAGTTTTATCTTCAAAAGGATAATACCCTTTCAAAAGGATAAAACAGAAAGGATGAAATGGGAACACTTTCCACTAATTGCTGGTATTCATTACCAGGTAACT
Organism: Apteryx rowi; assembly: GCF_003343035.1. Lineage (NCBI taxonomy): Eukaryota > Metazoa > Chordata > Aves > Apterygiformes > Apterygidae > Apteryx > Apteryx rowi. The sequence goes on from NW_020451204.1 coordinate 3,832,701, forward strand.
TCCAAGGTTGACTAACGCTGACACAAAACACACAGCAGCACAAAGGGAAACAGTGGTAGATTGGGTAGATTGATCACTCATCTCACTGCAAATTCAATGGCTTAAGTATAAAGCCTGACTTCAGACTCGTGCTGAAGACAGCTCCAGTCAACCCAGCTATCACGTAGGTCATAGCTGGACAAAGGAATCAGGGGAACCTGTGCAGGATGCTAGTCATACCACTCGTTATCTCTCTGTAACGGTTCTTTAGCTCTTTTCGGAGACAAAAGAAGACAAAGAGCTAAAAAGGACACGCTCTGTGCGTGTCATAGTCAATTAGCTGGAGCAGAACTATGCGATATCAGGTAAGATAGAGCAACTTAAAGCGATACTGTTAGACATGGGATTAAACTGTCAAATTTTTTTAAATGTCATGGCTCCCTGAAACCTCGTACATGTTTTCGAAAGTGTCATTGCTTAACTTTTCAAATAGCCATTAAAAAATAGCTAACATTAAAATGCATCAAAATAAAGTGTCTTCAATAAGACATGATTGGGCCCTACAGGTATGACTGTGTGGATTTGATTGAAGAATGAAGACCTGGGTGAGAATATCTAGGAAACTTACTCAGAGAAGTAATCCATGAATTGCTGAGGATTTTCGGAAGCCAGCAGCAATTGCCTCTGGTGGGACTCAGACATGCAATGACATTTGAAGCCATTCTATATAAAAAAAATAAGTACGTTGTCTGTCTTTATCTCAATTTACAAAAGTCACAAAGCTGAACAGCATTAATGTTTTATAAATGAAATCTCTTAGAGGCTCCGCAGAAAACATCTAGCACCGAGCAGCTGTTCCTCCTAACCAGGCAAGCCAGAGACAGAGCTCTTCACGAGGCCAAGAGCCATCAGACGAAGATCTGAGAGGAGTTAAGAGGCAGGACATTGCAGCAGTCCTGTTGGTCCCTTGTGGAATGGGGATAGACTCCGCGCCACCCAGGTGTATCTAGGATCCATCCAGATGCTCATAAAAGAGCACTGGAAACACCTGCTGGCTCCCTGCCTGACCMACGCGGATGCCAAACGTGTGGGGAGGAGACATTGTCCTGGGAGTGCTCAAACTACGGACTGCAATAGTTTGGSCACCTCTGGCACAGGGTTAAAGTCATCAGAGCTCCTCCAAAATCACCTAGACATAGAACGTTTGACTTTTTTTTTTGTCTAGTATAACACTATTTCATCAGAGTAAGATTTAATTTACAACAGCTTTCTTTCTATGGGGTCCCTGCCCCCTTGCAAAAGACCTGGTTGTGAAGCAGAGACACTTTTTCACCTGTAGCCTCTGGAAAGGTGATAGGATCTGAGGTTCTTGGGTGAAAAGGAGAGAGGAGCAGAAATAGCTGAAGAACAATATAATTAAACATCCACTGGATGTTTTACTTCTTTCCCAACAGCACGTTAAGCAGGCTGTTCGTGGAGAATAGAAAATTAAAAGCACAGTTAGCCTGAGTGGAAGTACTTTACGGGCACATCTCTGGTGGAAACTGGGAGAAACAGGACACTGACATCCCATGAGGATCTGGGTCCAAGTGAGCAGAGAGGTGAAAAGGAGAGGGAGCAGTTTCAGAGGAAAAAGCATTTCTTTAAAACAGGAGAAGCAGGGAAGAAATAAGCCGGAATTAGGAGGAAGGGGAAGTGACCTGAGCTCCAGACACGCATCGCTTGGGCACATGTGACCTCTCCCGAAAGGCAGATCAGAGCCACCCCATCTTAACCTCACCTGCCCCCCAGCAGGAAGGATCAGGGTGTCCCCAGGGGGTGTGAGGCCACCCCATGCTCCCTCCCACCCAGTGGAGATCAGTCCCTCCACAGGGCACTGGAACTCCCCAAAAGAGGATAAGGACCCCCGTGATTTCTCCAAGGGGGATCAGAACCACCCCTAAAAGGCTTGGGGATCCCTACGAGGCAGATCGGAGTCTCCCACAGTCCCCATAAAGGCATCGTCCCTTCTCCCCGATCATTGAGCATCCTCTGGGATGATCAAACACCACCGAGCTCCCCACTAGGGGATCAGGGCCCCCATAAGGGTGACTGGAGCCCCCCAAAGGGAATCAGGAYCCCCCGTGCTCCCTTCAAGGAGATCAGGATGCCCCCAAGGATGATTAGTCCTGCAGGTGGGCTCGGAGCACCCCCCGTCCCCCCCCCAAAAGGGATCAGAGCCCCCACAAGGTTTTGGGGGATCCCTACAAGGGGGAGTCAGAACCCCCGTGTCTTCCCAAAGGGATCAAGGACCCCCCCCCGAACGGGATCAGGAACTCCTGTGAGGGGGATCGAAGCCCCCTGTGCTCCCTTCAGGAGGATCGCCCCCCCTCCAAGGGGATCGGGGACCCCTGCGAGGGGGATCGGAGCTTCCTGTGACCTCCCAAGGGGATCGGGAGCCCCCAGGTGGATCGGACACCCCTGAGAGGTGTATCGGAGCCACCCGTGCCCCCCTCAAGGCGATCGGGAGCCCCCCAAGGGGATCGGGGACCCCTACGAGGAGGACCAGAGCTCCCGGTGCCCCCCTCAAGGGGATCAGGTCCCCCCCAAAGTGGATCGGGGACCCCTGCGAGGAGGACTAGAGTCCCTCATGCCCCTCTCAAGTGGATCGTGAGCCTCCCAAGGGGATCGGGGACCCCTGAGAGGAGGACCAGAGCTCCCCGTGCCCCCCTCAAGGGGATCGGGGACCCCCCAAGGGGATCGCGCCCCCCCGAATAAGGGCTTGGAGCCCCCCGCCAGGCCGATGGGGGCTCGCCGCGCCCCTTCCCCCCCCCGGGCACAGGCCCGGCCCGGCCGGCCGCGCTCACCTCGTCGCGGCACTGCTTCTGGCACATCTGGCAGTACCAGCGCAGCTTCTGCAGCCCCTTGGACTTGATGCGGTTGGCGATGGCCTTGGGGCTGAGGAAATCCGACTTCCCCATGGCGGCGGCGGCGGCGGCGCTGCTACCCCCCCACACCCCCTCCCCCACCGGAAGCGGCGGCTGCGCGCGCCCCGGAAGCACTTCCGCCACCGCCCGCCCCCCCGGTGGGGCGCATGCGCGGTGCGGGCGCGCTGACCTTCAGCGGGGCTGTGGTAGAGGCGCCGCCATGTTCGCCCGGGGCGCCGCCGTCGCCCTTTACCAGCCGCAATGGTAACGGCCGGCGGGGCGCAGCAAGCGGCGGGAAGCCCTGAGGGGCCGGGGCCGGGCCCGGTCCGGCGGGCTGAGGCAGCCGCCGCTCCCCTCAGGGCGGTGGGGCTGTCGCCGGCCGTGCGGGGCGCCGGGGCCTGGAGCGGGCTGAGGGGAGGCGCCGGCCGTGAGGCGCCGGTGGCGCCCCGGGCACGGAGCCTCCGGCCGCGGTTTTGGGGGCTGGTGGCGGAGGGAAAAGGGAGGTCGYAGGGAAAGCTCTGAGCTCGGGAGGCGACTGCGGGCAGGAGGCGGAGAGCTGGTGGCGCCGTGGATGGCAGACGGTGCGAGGAGACTCTGCGCTCGTCAGGCAGTGATGCAGCTTCCTCTGGTTTACCTTCCTTTTAAACTTTTTTTAAAAAATCAATTATGTCTTTTGGAAGCTCTCCTCTTGTGGTGCCCTGCTCTGTCGGTCCTCCTTCACATTGTGCCGTTATCTAAGACAGCGGGAGCGCCACAAAAAAATGCATTAAATGCTATATAGTGGCACAAGAGGTGAAGGAAAGATGTGGACACAAGACRTGGTTTGAGAGTGAAATGACCCTCCTACCGGTGCTTTTTAAGAAACAGCAGTTYTTAAATCTCATCTCCCTGTAAGAGACCTGATGTGAACAGATGTTGGTTTGCTGGAGAGCTAGTGAGCTAGCCTAATGTCTGCTGCGTTCATTTTCAGGGGCCAAGTCAGGAATATGGCAACTCTAAAAGACAGTAAGTATTGCTTTTGTCTGCTTGTAAGAGAGGGATGTTGTTGCAGGAAGACCATATGTTAAAACGTAACATCAATTAGCTTGTGACTTCCCCAGATAGAYAAAACKATTATCATCCACCACAACATTCAARTATAAAYCTCCAACATGTTTTATATTCAAGAAGCGCCTTTCAAAAAGGCATCACTTGAAATGTTTTTACCATGAACTTAAACGTCATTTAAGCAAACCAGTATAGTTTTACTCAAACATATTTTTAAAATAATTTAATCAAATGTGCTAAAGCAGATTCTGACTCAGCTTTAAAAATCTAACTTTTTTGTTACATTAGTTTGATGACTTTGTGCCTTTATCCAACACTGAAAAACAAGGTTGACTGTTAGTTCACCTTTGATAATGCCTCTTTAAGCCCTATTAGTCTTGGGTACTTGTATAGGGATATTGTCCTGGATCTGAATTTAGGATGGCTGATTTGTTTTCTTTTTACACCAGTATTTGGCCAGAATCTAAACAGAGGAACACGTTTATTCTGTCTCTTTATCATCTTTTCCCAGGTGATGAGGGGAAAAAAAAGAGACTCAATATTATAATGTGCATCAAATGGTATATTTGAGAAAAAGGTCGACTTGGAAGGAAAGAGAATAAGGCTTCTATGACATACAGTTTCATCTTAAACTTCTCTTGGCAGAGTTACCAGTTTTGCAGTAGAAAAAAGCTTAAATGATTTCAGAGTGTCCATTTGTGGCATAAATATTAAAYAGGCTTTATGTGTGTGGGGAATCTATTGTAAGGAAGCATTTGGGTTAACCAGGTTACTACTCTTATTATTTTCTTACTGTGAATACTAAGAACTTTTTTTTTTTTTAGATTTTATTGGTTCATTTTTTATTTATTCGTTTTTCATCTTTGAGGGACTTAGTGTGATATTTTTGGATGGATGTTGCTAGTGTTTTTTTTTGTTTGTTTTTGATGTCATTGTGCCCAGTATAGCCCAGCTTTGACCTTCAACTATTAACCTTGTAGTTACCAGACGTTTAAAATCCATCAAGAACATTCAGAARATTACGAAGTCCATGAAGATGGTTTCTGCAGCAAAATATGCAAGAGCTGAGAGGGAACTGAAGCCTGCTAGAATATATGGAACAGGAGCGCTRGGTAATAGAAGACTCCACACTGTGTGATACGGGAATAGAAGAGGGAGGCTTTCATGGTGTTGTTTAAATGTCTRGATTTGTTTTAATCTTTCGGGTACATCTTCGAAAGAATTTGTATCCCTAGGGCACTGTCACCTTGAGTATTCCTTATCCCCATAGGTAATTTATAGAAAGTCATTTTTAAGAGCTCTAGTGTGAAATTCGTTATGATTTCTGATTATTTTTTAACTGTGTGGTTCTGTACTTAGTTTTGCGTGTCATAAAATCAACGCTACTTGTAATCGTTGGCCTGCTTCTTTCTGTTAATGAAGTTGTGCCGTGTGCCCTTAGTGTCAGCTCTGGTATTACCGTTACGGACAAACTTTGTTGCGAAATTTTAGGCTGCACGTACTCCTGAGCAACTGGATTTGCAGTGAACCTTTAATAATGATGTTTATTGAATGAGGTTTGACAYAGAAATGTAGCTGGCTTTTAATGGGGGGGAAGGGGGGAGGCGTGTTTGGTTGGKTGGGCTTTTTGTCGTTTTTGTTTTTGTCACCTCTGGTCATACCACATGCAATCTTTAATGACCAGCAGGGAGATAAAATTCATCTGGCTGTGATTTGGAGCTCCTTTAGAAATGATTTTAGTTGGAATAAGTTAAAGGTATTTTGATGTCACCTGTTTGCTTCCTGGTACTCTTGAGTAAGTTACCTGTCTTCTTCTTCAGCTCTTTATGAGAAAGCAGAAATTAAAGCACCTGAGGACAAGAAGAAGTACCTACTTATTGGTGTGTCCTCTGATCGAGGTCTGTGTGGAGCTATTCATACATCTATTGCTAAAACCATGAAGAATGAGATTGCCAACCTCTCAAACGCGGGGAAAGAAGTTATGGTGGTTGGAATAGGTGACAAGATCAGAGGCCTACTTCAAAGGTAAAAACAAGTAGAGGGATCTGGTTTTCTTTTTGTTATTTTGTTTTCTGTRGTAGAAGTGTCAAGACTCCTCAAAAAGCTCTTTGGCATCCACAGGCAATTACCTTTTATGGAGATATGATAAATGCAAGTTTCTGTTTAAAAAAAATTCTGCAAGTATACTGAAATAGATTTTGCTCACTTGGATGTTTTGTGAAACTGCTGCATGACACTGTTATATTGGAATGAGAGTCAGAGCTAGCAACACCAGCACTGTTGCAAAGGTGTGTTTATCATGAAGCTATTGTGATAATTTAACTAAAAAAATAGTTAAAAATTTCTCTCAAGCCAGAATTCGGTATAATGCTTAGTTTTATGAACACTGGTGAGTTGGTTCCTTGCATTTGGTGCTACCTAGTTCTACACTAGAACATTGACTTGGTTCTAATACAGAGGGCATGTTACTGTTACTGTAGGACGCATGGCAATTACTTCCTGCTGACATTCAAAGAAGTAGGACGGAGACCTCCAAGCTTTGGAGATGCTTCAGTCATTGCTTCAGAGCTGCTAAACTCCGGGTATGAATTTGATGAAGGATCCGTCATCTACAATCGGTTCAGGTAAGATAAAATCAAAGCTGCTTTTAAGGTGTGTGTTCTAAGAGGTGTACTGGAAAGGTGTTGGATAAAAGACTTTCAAGCAGCATGTTGGTCCATGAAAACTGAATGTGACTTGGTATGTTTATTTCTTTAGGAGTGCATTTTGTTGTTGTATGTGAAGAGCTATTGTTTTTGAAGAGCTGTAGCTGGAGTTCTGTTTTTATTTGTATAGTGGGTGCTGTTATCTTCACAGTCAGTACCTCATTACGTACTGATACTTCACCAGGAGTATCACAAGACTTTCAGGAATGGGAAGCCCTAAAGCTGTCTGTTCCAATTGGATTTTAAATGTTCAATTTAGGCTTTTCAGTTCAGCTTATCATATTATGCTTCTCCCCCCCCCCCCCCAATAGGTCTGTTATCTCCTACAAGACTGATGAAAAACCAATATTCTCCCTTGAAACAGTTGCTGGTTCTGGTAAGTAGTGACCTAGAAACCACCAGGTATGTGAAGAGACAGATCGCAGAAAAGATATTCTGAATGTTCCCCAGAATGTTTCTGTATTGGCATGTTGTAGATTATTTGCCAGTTTACCTTCTTGGACTTTCTAAAAGATGAATCCAAAAAAAAAGACGGATTTGAAAGAAAAAATATACTTTTTTTTCCTGCAGTCCAAGTGTTAACTTTTTAAAATACTTACAAGAGCTTAATGTTCCAAGTATCCAGTTAAGGGTAGTACATGTATGATAATTCAAAAAGTAGAATAGATTTAGGCCAATGTATGAAGACTGAGAAGCAAGGGCAACTCAGTTATTTCAAATGAACCGTAGCTTGAATGTTATAGGCTTGGATTTCTCTAATTCCACTCTTTCATATTTTACAGAAAGCCTTAGTATCTATGATGATATTGATGCTGATGTGCTGAGAAACTACCAGGAATTTACACTAGCAAATATTCTGTACTACTCCCTGAAAGAATCCACCACCAGCGAGCAGAGTGCTAGGATGACCGCTATGGACAAYGCTAGCAAAAATGCTTGTAAGGCTCCTCTGTGGGTTTTCTGGGACTCCACTAGTTTATCATGAAGAAACTYGCCTCCGTTTATGTAGTTCTTTGCTTCCAAAGGGATAACTTAAGAACCAATTTCTCATTTAATCACAACCCAAGTCCAGTTTTTTGAGCCAATTCTACCAGGATTCTTTTCTGAACATGTGAACCGTACTTAGTCCCTGGATAGAGATTGCTGTTAAGTATAGGTGCGGTTTTAATACGAGAAGCAAGACTTAGGTGGCTAGAGGTAGAATACCGGATTCTTTTGTAAGAATATGAAATACTAAGCTAACCTTGTGATGGCCAAGAATTCTGTAGACTTTTCTGCTGTGGCTGGTCTGAGGATCTCCAAAATCTCTATAAATCTTTCTACTTGCAAGCCCAATGTAATTAGTAATGCACCAGTTTAAAGGTTAAATAGTCGTTAAATACTTTACCACCGGTCATGTAGCAAGTTGAGAATATCCAAGTATCCCTTAAAAGGTGTCCAAACTGGGTACGGTGCAGCAAGTATGCAGCTGGTATTAATGGGAGACAGTAGCTTTTAATCTGTCACAATGATGAGACTTGAGTGTTGCATAAAGGATATTGGTGACCGAAAGTAGCTGCTGTGATTTGGAATAGGGCTACTAGTAGCTTTAAGTTTGCTTCTCTGCTGACGTTGTCTTGAGAAGGTATCACCACTTTCTCTCCATCTCAAAAAAAGAGAATTACAGGTTGGCAGGCAGGCTCCACTTGCCCAAACAGCAGTAACTTGAAGGAAATACTGGTGCAGTTATTGATAGTGAAATCTTCCCACAGTAGTTTAAGAGCAAATAGTGCAGGTTTGTGTTATGTTGAAGTTGTACGATGCCATGGTACTTCTTACTCTGTCAGCTGTTGTTCAGCTGTTTAACTCTGATGCCTCAAGCTAAAAACAATGTTTCTAGATTATCTACTAGTAGTATTGTCTTGGGGGGGAGGGAGGGGGACACAAGTGCAGTAAACCTCTTACCGTTTGCATGGGTTAGCAATGCTATTTGGTATTCTGTTCAAACAGCTTCTCTTCATCCGTGTTTGAATACTTATTATGCGTTTAAATTCCAACCTTAATTTTTTCTAGCTGAGATGATTGACAAATTGACCTTGACGTTCAACCGTACCCGCCAAGCTGTAATTACCAAGGAGCTTATTGAGATCATCTCTGGTGCTGCTGCTCTGTGAGTATCCGTAAAAATGTGAAATATGACTTGTTCTAAAATCGTGTAATGCTTATATGTCTTGCTTCTGTCAGCTTAATGGGAAAGTAAGGGCATATAGGTTCTAACACCAAAGGGAAGACAATACATGGCACGAATCCCATGTTTTTCAGCCTGAGGTAGTTCTACTAACTAGTGTGATATTGGACAGTTCTTTCTGGTCAGATACACTTAAAAAGCTGGTAAAATAGATCTTTAACTTTGACACAATGTCCTTCCCTGAGCAAGCAGTGTTTTCCCTGCTCCTTTTTGGCTTTGAGTAGACTTTTTTACCCCTCTTCTACTTGGGCTTTTCCTGCTCTGTCTACTCAAACAGCCCAGTACATTGCAATAATATAGTGTTGGATGGGGGAAACCAACCCGGGTAACTTAATTGCCTGTGGGTTTATCAGCCCATTGTGGTGTTCAGGAGCTGAACGATTGGGGGTGGGTTTGGAAGGAGGGAATTTCCAGAGTCTGTTGACTCAAAGTGTGTATCTTACTTAAATGTTAAAGTTCAATATTTTACATAYTTCCCTGAGAAAGAAGTTTTGTGAGTGTGCGTGCTGCAGCTTACAAAACAATGCGTGAGCTTGGACCATAATTTGTAACTGCATGTAGCTATTGTATATTACATCTAACAGTTTAAAAACTTGTGCTGTAATCAAAGATGCAAATACATGCGTTAATATCCTGTGTGTTTATAAAATGCCTGGAATACAAGATGTACCAYACTGCAGTTATGCGCTGTATTGTGCTCCTCACAATATAGTTGCAGTTATAAATGCATGTGGAATTTTGCCTTAATTTGCATGAGTTGCTTCCTAACCTGCTTGTTCTGTTTTTTTTTTCTCATAATATCAAAACCAGGGATTAATCGGAAAAAGAGGTTCAGCCAAGAAAAGAGGTAAAGTTACAAAATAGAAACTAGATTGCATTTTAAAATGAATAAAYACAGATAATCTTGCAGTTAAATGAGGAAGTCCGAGTTCAGTTTTRTTGGTCAGAGAAACTTCTTTTCTTCCTCGAGAGTTGGGAAACTGCTGTTCCAGTCCCATGGCTAGTTTGAATCTCTGTCTATACAAAAAGTTCTTGAACACCAATAATTTTAAGCAAAAATGTGTCTGTGATAGCATGCATCTGCRTTTGGCATGCTTTTCTCTGTCTTTTTATGCATTTTTGGGTTATTGGATTCATTTGCAGTTACTGCTTTAATTTTTCATAGTGCCCTGAAAATATGCAGTGAAATGTCTGTACCTTAGAGATTGTTCCTGAAAAAAAAATTCTGAAGGAAAATAAGCAGATTCAAATTTTAAAACTTTATGGGAAAATAGGTTTGAAAGAGGGGTTGTGGTGGCAAGGAAGATGAATGAATTGATAAAGTATTCACACTGGAGGAGACAAAAGGAAAAAAGATACTTTGAAGGTTTCTAATATGCTTCCATTTTTCTTACAGGTAAAGAGGAGCTCTTCTGAGCATATGGTTTAACCTGCCTGTGTCTATGTTTATAAGACTACTCCGTCATTTTGTGAAGTGGTAAAGCCCCGGAAATATCTGTAAATTCTTAAAATAAACAACCTACATGAAACAAGTGTTCTCGGTTGTCTAAGTATCTAGATTTGAYTTGGTTACTCTTTGAAAAAGCTAGTTTTTAAAAGCCTGTGCTCTACCTTTTGTAATCTATGTGACATACAAAGCATGTGGGTGGGTATTCCCTTTTGAAGGGAGGGAAAGGGTGCATATCTTCAGAATATTAACACCTTATATTTTCAAGGTGTTAGTTTGTTACATATATTGTGCGCTGAGGAGGGACATGGCCAAATAACTGCTTTGAATCATGAATTTGGARCACTGGTCTTTGTCTCATTTGAACACTATAGACATTTCTAGGCATTCATATCCTAAAATGAACTTACATGATTATATGAATCACTAGTCTTTATTTAGAATGAGTAGTATTTTTTTTGTTGGTCAGTTTATATACTGGCATGCTATAAAATACAGTAAGACTTGCCACATTCTCAAACTCTCTATACATGACAGAAATGTATGAAAGGAAAAATAGGACATGCTGAAGCGTAAGATATGTTCAGTAGTGGTGCAGTTATAACCATAAAAGCAAAAAGATGCTTCTCCCAGTTTGGCAGACAAAAGTCCTTGAAGGACTCGGTTATGTACATGAAGGGCAAGGGGGAGAGGGTCTGTAGAAGGGAGATGAAGAAAATGTAAATGGCGTGGAGTATCGAAGCAATCTTCGAGCATGACTGGAGGAACAGGCATGCTGTTGGATTGAGATGGACATAAATCAGCTGGTCTAGAAACCATAAAATCAAGTGCTGAGCTTGAGCTAATATGCTGTCTCAGATGCAACATGTTAACTTCATATGAAGCGCTGCACTGTTGCCACCCTACAGCTGTCAGTGTGCTGGCTTTGTGGTTGAATGAATGCGTGCATCCATCTAGATATACATGTGGATAAAAAGGGAAGCAATGTAAGGATGCAAGGCGGGATCTGCAGAAACTGGAGAGACTGACTTGGAGAGGTTTTGTTACATATTTAGAACAATCTTCTAATCAGTTATTTTAAGAACTAATGGCTTCTTTAAGGAACTAAGGTTCTAATACTATTGTTAGTCGCATAACTGAAGTGGCCGACTGCTTGGATTGAGTGATTTTCGGAAGTACTAAAATGTGGGAACACAAACTAGCCGCCAGATACGAAGGTGGCTGTTATAATAATGGAGGAGTTTCTTGACTTACGCAGTTCTCAGATTAAGGCCTCGATTCTGTAATTCTTTGAGCATACTCTAAGCTGGGGGAAACACTGCTTTGAAACCTCAAACTTCTGAGGTAATCCTGATGATTTACATTCCACCTTTCCTTGGTAAATTTTTCCATCATCTTTGTCCTCTTCTGTGTGAAACTGCATCCCTGATAGCAAAACCATCGCCAGTCTAAGTGATTTCCAGGAGGTGGAGGGGAATGCAGTTCCTACCATGTGCTACCTGATGGCATTATGCACGATGTCATCGATGTAGGGCCCAGCCTTTCCAGCAGCATCGCATTGCTGCAGATTTTTGTCCAGGTGGAGTTTTTGAGGCTACCCAGCCTGCTGTTGCTGCCTTGCACGCCCTGCTGTTTCTGCCTAAGAGTCCATGCCTGCCTTTTGCCCAGCCTGCTTGCAGCTAAGACTGCAGAGCGTGCACATACAGTGGATCAGATAGGCAGCCATCACTTTCTCGCATCCCAGGTGTTCCCTTCGAGGAAGGGAGGGATGGCACGCTTGTGCGAAGCTGAGCAGCGGGGTGCTGGTCTGCTTGAAACTGGTTAACGAGGTGGAAACTGCAGCATTGGCCCCCGGCGCACAGCGGCTGATGCAGGAGCTCTGCCCTGTCCATCAGGCACCCTGAAGTAAAACAGCCCCCCTGCCTTTCCCAGCMCATCTGATTGTTCCTCTCCTCCTCCCCTGTACGTCGTGTCCTTTAGTCCTCACATTCACAAGGAAATACTTCCCACAACCTCCAACCTGTCTTCCCTTCTTCCCCCCTTCAAGACGCAGCAGGGTGCTTAGTGCACAGTCCTGGTCAGGTCGAGGTTCCCAGCCGCCGGCCCTGAGACCTACCGGCAGCTGCTGTCTCCTTTTGCGCGYTCCCCCTGCCCTGGAGGCTGGGTTCCTGCCAGCGATGCTCCGCAGCAAGACTGTTGGCCTTGTCCCTGGATAGCACCCTTTGCCTCGCGCTTTAGCCGAGCATCTGCCAGGAATCCTAACTGCTCTCTGAATCTGCTCCTCACTGTGAAATACCTAATAGGTAAAGGTTAATATGTGTGTATGTGGGGCAAGGGTTAGGCTCTTTCTCCTTTTTATCAGAGAAATCGGGCATTTGATTTTAGAGGAATTCAGATACTCTGGCCTTAAGATCTCCAGACTTTGGAATCGCTGTGTGAGATAAAACAACAGCCCAATGCCAAAGTTTCTATCCTACTAAGATGCATTAAATACTATCTTAGGTACCTAAGGAGTAGTAAGTATGTCCACAGAGGARAGATCTTTTCAAACTCCTGCAGTGAATGCTTGGTTCCCCCCGGAGGCATTTATAGCACTTTTACTTGCTCTCAACTTTCTGTCACTCAGCCAYGATGATCTTTGCATTCATATACACATATTTTTGGTTACTGCTCTGGATTGCATAAGGTTTCCAGTGCCACGTTCCATTGCACAGTGTTTTATGGCTTTTCATTACTGAACAATTGCTGCTAGGAGCCGTGCAACTCTGTAATGGTTTGGGGAACTAAACTTGGAAGCTCAGGTCCTTCAAGCTAAACAGCAGGAACCATGGAGATAGGCTCTTTTTCTCAGTTTATTACAGTACGAGCRATCTGTCGTCACCTTTGAGCTCACACAGTCAGTGTGATATGCTCTATGGAGGAGCCTGAACTGCTCAAGTTAGGCAGCTCATGAATCAGGAATCTCCTTATCTAATAAATCCTGTGACTTTCCTTTCATTGCAGTCAGCCCATATTCCAAGAAGAGCCCAGGAAACAAGTCATGTTACTCTGAATATTTGGTAGCATCAGTCCATGTTAATTCCCTTAAGAATACCTCTGAAGTTTAAAAAAGGGGGTCTGCGCATTTGCAGCTTTTTCACACACTTGGAAAACACATTTCTAAGATGGAAAATAATGCTGCTAGTTCAGAACTCCCCAAAGCTCTTTGATGAAGAGAGCAAGCAAAGGTCATTCACCTTTCCTTAAACATGACAAACAGGCAGGACTTTGTTGTGGGTCCAGCTCCCCTCTCTGTAGATTGCAGGCTTGAGAYGTGACTGATAAAAGAGATGACATTGTTCATTGACTAATTGACTAATAATCACTACTAATAATCCAATAAATCAGTGAACTAACTAGTGAATTAATTAATAGAACTAGCATTAATTTACAATTCTATCCTTCACACTATCATTAGTTACACACAATTATTGAATTACAATTTATTATTCTTAAGTGCTATTAATTACACRCAACTACTATAGTTTAATAGTTCTGTTGCCCTTTATTCTACCTCCCACACCGCTATTGGGGTGCAATACTATCACCCCTTTCCATACCCATTTTCAGGTTGTTTTTACGCTGGTTTTATACCTTAATCTTCGTTTCCAGATCCTCCTTTTCGCCACTATTGCACCATCCCTTCCCTGCCCAGTCTCTGAATAAACCACCTGCGTGTAAATCCCTTATCCCTCTTGGTCCCAGTTTTGCTCCATCCATACCCAAACTGGGTGTTTCTAACCCAGAGTTACCCAGGCAATCTTGGCCTTATAGAATATTGCCTATATACAGGTGGCCTTGCAAGGTTTTACTCCCCAAAAGATCCCCGAAAATCCTGATTGCTGGGATCATACTCGGTACATATTGTTTATTTTACATACTTTCTGAGACAAATTCTACTCCAGCCTTGGTTCCTCTACCTAGTTCCAAATAAATTCTAGCACTTCCTTATCTTAGGGGCAACAATCCCCACACCAGTGCAAGGTTACGCGCTTTTTTTCCGCGCTTTTTTTTGTGCTCACACAGCAGCCTGCTCTCCTTTGGCTGCTTCAGTACAAATCACTGCTCTTAATGTGATTTTTTTTCAGACAACCTCCCCGTTCCCTTGTCTTGTCAAGCCTCCCTGCAAGTCTTCCGCTGCCGAAGTCGATTTGAAGTGTTTAGATCAGGCTCATTCTTGCGCCCTCGTGAAATTTTTTTCATGGCCAGAGSAGTCTCCCTATCACCCTAAAATTAGCCATAAAAAAAGCAACAAAATAACGGTTTCGCGYCGGAAGGGAAGCTCCGCTGGCAGGGAGCCTGCCGCAGCGCCGGGGGCCGGCGGAGGCGGACGCGAGCGGCCGCGGTCGCAGCAGCTCCTGCGGCCGGGGGAAACGGCTGTTACTTCAGAACAGCGGCGCGGCGGCTCAGGGCCCGCACCGGTGCGCGCCGCTGACGCTGCCACGACCGCCCTCGGCCGCCGCGCAGCCCAAACGCACCGAACAGGGCTTCGGGCAGGCTGTTTCGAGCAGACCCCCCCCGCTTGCCGGGGAATATTTGAATTTGGGGAGGTTACGTGCGCCTCCCTCACGGGCGGGAAGGCTCCGGCCGCCTCCCCGTCGCCTCCCGCCCCAGGCCGCGCGGCCCATGGCCGAGCGCTCGATGGGCCGCGCCGCGCTCGATGCGCTCGATGCGCTCGGCGCTGG
>NW_020451204.1:3848225-3900518 GCF_003343035.1 Apteryx rowi
GTCCGTGCTGAGGGCCGTGGGTTGTGGGGCAGACCTGGGGGGTGTGGGCACAGGGAGGGCAGGTCTGGGTCCAAGCTGGGGTGCGTGGGARCCCTGCTGAGATAGTGGGCCAGGGTGTGGGGTGCAGTCAGGTTATGGGGCAGCGGGTCTGGGGCAGGGGCTGGTGAGGCGGTAGGTGTGGGGTGCCGGCAAGGGGGGAGTGGGGCTGCGGGGAGCAGACCGGGGGGGCATCCTGGCAGGGGAGAAGGGGAGCGCGTCCCGGCTGGGCTGGTGTGCGGGAGCCCACAGCGCTGCTCTTCCGGACCGTCTCGGYATCAGCAGGGCAGCGTCCGCGGGGCTGGCGGTGGCAGGGGAATGCGTTGGGGCTGTGGCACCCCAGGTTCAGGCTGCGCATGGGGGCCTGGGAGACATTAAAAATCCCTGTGTCCCATCTGAAGCTGGGAGCRGGATGAGGCGGGGGAAGTGGGCACACGGGCAGCGCTGCTGGTGGGGAGCTGGGAGATGTTTGCCGGGGAACTAGAGTTGTTGCCGCTGGGTTGGCGCGTGCGGATGGGGCGATGGTGAGGGTGCGATGCCCAGTGTTGTGCTGGGTTTGGGGCCGGGCGCCGCTGGGGAACGAAGACGGAGAACGGGGCTGCTGGGACTGTGGAGCGGGTGAGATTACCTCGAGTTGGGGAGAAGAAGGAAGGGGAGGTGCAGGAGTCAACGGGGGGACTGCTGTCTGCGTAAGGAGGAAAGCATCGGGAGGGAGGAGGGGGTGCTTGACCACTAYCTGCTCAAGGAGAGCAGGGAATTTGGGGAGACCGGGGCACAGTGCTTGGGACTGCCATGCTCCTCTTGTCTGCTTCAAAAGTTTCGGRGTCCAGAGGCAACTCTCTGGGGTCTGGAGCCGTGTGCTGGGGCAGTGTTAGAGACTGCGTCCACTTGGCCTTCAGCGTGCTCCGAGTTTGGGCTGTTGAGGGGAACGAGGAGAGACTGAGGGGGACATATTTCTTGTTACCGCTTCCTTCAGCGGGCTGGGGGGCTGTGGAGKTGCGGCCTGTCACTGCTCTGTGTGCGTGTGTATATTTGTAGAGAGAGAAGTCCAGGACAGCCCTGAAAGAGAGGTCGGAGTTGCTGYGCTGTTGGATGTCAGCATGGAAGACGTTTAGAGGAGTAAGGGTTGGAGTTAGGAGGGCTAGCACAGCGCTGGCTTAAAGAGCTGCGTGAGGTGACTTTCTGGGCGTCAAACTGGGGCTAACACAGCCTCCACCAGTTCAGAGAATGTGCTGGGGACTACTGGAGCTTGTGGGAGAAGTAACAGGGATGGCAGTGCTGAACTATTGAGAAGTTTGCTACCGCTTCCAAGTTGTGCGGACGTGGGAACTGTGCTGATGAGGGTTCCTGTGGATGAGAGGATTTGAGAGGTTCCTGTGGATGGGGACATTTCCATCAAGCTGCAGCTTGAGGATCAGAGGAGCTTTGAGGGTGGAGGTGTTGGCTTCCTCGGCAAGAGTGAATTTGGAGGGTGTATGGGGCGAAGAACCGTGGGATCAGGAGGCTCGATGTGATCCGCTTAGTCGAGAGAGGAGCAGCCTTGGCCTGGCGGTGCTGCTGCTTGTGGTCGGTTCTCAGGCAGAAGTTTTCATTGCTGCAGTGAGCCCCAATAAAGCATGGCRATGATCTGAAGATACCTGGCCCTGCCTTGGCTTCTTGAGTCTAGAAATAATCAAGATCTAGTCCAAGTCTAGCACCGCCAGTATAACTGGGCTCAGGAGGGACTTGGCAGTACCACTGCAGACTCTTTGCGTTTGAGGTCTGGTGTTTGGGATTGAGAAAACCAAGTGAGTTTTATCGCTAGCTGGATGCGAAGCTCTGTGTGGTTACGCTGGAAATGGGACTGTGTAGTATTAACCTGTATTTCCGAGCAGCGTGAGTGCAGCTGCTGCACCTGTATCTGAATACTACAGGAATTACCTGTAAAATTTAACAGGAGAGCATAGAGAGTTTGGGAGAATTGGGTTGTGGTGTGAAAAAGGAGCTGGGATACTAACCCAGGCTTGGTGAGAGCTGTCCTTTGATGCAGCTGGTATAAAGTTGGGGGAGATATTTTTGTTACTGGATCACCGCTATGCAAGACGAGTTGCTGAACAGCATCGGCACCCAAACTTAGCTGGCTCTGCCGCAGCCAGGAGGAAAAGATGCATAGATGGTGGAAATACGGTTTCTTCCTCTCAGCGCTTAAGGAAYTGGAAGTGCTTACTGAGAGCTGGTAGAAATAAAGTATCTCTCTCTTGCTTTGAGTGTGCTTAGTGATAGTTTGGGGTTTTTTTTCCTCTCTGTGAATGGAAAAGGAAGTGTCACAGTCCCTTCTTTATGGAGAAGGGGAATGTGCTGTTTTCGTTCCAGTGACACGGTGTTCCTCGTATTAGCTCTCTTAAAATGATTCCTCTATTTGGGTCTTTAAAAGGTTTGTGAGAAGGCATCTTAATGCTCAGCTGATGTCTCCCTGTTTTTTCCASAATCGTTTGCTTTTTGCTCCTAAAATAAGTCACTGTACAAACCCAGCTCTGGATGAATGAGTTGAATCTTGCTATGGTTTAGCGTAAGTAGAAGTAATTAAATTCCAATTGTGGCATCTTCACTGTCAGCGTGTTATCTTGGAGTCAGCCCCGTTGAGCTGGCGTTAGCAGGGTTGTCAGCGGCGGGGACATAGTCTTTGTATCGGGAAGCGAACGGATTTACTCTGACGTAGCTGAGACGGCATGGTACCGCTCTGAAAAGCATGTCATTGCCGTTCACGTATTTTCTCAGTTGCAAAAGAAAGCGATGGCTTTCCCAGCTGTGTTAGATCTTTGTTCCAGCTGTTACATCCCATTAGCAGAGCTATATTTGAGATTTTTGTCACTTTTCTGCTGCTGTTTCTTTGCATTTGCAGTAGCTGTAGCTGATGGGAGCTTCTGTGGCTGCAAATGGAAGGCAAAGCGATTTGCAAAGCAATCTCAAGATGCGTCTGACGCCGTGAAATGTTTCAGAATGCTGGATTGGGGATGGAGGAGAGAGTGATTTTACAGGGAAAAAAAGGTTTTTGCTGTTGTTAAAATGCACCATATTTCTTACGCTGTTGAAATTTGTGGAAAGCCTGTAAGAAGAGGAAACCTATTCGAGATGCTATACACTTCAAACGCATGTTTTATCCTAAAATATTTGAAAAAAACAACATTGGGACTATGTAATTAAGGTATTGAACTACAATGCAACCTGATGTCCTCTGGTTTCTGAGAGAGGACTTCTCCATGTTCGCTGCTGCTTGGTTTAAAGTGAAGTGTTAAGATAAAAGTTCGCTGTTAGGTGCCACTGCGTTTTCCACTCCCGTTTCACATGGTTTGCAAGAGGTGGCGGTGCAGCTGGTACTTTGGGTTAGCTGCTGGGGATTTTCTTGCAAACGGTGTTTTTTTAATATATTGGGGGAAACTATCCGGTGAAGACAGAGAGGTACCTTCCTCATTTGCTACGAATTTAGCTAAAGCGGCTTGGCAGTGGAATGGTTGATTTTTAGACGTGCATAATATGGCTTGGCTTAGCTCTTAGCTTAGCACCTCCAGTAAGGTAATTCGGTTTCCAATGCGTTTGTGTGGGTGATGTGACAGATTTGAAGGGACGAGGAGGGGAGTCATGATTCAGGCTTCAGGAAAAACCTCTGATTTTTCTGTTGCATTCCTTTAATAAAAAAAAATAAAAATTAAAAAAAAAAGCAGAAGCTACTTAATTTGGGGCACTTTGGGCTTATTTCAGCAGTGGTGTAAAGCAGTGTGACACAGTGGAACACATTTACTACGGTTTTTGTCAACAGGGCGATTTTATAGGGTGCTAAAACAAGAAGTATAGTAAACTAGATAATTTACTTTGAGGTGCATTGGATCTAAAGTGGTGTTTTCAGTACTCTTTCCGTGAATTTTCAGTATTGTGCATATGCTTAGATATACTGTGGGTTGTTTGGGGGTTTTTTGCCTTCTGAGATTTGTTTACAGTGAGGAAATGAGATTAACAGTTGCTCCTTAGTTTCATTTGGTATCCGTACTTTCCTGTTTTAAAGATATCTTTGTTTATATAGACACATAAGGATTTATAACTGTAACACTGGTATATCAATATATTAGAATTTTATAATTCTAATAAATATATTTATATTAAAAAGTCAGGACATGGTCTGATGAGCACAACATCATAACTGGAAGGAAAAACGGCAGATCTTGCAAAATGTTTTGTGATGGACAGAGCTGGGTCAAAAACTTCTAACGTCACTGCACAACCTCCTGTAAAGAAAAACTTAACTTCATTGTAACAAAGCAGAGATTTGCAAGAATGCAAACACCAGACCAATATTTTTATTGGCAATTACAACAGTGGAGAGAGTTGATCTGACATCAGCCAACTTTTCCTTTTTTTCCGAGTGTCAAATTTGGCTTGTACTTTTTTTCATTTTTGTACTTTTTTTTTTTTTTAATTACTACACTCTTACCAGTATTTATTAGCGACTTCCATTAGTGTTACGTCTTGGTGCTCGATTGCAGTGAGGCGATTCCCTGCCCTGAGGTTGAAGATTGACAGCTGCACTATAATGAATGTTGTAACAAATATCTACCCAGGGCCCGTAACATTTGCTGGAGCGAGTGTATCTCTTTATGTCCCGATAACATTAAATTTTGGTATTCCAAAGCGGGCAAAAGCACCTTCAGGAAAAAAAAACGCTTGGTAACTACGCTAATAGAACCCTCCCTGTCGGTTCGAGCGTGCTTAAGTAATGCCTATATCCTTATTTAATTAGCTACTGTATATACTTCTGTGGGTGCTGGATGGAGCCAGTGTGTTGTCTGCTCGAAAGAATCATGCTGGTGTAACTATTTCAGCGAAGATACTCTGCAATTTAATGCTCGGCGGGGTCGCGTGACTTGCTGCAGCACAAAGAATCTGCGATAGAGCCCGTAATAAAAATACGGAGGAGTCGTAGCTACTAATTTCCCGCTGGAAAAAAAAAATTCCCTCCCTTATACCAGACGTGAGGGTGAATGCTGGGCTGTTTATAACAGGCTGCACACGTTTCGTGTCTAGTGACTCATTAATTTTTTCTCAGTATATTTATTACAGAGCTGCAGTCGCTCCCTGTAAAAAGCCCCGCGTGAAACTAAAAGCTGCCTGTGCTGTACTTAGTTGCTTGTTAATTTTTCACGGACTCGTATGGACTTTGGGACTGGAAAGGAGGAGTGATGGGGGAAGGGGGAAGTTTGACCAAAGTCATTCGGCCATTCCTGAGTGTGAATTTAAGGTAGTTTTTCCCCGTAACCTTCCCCTCTTGCAACAGCTTTTCAGGAGAACTTGAACGTTTGTCAGCCGGTTTGCTCTGGGTCCGGAGGAGTTTTTGTGGATATACGGAGTATACGTAGGGTAAATGCACTGTTCCAACTTTTGAAACTTGCTTTTCGCCGCGAGCCAAAAGCGAGCTTTTATCTTTTTAAAGGGAGCTACTACGCTGCCCTCGCTCCGTTTGAACTGGCTTCCCACGAGAGCAGCTAGGTTTAGCTGCGGTGGCGCTGAGCCTTGGATAACTTTCCACCGGAATGTTTGGCTCGGCGGGGGTTTCTGTTTCCCCGCGCTTTCGGTGCCSTATGGTTTTGGATCCATCTCTGGGCGTAGATACCTCCTTACCTGCTGTGCGTTCGCGGGCATAAGGAAGTCGAGAGCAATGGAGCTTCCCAGCCGTTCCCACAGGTTTCCAATGAGCTGCTGTGAGCCGGGATGGTCCTAATTTAGCTCTGCTGTTTGTGGCAGCTCTATGGGGTTCGGAGCGCAGCTCCCATTTGGGGAGAAAGGGCAGCGTAAAAGCGAGTGCGAAAGTTATTTTCCCAGTTGCCTGTTCTTGGGGTGAGGAGGAGAGTTGCAGTGCGGTAATTTGCTGGATGAACTACTCCCACCTCCCTCCCTCCCTCTTCCCAGTGCCAGAGAACAGATATGATTTGAAAGATCGCTTTTTGGGACCCAGCATGAGGCTGGGAACCAAAAACTCCAGAGCCGTTTGAGATCTGGCACTCACTCGCTGTGTAACACAGGATAAATGATTTCACTGGAGGGTTTCAGTGTCTGAGCTTTTAAACTGAGGACAGCCCAAATATCCGGAGAATATTGAGACTTGATTGACAAGTTCAGTAGACACAAATTAAATAAATTAAAAAATTAAAAATGTTTTTGCTTTGTTTTCTTGCAGGGAAAAGGCTAAGACTGAATAAAAGACCAGGAGAGTGCGTTGTGTGTTCATGGGCATTTTGTGTCCAGTCCATTGCATTCTCTTTTGTGGGTCCGATTTCTTGCTATTTTAGTGAATCTTATTGAACCCGACAGGGAAGAGGAAATACTAGGCTGTTCTAATAAAAGTATATAGGTGCAGGTGTGAGGTTTTTCAAATCTGAATGCAATTTCAGGCAATTCATCAGTGCGTTTTTGTGCTGTGTACATTTCAAGTCGATAAAAGTGTTTTGATTTAAATATGAATGTGAATACAGACCTGAAAAACTTTTTTTTAAACACACTTTTCTCCCTGAGGACAGTCTTACATGAAGAGAAGAGATTAACCCATCGTGCTTTCGTCCCTGTAACAGTTGCTATCCTAAAAATTTCAGGAGTGTTTTTCGGCTTGTTGTTGTCTCTTTGGAAGCAAATATCAAAGATGCGGAGAAATGAAACCTCTCTAGCTGTGTGCGTTTGGGGTTTTTTTCATAATGGAAAGTAAAGTTTGTCTGTTACCTCGTCTTTTGAACCTGCTTTCTAACGTGCATACTTGTTTTTAATATGGATAGTCGCTTAAATATTTCCATGCTTTAAACATACACATGCTAGTTGCTTCTCTGACACCCGTTCTTAATAACCACTTTGTAGAAAAGAGCTTTTCCTATGGCAAGCGCTGAACTTTCCCCTTGAGTTCACCGCAGCGCTGGTATCAGGCCGCCCCGATGGCAGCAGGTGCTGGAAACGCCCCCGCGGAGCCCGGGATGGGGGCCGATGCCGTGACCCTCTCCCGGCCCRTGCGCCTGCGTTCGCTTCCCGGGGAGGCCGGACGCCGGCGCGGCGCCTGCTCCTGCCTTTCGGCGCGCTGCCCTGGGAGCCACCGCGGTGAGGCTGCTCCGGAAAACAGAAGTGTGCAGGGACCAAACGTGCCCCACTTCTGGGCTCCTTGGAAAGTTTCCCCCACGGCTTTCATTTTACCTGGCTATCCAATTTTTATCCGTTAGGTCTCGGCGCCTTAGCAAAGAGTTCAGTAAGTTCAAAGGTATCGTCATAGTCCGGCTCAAAATTACAAAGACGCTGCAAAATTTCTTTTTTCTGTCAATTACCTAAATTTAATTTTTAAGGATAAAACAGTCTTCTGTCAAATGCCCAATCGCTCCAGGCATCTCAAAACTGCATAAGAGCAGCGATAACTTTCTTTAATTACATTTATGCAGGTCTCCAGATTTCTCTGTTCCTAGAGTCTGTGGGGGAAACCAGTGCTCCGCTTGTAGCAGATATTATGCAAACGCAAAATAAGAGATGATCCTTGTGGTAAGGAGTTCATGTTCTAAATGAAGACAGACAAAAGAGGAGATAACTTGAGTCTGATCTGCGCTTTTGCAGTGGAGAGAATTAAAACACAAGTGGCTTGCCCAGAGTCGCACAAGAGGCCTGTGTTACGGAGCTAAGAATCAAAACCATAATCTGAGTATTACCCTTATCTTAACCACAAGACTAAGAAGAGAAATTCTAGAACAAAATTCTTATTTTCTAAATGTAACTCCAGGCGTAAGTTGGCTGGGAGTTTGAATTCAGCCGGTGATGTGAGAACTAGACTGCTTGACTGCTTTGGCTTCCAGATAATTCTAAAGAGATTAAGTGAAACAAAAAACAAAACAACACCCCTCGACTGCCGCGTACACACGGTTCTCCGGAGCTCTGGCTTCGAATTCTAAATGCACAATAACGATTGTATTTCTTTAGTAAACAAGTGCTGGTTTTCTGTAATTACTTTCTAAAGTAAATCACAGCTTATCGTCATTTAGGCATATCGTATATTCA
Organism: Apteryx rowi; assembly: GCF_003343035.1. Taxonomy (NCBI): domain Eukaryota; kingdom Metazoa; phylum Chordata; class Aves; order Apterygiformes; family Apterygidae; genus Apteryx; species Apteryx rowi. The sequence continues at coordinate 3,856,308 of NW_020451204.1, forward strand.
TAAGCCAACTATACAGAAGTCTAATAATTCTGTATAATTTTATAGATTTTTTTTAATCATGTTTGGGGTTTAAGGCTTTTTTTTTTTTTATTAAAAGAGGTTAGGATGAGACTCAAAGTTGGATCTTAGGTACCTAAATCAGATGCCCAGTTCTCCCTCTGGAGGCCTTTAGGGGAATCTCTCTCTGTCAACCCTTACAGAGAAACTGAGGCACTTGGAGGACTGCTGAACTATATAACTTAAATCTTTAACACTAGTTACGTTTGTAGGACAAACCGTATCCGTTCTTGCACTGTTTTCTTTGGAGGCTTTATTAGACCAAGATCCTGACTGCTTGGCCAGTAAGGTTTCATTATGATTTTCATAAGGAAAAGAAGTTTTTTTCTCTGAAGTCTAACTTAAATTGCACCACAGAAAATCAGCCCATGAAATTTAGAATAAAATAATCTCTTCTCGCCAGACCGCTACTGAGTATTGGTGTGTTTTGTCCCGGAGGTATATCTAACTGGTAGGTAAAGTGACTCATAGTTTATGAAGTGTGTGGGTTTCATCTGATGGAAAGATACTGTGTAAAGTATTTTTGTTATCAAAAGATTTATGAGGCTTTAGGTAGATAGGTTCTTTTTTGCTATCTATAAGCTATAATTAATTCCACAAATTGAATCATTTTTTAGACTGAAAAATAATTCTTGGTCTGTTACATTTTGGCAAAGGGACACTTTCTGCATAGCGAATGCTTGCGTTGCTCGTTTTGGTGTTTGTTATAAAACTGGAAGCTGTTTTGGGTGGTGTTGCGTGGTGTTAGTTGACCATTGCCAGGTTGCTGCTCCTTGGTTTTGCTTGCTTTGCTTCTTGACTTGCAGTTCTTTACAATGGTGTAGATCGAAACGAAACACTTTTCAATCAGAACACATTCTTGGCCTGAAACATTTTACAGCACTGACCTAGAGAGTAATCAGGTGAACAGTAAAACTGGGAGAATTGCGGGGCAATAATCTCCGTTGTAGAGTAAGTGGTGAGCCGTGGTGGACCGTAATCTCTACTCGTAGATCTGCAGGTCAATTTTTTTTAAAGTAGATTTTTGCAAAAAGGTCGTTCTTTTCTTTTTTCTTTTTTCTTTTGCTACAGATGGCCGTACGGATCCCATTTTGGACGACGTTGGCGATGCCTTCAAGCTTATGGGGGTTAACCTGCATGAGCTGGAAGATTACATACACAATATTGAACCTGTCACCTTCGCGCATCAAATCCCTTCGTTTCCTGTCAGCAAGAACAATGTCCTGCAGTTTCCCCAGCCCGGAAGTAAAGATGCGGAAGAAAGGAAGGAATACATCCCCGATTATATGCCGCCCATTGTCTCCTCTCAAGAAGGTGYGAAATTACTTATTTACTTTAACTTTTGGTCCCTGCGTGTTTGCATATTTGTTCGCATCTTTGAGCTGGTGAAGTTGTGCTGCCCACAGGAATCGCTCGGAAAGGACCCACGGGGTATTACACAAGCCATGGTGATACTAAAACACAGTTTCAGATAAGGTAGCAGTAATGTGGCAAAAGCTTCTTTTCCGTTGTTATTTGCCTCGGAGATTACATGATGTTAAAACACACCACGTTAATGCACACGCTTCTATAATGCATTTAAATTTAAGGCCTTGGGTGACAATACAATTAATGCTTTACAGTATATCAGCCAAGCCTGCGTTAGCATCCCTATCTTATACATACAGCAAGAGCTTGTGCAACTTGGTAAAGGTTAAAAAAGAAGGTTGGTGAGGCTGGCTCAGTATTCCCAGCTCTTGAGGGCTGGTTCTTCCTCCTTCGAACAAATTTATCAAAGTAATAAACCTCTTCCAATGAAAATGAAGTCAGATGGAAGTGAGTGAAAGTAGTTCAGAGGCACAGTGCTCGCTTCTGCTTCTCTCTGCCAACGCTGATTAGTATTTTATTGTCGCTGTTCCAAGTGCTCTCCTTTCCTTTGTCATATAAAAGTCCAGCAGAAGCCGGGGTGGAGGACAGTTAGTCGCGACAGTGAAGCCCACTATTCAAATGCTATGAAATCCTTCCTCCAGCTGTAATTGAGAATTTTAACAGTGTAGGGAACGGAAAAGGCAGAATAATTTTTTTCTAGTTTCCTTTAGCTATAAGAATCTTCACAGGTAGCTAATAGGAAAAAGGTTTAAGAAATATGACCAGCCGAACTCTCCCTTGAATAGTGACCATTACACAAATATCCTTTGTGAGGAAATTAAAATATGCAACCCTGCAGACTGGGTACAGAAACAGCAGAGAGAACAACATTCTTTCCCCAAATAGTATAACAAATCGAAACAACTCTCACGAGATATTTATTTCATTTAAAATTTGTTTGAGAACAGAGTGGATATCATACTCTGTTATACATAGTGTTCTTTTTTGGAAAAACTTAGCCCTCAAAGACTGAACGCTGAACTGCATGTAAAAATTCTGTACAATACAAAGATGGACATAAATGCCATCTGCTCATAGGTAAGATGAAATCTGTTGCCGTGCTGCTACAGATGTTGTGTGGGACAGTTGTTTGATGCTTTAGTAATGAGTGAGATCTTCCATCTTTCGAGCATCATGTTCAGATGTACRGATCCAGGTAGGATGTGCTTCAGTTAGACTGAGTGAAATAATGGTCAGAACAGTTAACCGAAATCTAAAGAAATGTCAGATAAAATGGTTTTTGAGTGTGCAGTGTTGTTTAGGAGCAGTGTGCTACTTCCAGTAATAATGTGAGGACTTGCTCATGCTGATGAGTATTTCTGAAGCTCTGTAGACCCGACTTTTGTTTGCTTTCATTGCATGTAATGTGTAGCTGGTTTTTTAGATCAGTAGCGTTTTAATGTCCCAACAAGTGAAAATGCTGTTCAAAGCAGAAATATTTTCTTGGATTGATAAGAAGATACTAAAATCTCTCCTTTGTGAAATTTGTTAAAAGGATTGTTTTTTAAAACCTAAAGACAAACTTTCTTAAACAGRAGGGTACAGTCCAAAATGTAAATACCATGTATGTAGATAGTATTAATAAAAATATAGAGAAAGAAGACTTGGAAAAGCAAATAGGGATTTTAACGACCCTCTTCTGGCTAGTTTCTTGATACACTTTAGCCTGATTTTTTTTTTGGGGGGGGGGGGAGGTAAACAACATTCTGTCAGAAAAAATCCAGCAGTTTTGAAGTGTAACAAGTTTCCAAGCTGCTGCTTTTTTTTTTTTTTTAACGTGGTAAATCATACTTTAAAAATATGCAAGAAAGATCAAATCCAAAAAGGCTCAAAGCAGCTGTAGCTGAATATATGAATGTAGGGAGGGAGAGATGAGAGTATTACAGGCTCAGTCTGGCGATACATGACATACAAACTGAGCCTAAAAATTGAAATGGGGACAGTTGTGCTTTTTTTTTTTTTTCTTTGTAACTTTTTATACTTTCTCTCTTGCAAGTTAGATCCAGGAGTTAGATTTTAGCAGCCCTTATAAATAATGTATGAATCCTTTTAACACCCGAAGCAAGAAGATATTATTTCCAAAGTTGGATGASAACCAGGAAAACTTCCAATGCCTAGGGCTAGTGTATCAGAAGACCTATAGACACAACTTCAAAAAACAAATACAAGGGTTTTTTTTAATATATATAAACTGAAAGCAAGTTTTAAATACAACTACTGAATGCGGATTTGTTAGAGTTGATGTAAAATACTTACAGTGGAGAATATTTTAATTTTGAATTGTTTTCTGAAAAGGCCATTTGTAATTTTGTGCCTGGTGCTTTTTGGAAGGGGTGAGATGGATCAAGGAGCTCTATTGTATATGCTTTGTTTGTGTTTTACTGCTAGTAAAATTTGGAGGAGAAACATTTACCTCTGCAGGTTAATGGAATGCATCTCAAAAACCCTCAAGAATTACAGAAATTGGTTGAATAGTTTCCAGATCTTTATATATTAAAAAAAAAMCCACTGTTGCTGCTARAATTATACAGTTCAGAATATTTGAGTTGTTTAGAGTAGGCAATAAAGATAATTATTCAGTAATGACAGAAGGCTTCATGCATGTTATGGTGTGTAACGTAAATCTTTCAATCACTTAAAGGAACCGTCAGGAAAACTAGTTATGCCCCATTTTGTATTAAAGCCTAGAGCTCAGCTCACATTATGAATATTTGTTTACTGATATAATTCAGATATTACTAGCGCTGATATATTTTAGCAATAATGTTGTAGCCGTCGCGGTCTAAGGATATGAGCAAAGCAAGCTTTACTGGGAGAGGTAATATCTTTTAATTAGATCAACAGATAACAGTAAGAGTATTATCTCTGGTGACAAACTGACTTCATAGGTAATTTTGGCTAGGCGCTTTAGTAATAAAAAGCTTTTTTTTCCTTGTTTGTTTAAGAAAAGCATTCAATATGCACCATGACCAGTAGGTGTTGCTAACCTCCTTCGGCAAAGTCCCCTTGTTCTATGCGTGCAGCTAATTTCTTCTTTCCAGCTASTCTAGAACGGGAGGATACAACCTACCAGCAGCTTGTGCGATGCCTTTTCATTACCAAAGACCTGAGAGGAGCAAAAAAGTCCTGTCCAGCACGAGAGATTTCTTCCCCCCCCCCCCCCGATTTTCTTCATATATGATCGATAGGAAGAAATCATGCTGAAACATCTCGCTGAGCGATTTCCTAAGTTTGAGGGGGTTGCTAGGGGGGGATACAAATAGATTTTTATGATCAGTTATTTGTAGCAGTTGGCAGTTTAGTTCAGTGCTACAAGTTTTATGCCCAGAYGGCAGAAAACGTTTTCTTGCCTTGTTTCAGTAACTTGGACTAACTAGATGATCTGGTGCGTGCTCCAAATGCTTGCGCTGAAAGAATCTGCATATAAAGCTGTATGTTTTATAAAACAATCTGATTCACTATTGCCATGGCAAATGTTGTTTTTTTAGTGGCATTTTTTACAAAGGACACCAAAGGGGTAATTTTATGCCCGTGTATCATGATGTTTGCTCTCTGCCTATTTTTAATTAATCTCCTTTTTGTTTTTACTGAGTTATTTTAGTGCTGTTGTCACTAAAATGTCATGGTAAACTTGTAAGACAGATTAAAAAAAGAGGAAAAAAATTAGTTGCAAGACATGATGGTCATGCCTTATTTCTTATGCTTTATTGTAAGAGAACATACATTTTTGCAAGAATACATCAACTTCGTAGAATTTGTTGATTTTATTTGAAGTAAAACAGTTGTGAGTTGAAACTAGGCCAGCTGAAAAAGCCTGGATGCTTTTCCACAGTTAAATGTAATAGCGATGATTATTATTACTTTGTGATAAGGTTTAGAGCCCTGGGTCCTGATGCAATAAGAACTATATATCATTCTCTGTAATATTGAAAGAATGCAAAGCGTGAATCCTATGTGAGCCATGGTAACCTTGTTTTTTTTTAAGCTGCRTGGAAGCTGTTTCTGTCTATGCTTGCTGCATCTTGTTAGTACCACATTCATAATAATAATAATTWAAAAAAAAACCTTTTAACTATGGTTTTTCTCCGGCTTCTCGAAGTCCATTCCTGCTTCTCTGATTGGGAGACTGAAGAAATTGCTTGTGCGCATGAGATGCCAGCAGCAGTCTGTTGTGTTTGCGTGAGACACCGATTTTCCTCTTACGCTGTAGTTGTGCTGGGGTATGTCAGAAGCATCGGACGGGAAATACGTGAGAATCTCTTCAGTAGGCACAAGCTGAGCTTTTTTGGGGGGAGTAAGGTAGCTTTTAGGGAGACAGACAGCCTCCTCCATCCTTGCTTTATTTTTTTCCCCATCTTCTGCTTCCTATCGCTTTGCTCCCGTATCGTAGAGGTTGAGCTCCTTTCTTAGACCTCCTCTGGAAACAAATGTAATTTGTACAAGTTCGGATTTATTTGTAGCCTTTTCTGTCAGAGCATTTTATTTCCTTGGCAGATCAAAGCATAAAATTGTTGATCTCCTTACAGCCTTGCTGTGCTCCCTTTTCGCTATTGATGTGATATTAGGACCCGTCAACCACCAAAACCTGATGCTTACAGCCACCTGGAAGCACAGAATCCCGGCTGTCAAATTTATGACTCTCGGAACATTTCTAGCTTTTTGTAAGATATTAGTTGCTAAAAATCACATTAGAGCTGAGGTGGGAATGGGGGAGACGAAGCGAGATGGCAATCAAAACAGCACGATTTTCACATCTGATAGCTAGAGCCTGCCAGTGCTGGARCTGTAATTGTATAAAGCATTAAGCATCGCCGTGGTATAAAGCATTAGTGTCTAGCTCCAGTGGCTGGATATATCGGATTTTAAAACTGTCACTGGCCCCTCAGTCTAGCAGTGCTTTTTTTGGCCACGGTCCAGAGCTGAATGTAACAAGTCTTGGATCTCAGACCAGTGTAACTTCAATCCCTGGTTTCCTCAAGGGTTAAGCAAAGCCAATACCTCTCTTTAAATTAGCATGCGGTGGGCTTTAAAAAGAATATTGGGGCACCGGCTCGGCCGTTTGGGTAACGCGGGTTTCGCCGCCGCTGTTTTTAAGCCTCTGTGCCTTTCCCCCRACCTCGTTTAATCCCGCAGACTAACTCTTCCTCGTTCTAACAGCTGCGCTGCCGGTTTACCAGCAGCCGCGGTCTTTTCAGCAGAGCTTTTCCGCTAGGCTGGGTTAGGAAGCCAGCGCCCTTCGACAAGCAGGTACCGTGTAGTCAGCCGCTCCGAAGAGCTAAAGCCCCGCGAGGCTGCGAACGCTTTGCTCCCGGCCGCTAAGCGTGCCCGGCTGCAGCGCCTTCGCGAGCCGCCTTTAGCGGTCCGTGCGCCGCGCCGAGCGCGAGCCGCCGACGGCTTTTGTGCGAACGAGCCGCCCCGGACGCGTCCGCCGAGCGAGGCGGAAGCAGCAGGAGCGACGGGCGAAATGAGAAAGGCAGCCGAGCTCGAGATGCAGGCGGCAGAAAGGCGTCGGGAAAGCGCCAATAGGAGAGGCGGGTTTCAAAGGAAAGGGGGAAACTACGAGRCGGGAACGAAAAGCGTACGGCGAACGTGCACGCTTTAAGTCTTGCCRTTAGACAGGAAAATAACGCTTTTTATGGAAGGCGTGCTGATAAAGCTGTAATTGGGAAGACAACTGTATCTTTACCTTTCCTTAAGATGCGATATCATAATCTAAAGCGTAATTTCCAGTGAAATACTGCAAGAAAGAATTTAATGGGGAAGGCTTTTTTTTAAAAAAAAAAAAAAGCTTAAAATTGAAGCTAAATAGACTTTCACTGAAGAGCTTCAGTTAATTTGCAGCACTTGGGGGAAAAAAAAAAATCAATGTAATAGGCACCATAGTAAAACTTCATCCCTGGCAGAAACCCAGTCGCATAGCTGGGATCTGTAGACTGTTTAGACAGAGACATCAGGCTGTTTTATATTCTAGGGGAGCTTAGTACATAACTTTTCCTAATCATTCAYGTCTTTGAAAAAAATCTCTCATTATTTTCATACAAAAGATAGTGGCTACTGAGAATGGGGAATGGAGGAAATGGATCGAAAGTGTTTGCATCACTTTTGGGGGAGAGGGGAAATCTTCTACACTCGTGATGAATTTTCATTATTATTTTTTCTTAATATTCTATCATTCAAAACAAATAAACCAGCTGAAACCTARCTGTACCCGAATAACAACATCAGAAGATACCTGTTATAAAGAGGATGACTCCAGTTTTTTTAAATTAGTAACAAGTTGGTAATGTTGTATATAGAACTGATAGCTAAAAATCTAAATAAAATATATTTTCACAATGCTGAATTTTTATTTGCTGCATGTAATAAAAAGGTTTACATGACTTTTCTTCAAGGGGATATCACCCTTTTAAAGCCTTCCCACAAAGATTTTTCTGTTTTTTCAGACCTGTTTAAATAACTTAACTTGTTAGTGATTCTTAAGGATTCAAAATAAAAACAGCACAGTGCAGAAGTGGATTCACATAAAAGCCGRCCTTTTACAGTGAATTATTTACACTGAATTGGAGTGAAAGTCATGGCTTCTTTCAGTGCATTGTGATGTGCAATTTTCAATTTTGGCTATAATAAAACCGGAGGAGCAAAAAGGGACTTTAGGATAAAAGGATTCTATTGTCTTGTGTATTTTGAACAGAAATGCTGTCATGATTTTAGTTTCCTAGTGATCCTTTTTCAGCAAAACTTCTGTCACTTGTCTTGACTTGTCACGTCAGATCAGTTTTTCCCCCTTTCTGACAATGTATGACTTTGTTTGGAGCCCACGTTGCTTCCTGCACTGTCTACTGCTGCTGTACTTGAGGATTTTATTTCATCTGGATCATCAGACACCTTTGTGCCTTTGAAAGCATAAGTTTCAAATTAGGTTATCGTCCGATAGCTGTGTGTTACTGTTCTCAAGCTTTTCAGACTTTTTCCTTGCTGCCCAGAGTATTTTCAGTGACTCGAGGGGAGGGGGTGGGAAATGGAAAGTCTAGCCACTGTTTAAAGCAGGATAAAAGAGAAGCACGACTGACCTATTTTAAGGGCTGACCCTTGTAACTTTATTATTTTTTTAGTGCTTTTGCTTCATGCGGGAGCCTTTCCTATTTTTCTTATTGAAGGCTGCCAATATTTTGTCTTTGGCTTGCTGCTCAGAATATTTTAACTTCATGAAAATATTAGTGATTACTAACAACTCCTGATCTTTAAAAAGCAAACAAAAATTTTGTAGCTAGGAGAGCAAAAACACAAATTCATTTGATTAACTTATCCTCTGCACGTGTATTTGTGCCTAGCTTTCTGAGAAACAGATCATGACCAAGAAAGCCTTAATTTTGTACTGTTTTTTTTTCCTACGTCCTTCCCAAATGATTCTCTCAATAGACCAGGTTTTGTTTTTGCAGGCTGAGGCCTCATACATGTATCTGAAATGCGGTCCCAAGTTTCCCCAGCCATGCCCGCATCCTCATGCCGCTGAGTAAAAGCCATCGCGTTTACGTGACATGGGGAAGGATCCGCACCTGGAGATCAGGAGTAACTTGTCCAAATAGCTCTACCGTAAGAGTAACTTGTTTCAGTTAGTTTTAAGCCACTTCTGAACTGCCCAAAACATTTCTGTTCTCCAGCAGAAATATCTGTGCTTGGAGCTATTCAAGAGGAGGCACTGCACTGTGTTTACACGGACATTTGCAAATACAACTGAGGCTAACTTTGATCTTAGCATCAGAACAAGCTGTTGTCTAGACGCACATCACTGGTGGATTATGGGACCCGTATTTTCCTTGCATTAATCAGGTGAATGACTCATTACGAGCTTCTACAGACAAGTATGTGGTAGCGTCCAGACTAAGACCAAGGAACTCTGCCTTCTAATTTTTAAAATTATGACTAAGAAAGCTAATTTAATTATTTGTCTTTTACCACACACAGATAAGCAGTATAACTTTACCGTACCGCTCTTAACTTCAGTGCATTCTTCAGGTCTTCACCTTTGAGTGCATGTTCCTGTTTTCTCCAACTCTCAACTAAAGGGAATATTAGTGAGTGGGTAAGTTATTAGGAAAGAATAACTTCTTTCCATGTGTAGGCAGTTCCACTTTATTCTACAAGAGCTTGAAGAATTTAAAGTTGGATGGGTAACAGAGAGAGTTCAAATTAGTAGGCTGTTGGAGACATGACCCCGGTTCATGTAGCAAGACTCCTGGATAATTAAAATTCATCTGTAACTAAGTATTTTTTTGGAATCTTTCATTTTTGTAATTGCACTCCTTGGATACGTTAATGGCTTTCTGATGGCTTGACAAGACAGGTTTTTAATGATTTCTTTAGAGTTTGAGGCTTGCTGCTTTTAACAGCTGTGTTGCGTGACTAAATAAAATACGATTCTGTTTGCATGTTGTATAAAAACTTATATTGTTTTTATAGGATCGGTTGAGCAAAAGCTACTGTAGCATGCCTGTGTTTTTGAGAAGCAATGTCAAACTTGAGCAGGGCTGGATCTGGCTTGTATTTAGCCCAAGGCTGGAAAACGTAGGGTCTTCAGGTGGTAACACAGTAAGTCACAAACTTCTCTGTCTTGGTTTGAGATTAATATTTCAGTCGGGGTTATAAGTGATGATGCCACGCTGCTAGGGGTGGTATTTTATATGAAGAGATAAATTGAAGTTCAGTTGTGTGTGTGTGTTTAAAACAGTCCAATAACAACTTAAATGGCCTTTATTCTGGCCACTTTACAGTCTGCAGCATTCTGCTTAATTAATTTGCTTTGGTGAACTTGTTTGCCCTCTGCGTTCTTACTGTTGATGTCTGCTACTTTTCCATTCCAGAAGAGCTGTTTTAAAGGCAGATTGGCTGTTTCATGTGTATCCTTACGGTTGGGATGAAGCATACTTTTCTTCAAACGTTATGAGCTCTTTCCCCTGAGGGGAGGTGGATGGTACTGATCCTGTGCGTCTGAGAGGTGCTCCTTAACAGATTGGCCAAACGATCCATTCTGAATTGGCGAGTGAATAATTTTAATACCCCTTATCTTGCCTAGATTTTTGTGGATATTCATCTCAGCAAATGAATTTTTGCTGTTTGCATTTCTAAACGTTTCGCGCAGCGTGTTCGTTCAGGTACGGCATACTTGACTCTTAATGTTCTCCCAGGTTCTCCGGGTTTCTCCAAGTTTCTGCGCACRTGGGACTCTCGTTCTTGGCGTACTTGCCCAAACGGTTTGTCCCTGTGCACGTACAACGCTAATCGTGTCTGACAGTCGCAACTGGGAATAGCATGGAGGAAATAATAGTTCTTGACCAATCACTAAAACACAGGAAGCCCCGGTGCCATAGGAAGGGAGAGAAACTCACTTTTCATTTCCTTTGGAGTCCAGTGTGCTCAGATTAACTTTAAAGGAACATGAGATGCAGCTCTGAGGATTTGGTCTTCAATCGCGTGTTACCTATGTATGAAGCCCATCTCAGCAGGCAGTTAGTCACCAGGCAGAAAAGCTCTCATAGCTCAGCTGCTGGGTATCCTATTGCAAATTAAATATGAAACAAGGATACGTTTGGTTTTGCATGAGAAACTGCAACACATTCATTAAAGAGGCTTTTTCTCTGTTTGGAACGTTTTAAATCACAATGTTRCGGAAGGTGATGGCTCATCTGTAATCTGTCAGCAATATCTAGTTTTGTTTGTTATTTTAAAGAGTGCTGATGGATTTTCATCATTCCTATGGGCAATAGTTTTAATTTTATTTAAAACACTTAAAGTTTTACCTGGTCCGATCAGCAAGAATAAATGGCAAGGTTTTTTGTAATTAAATCAACTGCCCTTTTGTGTGTGCATATACACAATATTCTATAAGCAAATATTTGCAGTGTAATCATAATGTGCATATATGTATATATTTATTTATTAAGTTACAGTTAAAATCAGCTATTCTTGTCCAAAGAACTTAAGTTGGGACTCTTTAAAAGAAGTTTAAGAATTAAGGGTGAAATGCATTTAGTTTTCAGTGAGATACAGCCATCCAGTTGTTCCCCTTCAGCTTCCTATCTTAGCAAAGTTAAGAGTCTTTAAAAACTTGGTATAAAATCGCACTGACTTTGAGTTGAAAAAGCAAGATGAAATGTTGTTGCTTTGGTGTTCCCATAAAATTTTTAACCTGCTCAGTTATACTTAGGAACTGCAGCATCTGAAGGGTATACCACAACTCATTTGCAGATATCGATGCAATTGCATGATTTTTAGGACTCTTGGGGAAAGTAAACTTTATATGAATTAAAAATTGGTAGGTATCTTGTTGCTTATGTTGTAGGTAACAGCATTGTCTTAGAGGAGGTGATTTGCACTGAGTACACCCTATGCATAATATTCCTTTAAAATTTAAGGTGATTCAGGCTGAAACACTGAATTTTTTTTTCAAAAACTCAGTGTAAACCTCAGTTTTACGAACGGTGCATCTATTTAAGGAGATTTCTTCCTTCTCACAGACATTCCTTCTCCTCACCCGAACTCAAAACCGTAAGCTGAGCTCCTTGCATGTATTTTCTGCCCATCTCTACTGCGCAGAGGCAGAGCGCTGAATGAGGCGAATTCTCAATACCGCTTCTAGACTCCTTTGGTGTAATTTCATACAGGTGGGATGACGGAGTAAAGCTTAAAAACCAGCAGCATTGCCTGGTCAAAGGCAAAATGCTTCAGCTGGTATGGGAAAGGGAAGGATGCTCGTAGAAATTTGGCATTCACTTACTCTTGAGCTTGAATTTTGCAGTTTTTTATCAGTGTAACTTATGATTTGCAYGCCCGGTGCGCATGTCCTGTGCTCAGGCTCTGCCGTAGTGGGCTATGATTTTCTTAAGTTGGCTTAGACCAAGTGCTTGTGTAGAAGACCTCCAAGGAAATCCAGCGAAGCGGGAAATTGCGTTGACTAGCAGGTAGCATTTTGCAAGAAGCTYGGTCTGCTGTCGAGACTGACATAGTTCAAATGAGAAGGAAAATTAAGTCCTCGCCGCTCGCGGTGATTAAAGACTCAGTGGCTCACTTTTCAAGAGTAGCACGTTAACCCTCCTGGCTAACTTCCAGTTGGGTTAGAGAGTCCTGCCAACCTGACTGCCCCAAGCCGTTTCGGATTCGGGGAGCGCTCTTTGAAACCGTTCAGCGCCGCTCCGCGCCGCTGAATAGCCGCTGCATCCTCCCACCGCGATTAATGCATTTCGGCGGTAATTGAAGTGGTTCTGAGCGGAGGCCAAGTTCTGTCGGCTGAATGCGTGCAGCAAACGTGGTTTGTTTTTTTTCTTTTTTAATGGCAAATCCAGCAGTGCATGTGCGTTTTCCTGGTTAGCGTAAGACTTGTGTGCATGGATTGTTAGGAGCAAGGGATGGTGAATAAATGCAACGATGTTATGCGCTTTTTGGAGCACGGGAGCAGGACGGGGATCAGAGCCTGTCCCGGGGTCAAATCTCTGTTTGCAAAGAAGAGAACCGTAGGTGATCTGCAGATGCTGCTAATCTACTGAAGAAACTGAGGCAAATAAACAGAAATGCGGATTCCTTTTATCTAAATACAGTTTTCTTCCTCTCACATGCAGGACTGCTTTTATGCATGCTATAAGTAGCAATTTCCATGCAGTATTTTTATCCATCTGTGTATAGAAGGTGTATGGACTTTCAGAGTAACTGGATACAAATATCCGAGCGGATGGACAAATGCTTATAATCCCCTGTAAAAGAAGGGTGTATGATGTGGAAAGATGCGGAAGGCGATGCTGGGAGCAGGGTATAGGGCCCCAGAAAGATGTGTTGGGGCTAAATAACTTACAGTAATGTTTTTGTAAAATGGGATCATTCTTATCAGCCCCTGCTAAAATGACTAACATTTGTGCTGCTTTCCGACTGCGGTGTTACACTGCGCTTATTCTACGCGGTAGCTGTTGGCCTTATCTGAACAGAGAAGCCTTTCCAGCTGGAGAGCAACTTAGCAACTTTTCGGTATCAAAAAGAGCACACAAGACTCAACACATGTACAAGACTCAAAGGACCATGTACGCTGCCTAAAGTTTTTGGAGTTACTCTGCGTGCACGCTAATCTCCTTGAGAGCTCGTTGCTCCGAGCTTTTATCGAGCGCAAAGGGAGCCGGAGCCGGAAGACGTCTATATGCTGCCACTCCATCTGAAAGGACCAGTGCCTTTTTCCTTAGTTCAAGGCGATGCGCCTGGAAGTGTGTACATGGCTCCTATCAGTATAGTCACAGGACTCTGACTTTTTTTTTAAATAAAAAGAAATGAAAATGTTTTCATTCCTTATTGTTAAACAGCAGAAGAGGTTTCTGCTGCAGTCTAGTTGTCTTAGATCTGTTTCTCAATGCAGTGTGTCTTTGCGTTAAGCTATTATTACCTTTTAATGTTGTTTAGAAGAGACAAAATACGGTCGTGTATCTCGAGGGAAAGACTCTAGACCCTGTTCTTATGGGGGGAAAAAAAGCTTAGATGTGGTTTAAAAAACTGCTTTCTTTTAGCTGACATGAAGATCACTCCAAACCGACTGCAGTTCAAACTACTAGGAGTTACTGGAGCCTCTAAACGTCCAGTTGTGCAGTTTCTTTGCCTTAATTGGTGTAAGTTTTGCTTTCCCAGATAATCTTTTATGAGAGGGCAGCAAGATGAGGGGAAAAAGTGAGCTTCGGAGTGAGGGATCTCGTCAAGAAGTCATGTCCACTATCACATTAAAATGGAGAGAGCACGTGAGCTATCAGATAACACGCTCAGCAGCATTGTCCAGAATTAGGCGATTTTGTTTCCTTTTCTGCATTTGGTGTTCCAGTATCTCGCACAGATCTGGGTTACTTTTTGAACAGTAAAAAAAAAAAAAAAAAAAAGGCATTAATTCCATTCTGCTTCTGAATAGCAGTTCATTGCTTTCTCAGCATTAAACAGCAGCGATAACGTTTTCATTTTAAAGAGCCAAAGCTTTGTTAAAGGAGGCGTCTCACCTGGTCGTAGGTAGCTTGCTACAGGGGCATACTTAAGGCAATTCAATTTTGTAATAAACTGCATGCAAGGGAAAGTATTGCTTCCTCATCCAAAGAACCAAATTCCCAGTTACAACAGAGCTGACTGGGAATGACGGTTGGCAAGAATCCAGGATAACACCCGAGCTTCGTTGCCTCTTAGTCCAGAGCCAGGCACCTTAGCTGTTTTGTCATCCCACCTTCTAACTTAATGTATGGAAAGTTAGAAATGCAAGTGGAGATTCTGGAGATATATTTTTCTTCCGCTTCTATTTGAAAGCATGTTAATACTGAACTTGTTGAGGATTTACATTTCTTTAATGTTCGCTATCTGTATCGAGTTATATAACCCACACCTTCACTCTGCTGATGCAATATCAAGGCTGAAATCTTTATTGTGCAAAACTCAYGTTGTTTCTCTCGAGCTTTAATTTTGTCCTTTATGTGCATGTCTCATTTACAGCCTTCAGAGCAAAATATGTTGTCTTAAAATAACACCCACATAATCTGGTTACATATGGCCGATGAAATAATATGAAAGATCTAGGCTTTCTCTAATCCGTGTACATATAGCATTTTATATTGCTACATATTATGTGGCTATAAAATGCATTTCACAAGAGGAATATTTTAAGCTTTCTGTTAAATTTTGCATTTCTTTTTTAATTTAGCATCACTATAAGACTAGTAATAATGTTTATTGCATTTTAATTAAAATAAATTAAATGTGTTTATTTCTAAGTTTACTTGAAATTGCTTACTAGATCTTTCTACCACTATCTACCTTTTTGTTTGAAAAGAGGAGGAAAAACAGGACATATGTCCATAGAAAGTGACTTCTTATACACCAGACGCTGACTTTCAGCATGCAAACACGACTTGGAAAATAACTTGGAGAAGGAAGCTGAGAGAGAGGAGCAGTACGACAGCATGCAAAGAAAATTAAAATTTTCAGACCAGTGTGAGCAGTGGAGATCAGATAACTGCAGTCGTGGTGTGTCTCTTTGGAGGTTGTATTAGTAGTTACGATGCAGCATCTCTGTTGAGGAATAAGAGCCCAGTATGTGATATACCTGACGCAATTTTGAGCATGAGGTCCAGGAGACCGAAAAAAAGAAGTGTCTGGCTATTGCAGTTCCTAGAGTTTGAGGGAAGGGGAAAACATAAAAACATTATCCATGTGTGGGAAGAACGTGTTCTGCAGTTGAGCTGAACCAGGGCTGTGACACCGCGCCAAGCTGTTGGCACCGTCATTGCTGTTCTTGTCGCAGCTCTGGGGAAAACATGGGACTCCAGCCTGTCTCCAGCTCCACCGGCATCGATCTGAGGTGCTGAAGGTATGGTGAAGCTGGGAGGTGCGTGGGAGATGGTTCCTTGGAGGGAGCTGAAGCCCTCTTCTGCAAACCTGAGGCGGTGGTGTAATTCTAGTGCATAACTCGATAAGGGTAGGCACTTTTGGTGCACCGTGTGAAAGCGATGTAASCCAGCACTGAAGCTCATCTCTCAGAGCTGTTCGCTTGGGTGCTAGAAACAGCATGGCCATGTTAACGGGACACTTTTGTCAGATTAAATTCTACCGCTGAGAAGAACATAAGACCAGCTGYGTTTGGCAGACCGAGGATCTGTCTAGGCCAGTGTCCAGGATCAGAGAGTGTTTGGTGAAGAGCGCTTGGATCAGGTCTTGTACRAGACCCAGCTGTAGCAATATGTGGTTGAGGGACTTCCTCAGCCAGAGACTGCATCCACCTCTTCTTGTTTAATATTCCTTGTTTAATATTTCTACGTCTAATGAAGAGAAGAATACATCAGTCCAACTAGAGTGCCATGTTAATAGGTTATAGTTGCTCTGATACCCGAGCAAGATTTTGGGATATCTGTACAGCACTGGCACGTTCTTGAGATGTGCCTCCTCCCCCTAAAACAGCAGGGCTGCGTGTCTGCGGTCTGTCGGTCAGCGCTTGGAGTCTGTTATTGAGCCAATTGCACAGAAAATACATTCATTCTACTGTTTTGTTTTCCTCTTCATCAATGTTCTGGATATCCTGGAAAATCAGATATATTTCTTTTCTTAAAATTCAATCAGATGAGGTCAGGTGTTTTCAAATAACACAGYGGTGGTTTTTCACCCTAGCTATCGTATCTCATCTGCTGCTTAATTCRACAATCATATTGGTTCAGACTTCTGTGTTTGTATCAATTTTTTTTTTAATAGTAATATTTTACAAACCATYGCAAAAATGGGTAGGTTGCATGCCRTTTTCAGAGGAATTTCARACTTGAAAATGCYGTAAACTTTCTTTATATTAGCTAGAAAATCCCAAGGTCTAAAARCCTGAAAGTTTTGTATTGCTCCTCAGCTACTACACGTGCAAAGATTTTGTAACGTYGTTCCAAGCCTCAAGCTGAGAGAAGTTATGACTTAAGGCTATTGAGCGTGTAGTTTTCAGACAGCTGCAAGTTCTGCTATTTTTAAACACTTCTTCAAATACAACAAAAGCTGTAGTTTTGCARTGCAATAATGTATTCAGTGAACTTTGATTTAAAACATTTGTGATATTTTAGCCACATTTTGCTAATAAAAAAAGGAATGTGGAAGGAAATATTTTGTGAACTCAACTGGCTGAAGTCTTATGGCTACTTTGTCCCACAAATTGAGTTCCTAAGCAGAATCCGTGCATAAGAAGTTATATTTCTAGCAGATGCAGGTTGGGGGGGAGGGTCTTCTTCTTTTTTTTTTTTTTTTCCTGAGAATTATAAATGTTTGAGGCATTATTTAAAATGGAAATAGTATCTTAGCCTTCACTGTAGTGTCACTATCAATTTGCTGTAGTTAAACCTTTCGGAGAGAGAAAACAGATTCAGGAGGACTGTCGGATAGTATCTCTGTCTTGTTTTTTTATTTAAATGTGCTTCACTTTTAATGCCAAAGAGAGCGTGTGTGCGCGTGCCTGTGCGTGTTTCCAAAATGGACCAAAGAGCCTGAATGCTGTTGGCCTTCAATGACTTCTGGTTTCCTGTACGAGCCAGTGGTTTTGAAAACCTTACATACTCTTTCTCCCCACCTTTTACATGTTTCCCCCATATCTTTTRCATGTATTACGTTGCTAAACCTAGATGTTTAGCAATTTAACTTCTTCCTCATCGCACAGTCCTTCCAGCATCCTGGAATTCTCATTTTTCCTAAGCTCCTTCTACGACATGTATTATTTCCCGGGCTGATGTATCCTGTCAAAACTGGAGCTTGGTCTGGATGTGTGGTTTTACGCTGTTTCCGTGCATCGTTGTGGGTCTTCTCATTCTATGGAGACTGACCTTTTTTCCTGTTAAATATGGTCAAATTTGCAGTGCCTTTTCTCTCTGCCGCTGTAGTTTTCTCTGCCCCTTGCTGGTTGTTACCACCACTAAGTATTCCAGGCGTCTCTTCCTAATTAACAGGTTTCTTGCAATGCATTAAATTTTTTTTTTCCCCTGCGTGCCAAGATCAGCTTACATTCTTCTAAATGTAAGAGGTTGTTTATGCGTGTATTTCTAATAGCTGAAGTTTTCCATTAGTGTTTCTGCCACACTCTCGGTGTTACAGCTTCTGACAAATTACAGTTAATGGGATCATCCCTGTTTTTAGAACATGTAACAGCAGCAGCGTGCCAAAATCATATTCTTTTGGTTCCTTACTAGATAGCTCTCTCCACTTGTTCRCTTACATTCATTACCACTTGTCTGCATTCTTTCATTCTTTTTTTTAATTTTTTGTTAAGACTTTTCAAGTAAGATTTTGTGATACTGTCAGATACTGAACTTTAAAGCGTCTATTACAGCTTCCAGTTATCTATTATTTTTGTAGCTCTTTCAGAAGAATCCAAAAACTGATCAAGTTTTTTCTGTCTCATCTTGTAGTGTTTTTTTTTTCCTTAATATATTCTAATTCTGTTATGGGTTGAAGTGGTAGCTGTTAGGGTCATTCTTTTGAAGAGCGTATGTGTTCTGGACTTCCCGATAATATTAATTACATAGAATAATAAGCAGCCTTAGTAATTAATGAACTCCATATAGAGGCTGCACAATAGCTGGAGACCTAAGCCTTCCCTAGCAGCAAGACAAAGTGATCCAGGTGTTCTTCATGCCAGTGGCAAAACCATGTCCCCCACTACATACAGGTTTCTCGGGTAGCATCTTTGGGATGTGCACACCTTTTGGTACTTATTGAAGGTTTATTATAGCCCAAGGCTATTCAGAATGAAAAAAAAATGCAAAATAAAAATGCAGTATGTCGATTCCACATCACTAAAAGCTTTTTTTCCATAAAAAAGTTTTATTATAGAAATATGAAGACATTATTAAGACAGCAGACGCAGCTGGAAATGGAAACTTCCCAAGAAGTTCAAAAACAAGTCAGCAAAATTGCAGAAGAAGACAGGTTTGAAGCGTTTGCMGTTTACATTTTGGTCCCTAATGCTGCTGCTCCAGGATAATTTCTTCGAGCACATGGCAGTTATATTCACCTTGGCTGAGCTGCGACTTCTGCTTTACTAGAAGATGCGGCACGGACAGACCCAAAAACTTAGGGGAGAGCTCACAGATTAGGGATAGATTCGATAGTGCAGGGACGTGGCTGTAACCCATGAGCACCGTTACAGGCAAATGGATCTCTCTAGAGCTCTTGCTAAAGGGCAAAAAAAATAACGTTCACTTTTTTCTTACTTGAGTTCCTATTATTTTCCTAGCCTGYGTTCTTCTGAAAAGGCAAAATGTGTTTTTATGTGAGTAGCTGGACAGTGCATTAGTCTTTGGTTATGCTCTTTTTGGCTTTKGCTGTCTGCGAGGAGCCCAGAACAACGTCTCGTTGTGTTTTTTCGATACCAGCAGGACGAATTTTATCTTATGTCCAAAGTCAGATGACTCTTGTGGTCCAGATTTAGGATCATCTTGAAGGTTTGAATGCATCTCCGAGTTTATGTCCCCTTAACATTGAAAAAAGCTTTTTTTGTGTGTATCTTGGAAGTGTCCCATCAGTGCTAAATTGCATTTTTATTTTTTTTAACCCAAATGGAAGGTGTGCTATTATATCAAATTATGTTTCCCTATTAAATGTGCTTCTCCCTGCTTATATATCCCTTACAATAATTTTCACTATGATTCTCATCCATTTCCTTTTAGGCGAGAGCCGGTACGAGATGTCGAGGGTATATGGAACAGGAGTAACAAGGAAGAATGACTTAAAATGCTTTAAATTCATTTACTAAAAGTACTTTTAGTGCATTAAGGCAAAAAATAGTTCCTTCTCTATCTCTCCTCTTTTTTTTTCCTATTTTTTTTTTAAGTGAACAACTGACTTAATTTCCCTGAACAAACTTTTATGTGGCTGTCTAAAAAGAAACCAGATTTGATGGGTTTGCGAGAAGAACAGTCTGCTCAACCACCTTGATGAGGTCGTAAGTGAGAAACTTTGGGAAGATTAAGTAACACGGGGGGGGGGGGGCCAAGAGCACGGCGAGCTGGACGTGACCTGCTAAGGTTACTTTTGCTGCGAGTGCCTGGGATCTTATTAAGCATCTTGTCTTGCTGTTCCTGGTGCTTTTGCAGAGCAGCTGTGCCAGGAGTAGGTCTGTCCGTGCTGCGTTGTTAAGAGCAGTATTTTTTACTGTTGTGTATAAATCTAAAGGAAAAAATATAATAATAATAATATTAAGATTCCAGAAAGGTAAGATGTTCCCTATAGACCCCTCTTACCAAATTCTTACAGTCACATTCACGTTTCCCCCGTCAAATTATTTGGGGTTTTTTGTATATTTCTTGCGATTTTTCTCAGTTTTTCTYCTCATTCGGAAATCTTCCCGAATCTCTTAAAAATCTTTCAGAGGAGAATGGGGCAATTTTGCCTTGTGCGACGGTCGTCACTGTTCGGCAAGTGTCTGCTACCTGCATATGCTGAGTTATTTGTACTCTGAAATGGGAATTTTCYGGGGTTATTTTGTTTCCTGAATATGGTTAAAAGTTTAACTTGGGAATAACATGCTGCTCTTGTTCCTTTTCACGAGGTTTCCTGTTTTGTTTGGGGTGTTTCTTTGGCAATCGGAGTTCTGTGCTTTCC
Organism: Apteryx rowi; assembly: GCF_003343035.1. Taxonomy (NCBI): domain Eukaryota; kingdom Metazoa; phylum Chordata; class Aves; order Apterygiformes; family Apterygidae; genus Apteryx; species Apteryx rowi. Next base: position 3,876,891 of record NW_020451204.1, read on the forward strand.
AATAATTTTTATATCACCCAATTAAAGCACCTCTTTGGGCTGATACTTTATCCATACAGAATGCACTGTTTCTCCTACTGCCCAAAGTTTAAATGCATTGACTCCATTAACTTTTACAGGAGTAATCCGTGGAAGAAATGTCCGTTTAATGCTTTGATGGCGATACGCTGTTTTGGAAAATGTTTTCCGTATTTGTTTACTGAATGTTAAAAAAAAAGGTAAAATCAGATCTAATGTGCTGTCACTGATTTTCCCATTGTGGAAAAATGTAACTGTAAAAAATTAATTTGAGGCAATGCATGAATATACACTAAAACCATAAATCTACTCTTGGAAAAAAATCTATGCATATTTTAGCATAAATTCGCTATTATAATAAATAGGAATCATAAAAGCTACAACATGCATCTCGGCTCTTGACGGCTATCTGTGTATCACGACATTTTAGCCTGCAAAAATTAAAGCTTTCGTTCTCATTTTCAGTAAACAGAGAGCAAAACGTAGCCTGAACAAGCGCTAGGGAAACGCTTTCAGGATGAGAGCCAAGATTTTTGCGATTTGGGGAAGGCTGCTTTAAAAAGTCGCTGGTGCGCATTGCAAAACTCTGTCTTAAGTGGAATAATCCGTGTGGGCCGGTGCGCAGAGGACGGCTGATGTAGACGCTGCATTTTTAGCGTTGTCGTTTGGCATCTGCACGTCCTCTCTCCCTTTCCACGCGAACCGTGGACGGATTGCTTGGGAGTAAAAWATGGTTTGAGCAAAATACGGTTTCAGCTTTTAACTTACTAATTGCTTCGGCGGGGGGGGACATATGTTACTGTAACTCTGCTTTCCATCCTTACTAGCTCCATTCTTCATTTTCTCCTTATTATGGTGACTGGCAGAAGATACTAGAGGAGGGAGAGAGCTGCTGCTCTGGTGTACTTTGAGGTGAACCTCAAAGATGAGGGGAAACCCTATGGAGCGGGAATTCGGSACCAAGTTTCCTCCTTCCCTGTAGGTCTCCTGGCTGTCGGAGTTATCAGCGCTTATACCCCAGGTGGCAAATTAATTGGGGGGGGGCTGATGTGTCTCATTTCAGCTGAACGGAGGATTCCTGAGACGCTACATCTTCAGATGGGGGAGCAGATAGGTCTGCGGGTAGTAAGTTAGGGGTATATATTCTCTTTGGTGATTTGTTTGCTATTCTGATTAACGCCAACCTGCTTTTAACTTTCTGTGGGCAAAGAAGTTGGCCCGATCTTCCCATTTTTCGCTTCCCCGCGTCTCTTTTAAAAAGCCTCAGATTGATGCTTAACAGTTAGAGGAAGAAAATGTTTTCGCATTTATTGCCCCTGTCGCCTTTTGCCCACCGAACTGCCAGACTTCTCAGGACTCTTCGTTATTGCGTTTGGTCAGTATTCAGAAAACTATGTAATTTTTTTGTTTTTTAAGTTTTGTTGACAAAGAGATTAGCTTATGCCAGAGAACTTCTGTGAATCACAGCTGGATGGATTTTTCTTAGAAATGCATCCTGAATTTAAAATATTCCCTTTGGTAATGAAACCGAACATCTTAATATAGTCAATCACCCCTGGCACTACCTGTTGAAAGCAACTGGAAAACAACGGATGCTAAATTTTGGCTTGCACAACTCCAGTACGAAGCTCACTCCTTCCGGAAAGCCAAAAAGCAACTTCACTGCAAGCATGCATATATTATGTTAAGGCTGCAGATTGAAACAGTCAGTAAAAGGACTTTGGGGATTCAACGTTAACATTAAATCTTCCATCATTTGCATACTGTTTTCAGTAGGCAGGCTGTTAAATGTTTTTGTCTAGCTCAAACATATGGTAATGTTACCCATCCCTGATATTGCATTATTAATGTGCATTTTTTGTTATTGCACTGATGTGGCTTGAAGTAATTTTAACACCTCGACTTAACCTTGGCTTGCAGAAGTTTCAATGCGTGTCCAGCGGACGTTCACCTGCTGCATTCTGTGCAGTGGTCTTTGGTGAAAAAAATTAATTAAAAACTTAGATTTGTTAAAAATTAGATTTATAGGTTTTGAAATTTAAATAGGTGATGTGTGGGGAGAGATGCCTGACTTCTCAAAAATATGTGCTTTTGATCTCAGTCCCTCTGTACTACTTTATGTGAGCAACCTATTTTTCAGGACACAGTTGACCTAATGTATCCCAGCTTTGCTGATGTGAAACTGAGGCAAAAAAGAAAAATCCTGCACGCAGAAAGCCTGGGACTTGTGACAGTAGGTAGTAAATAAAAAGGCCGTGGGGATTATTAGGAAGCGAAATTACACTGAAATTTCCAGAACCTGTAGGTACTCCCGAACCTGAGGATTTGCACCTGGTTTTAGCATTCTGGTTTCCAACCACGGAGCTTGATAAAGATCACGGGCGATGGGATCCGTATCAAAGCCCGAGCGAAGGTCTCGCTCTCTCGCACTGCCATCTAGATGAGTGTYTGACGGATCGCCGCTTCTCCGGAGGCTTGTGAGGTGTCGAAAATGGTCCCGTAACCCGCAGGGCGTGCAAAAACCTTGCTGCCCCGCTCCCTGCCTACGCTTAGGTTTTACCCTCAACATTTCCCCTCTTTTTCAAAATATATGCGTTTAAGGATTATCATTAATATTTCTAATATTTTTAACTCCTGCTTTCAAAACGAAGGCAGGAGGATCATCATTTCCCCAGGTTTTAAGAAGGTCTCGCTAAGGTGGGAAGGCAGTAGTTGCCCCTTCGTGCCGTTCGCCTGGCTCCTCCGCATACCCGGAGCGCGTAGCGTCTGCTTTGCAGGGGAGCTGCCCCGGCTCCGGGCAGCTGCTGCCGAGAAATTCGCTCATGCCGTTCGTGTCCATTTTGGCAGCATGCGTTTCCCGTAGCCGTAAAATTATCCAAGCTAATCTCAAATATCTGGGTGCCCGTGGCCGTGCTTTTTTTTTTTTTGGCAGGTGACAAAAGCTGCCAGTGAGTTGTTCGAGAGCTGTTGAACGACTTAACAAATTTGGGGAAAAGGCAGAGCTCAAACTTTCAAAGCTGGTTAAGAATTTAAACTACTAGAAATTAATAAAACACTTCTCTAAGGAGGGGGAAAAAAAAAAAAACGTGGAAGCCAGTCCCTGTTCATTCCTCTTATTCTCCGGATTAAGGCAGAAAAACCAAGAGACCTAAGGGAGGGGTCTGCGTACCTCCTGTCTGCAAGGGGTCGGGCCTGGGGAAGGCTGGTTTTATAGCTATAAAATGATGCTCCTGAAATAGTTCCCCCCCCCCCCGAACACACATAATTGGAACGATAGCACCAGATTGTGAAAATCCACTCGGAAAGAGTTGACTTTTACTCGGTCCTTTTAAAATCACAGTTGTAACCGAAGCATTCTGGTTTGGGTTTGTTTTATTTTTTTAAGTGAAAAGGGGTGGTAAGGACAGGGTCAGAAATTTCTGTTCTGCGCTTCTCAGGGGTGCTAAGGTCCCTCGCCTCTCACTTCCATGTCCCTTTTCCGCTCGGGGATCTGAAATTGGAATTCCGAAAAATTTCAGCCGACTTCGTCTCGGTGATTAAGGTGGCATTTTGTAAGCTGTTTTCTTGTCAGGAGCCATCCTGCTGTATTCTGGGGGTATTAACTGTCTGGAAAACAATCAAAGTCCTTGTTAAAATGTATTGAATTGTGAACTTTATTTTATTTTATTATTTGGTTTCGATCCTTTCATAGCCTTTTGATTTCAAAGGCATTTTTGGCTTCTCATCCATTTATATCTATAATAACGCGTAGTCAAGCTAAGTTGGATCTTAAGCAGTGCTTCCGTACAGGATCCTAAAAAGATTAGCCGTGGGAATATCCTCACTGGACGGATCCTGTGAGCGAGGACGGAACAACTCAGACCGCAGACGGGTATTTCTCACGTGCCTTTGAACTACAAATGTTTTTTTTAAAAGATCGGTCGCAATCTCATTGCAAAACTCATGCCACCCTAATGCTGTGCTAAGATATCCGTTTTGTGACGGAGCCTGATTATTTTTTTTTTCCGCCGAAACGATCCCAAAATGCAGCTGCCGGGTTCTGGGTCCGCTTTGCCGTTTGCACGGGAATCCAGCCTTATTTTGGGTGCATCAGTAGAGGGCACTGTTGGAGCATTGAAGGCGCTTGGAAGTCTCCTCTCCAGCTTTTCTTGATTTTTTTTTTTTTGGAAAGTGTTTAATGTTCTCCATGTAATTAAATTCAGTTCCCTGTATAATTAGCAATGGAGCCTTATTCTTTGTGCCACCGCTGTGGATAGTATTATTTTTTGTCTCTGTTTGCCTTCAGCCCAAGCAAAATACCGTTGCCTATCAACGCGGAGAAAGTTTTAATGCTATCTCTCAAAGCTAAGCAATATTTAAAGGTAGAAATATAAAACGGCGGAGTTGGTTTCATTTAGCCGCTCAGCGTAAATAGGAAACCTTTAAAATTCCTGCTCGTGGCTCGGGAAATAGCAGAGTTAATGCGCCATAATAATTTTACCTTTGTATCCACGTGCGTATTGCAATATTGTTGGATTGTCAGTACTTGCAGGTTGTCAAAAACTGTATTTGCAAACCCGTACTATTTAATTATGTGGGAAACCTATCGATTTTATTTGGCGGATTTTTTTTTCTCTTTGTTTTCCTCTGTATCTCTGCGAGAAGTTGTGCTGTATTGGTGCTGCTCGGCAGATTGAAATATTAATTACGGAGTGATCAGGCAGAGTTATTTTTCAGTCATTACCAATGCAGAGTAATTATTATGACCCAGAAATAGTTGGCTTGTCCAAATACCTGTAAACACCCTAATTTTTTTTCTCATTTATGAAGACCAGCTAGAAAACATTGTGTCGGAAAGTATTAATTTTCTGAGGTGCCGGAGACCTTAACGCTTGCGTTACATTTGGGATGCTCTTACCGGTTGCAAAGGGAAGAGATTTGGGAAACGGAGCTCTGTTAACATTCTGTTACGTTTGGCTCTTAACTTGCTAGAGACGTGCAAAATTCATCATAAAAACCCGTGTTTTAGTTTTCTCTCAAAACGCGACTCTTTGTCGATCCAGCGGCTGAGTTATCCGACCGACCCGGAGAAGTTTGCGTTAATCGAGGGGCACATCCTGCTTCGCCTGGTCGGGATCCTCTTGTGTGCATTTATTTTTAAAAAAAAAGCAACTACAAAAAGCCGCTTTCTCCCAAATTGTCACCTCAGAAAGGGGGGGGAATCCTTTTTGTGGCGGAAAAATGTTAATTAAGTTACTGTCAGCTAAATGCAGCGGAGGGGGGGGAGGATTACGAGGACGGGGAGCACCGAAGAGTTTGAGACCAAAGCGCGCCGGTGCGGCTCCGGGCTTCCCGGGGGAATCCCGGAGCCGGGGCCTCATCCTGCCGAGGACGCACGGTGCTGGGGGGCGAGGGGGGGACTTGGGGGGCAGGACCCCCTTGCTKGGCGGTGACCGGCAAAGCTGCCGTGAGGGTCGGCGCCGGGAACGGGGGGGCTTCGCTCTGCGCCCGCGGAGACGACGGCCTCCGGACCCCGAATCCCGCGACGATCCGGCCCCGGCTGTATTTTCTCCGGGGGGGGGGGCTAATGTTAAGCCCGTGAAGGCTCTAATTAAACGTCCCGTTTTGCTCCTTAAACCTCTCCTTCCTCTCGCGGCCTGTTTACGAGCGTCTCCTTACGGCTCTGGGACAGGCTAACTTCGGAGGGGATCCGCGTTCCGCCCGCTCCCGCGGCGCCCTCGGCGCCGTTATCTTCCGCRCCTCTTCCCCGGGAGAGGCTCTCGCGCGTTGGTTTTTTTTTTTTTAGCCCCGACTGTTTGCATTCGACAGGGTCGAGATAAGTTTTTTATCTCCGGAGATAAGTCGAGCGCCTTCGGATCGATGCGGTTACAGTATAAAATACATCGGCGATATTTATTGCCGGCGTCCTAATGAATTTTTAACGCCGGCGGCGGCGCGCGGGTGCCCTGAACGTTTGTTTGTAACGGGGCCCGCGCGGTTACGGGGTTATACACTTCTTAAAAACAACAAAAAAGCACGACTCGATCTTTTTTTTGGGGGGTGGGGAGAGGATCTTTATGCCCCTCCACCCCCCAAACCCTAGCGGATTCRTAGGACGTGATCAAAACACGCGTTTGCTGTCTGCTACCCTGGGCGTCCTCCTGGGGGGGGGTTGGGGCTTCTCCCCACGTTGCCTTTGGTGCTGGCAAAGTCGCTCCRCGCTAATAGGTTTTTTCCAGGATTTTTAACCGTCCGTTTTTATTGACGGGATAATTGTCTTTGTTTTGGCTTTGCCAGCGTAGCTCGGGCCGCTTTGATTTGCGATACGCATTTCCCTAGGTGCGTATTTATGCAGTTAAATCAATAAGTATTTCATAATCTCTCTAAATACTTATGTAACTTAATAATTCCGGCCATTATGATGCATCGACTTAAATATGTATTTTATGTAGGGGCATTTAAAAATGCAAATTATAGGGATTATTTTCCTTCAGGCTTTGTATTTTCTTTTTTTTTTTTTTTCCCCTGTTGCATCAGATAGAGAGTAAGAAAATTAACCCGCAAAAAAAAAAAAAAATCATCCCACTAAAGTAATGCTGAAGATCTGACTTATATCCGGTAAAGATAATTTGTTGATAAGACTGCAGGGGCTCCCGCTAACTCATTTTGCTTTCTCCGTTTGCTGCAGTTGCTCTTTTAAACCATGTGGCAGAAGGCTCAGCAGAAGGACTAAGTTAAGGAGAAAGTTGCAGCCTTTGCCACTGTTGCCTGTTTTTGAGTCTTTTGCCTAAAAAAAAAAAAAACCAAACCCGCTGTTTGCTTTTGTAGATGTGTTTTCTACCCCTCCTGGCTTTACGGTACCCAAAGACCGTTTGCGTTTTCAATACTTTGAAATTCAAAGTGGGGCTCGACGGTCGCACGTTCGGAAGCTACTGCGGGGCTTCTGCTCGGCTTCGCCACGGAGGTTGGATACCTGACACTTTTAATTTAATTTAATTAGGGAGGCAGAACCCCATCTTGGTGTTCATTAAGGGGATTATTCATCAAAGTTATTGCTTCCTTGATGGCGAATAACAATATTGCTCGCAATGGCTGATGTTGCTCTCATAATTATATTACTTTCTGCTATTTTTCTCTCCAGGGCTTTGTACTTAGTGTCTCTTTTTAAAAAAAAAATTAAATTGAGGGAAGTGTAAACTTCTGGTATGGCAAATTCACGAGGGTCACGTTTATTTTATTCTCGCGGCTTTATGTCGTGTAAATGCTTTGTTTAAATTTTTTTTCCAGCTTTTTTTTATTGGTTCTCTGAGCTGTCTTTTGGATACTTGTGTTTCTTTCAAGCTTAGCTGCACTTCGACTTGGGGCCTGAGGTTTGCGGCTGCCTGTTTGCTGCCGTGGCTGAGCTCTGCTTTGGGAAAATCCTGCAGAGATCGCTGTAGGAAAGGAGCCTCTGCGGAGCAAGGAGTCGTCAGGGGCTTTTCGGGAGCAGAGCTGAAATCTAATGTAAAATTAATGGGGGGGGGAGACTGTTTGCAAAAGTTATCTTTTGCGACGCAGTCCGCATCAAATATTCAGAAAATGACAGCTTTAAAAATAGCACAATTGTCCTTTTAAAACATTGCTAGTTTGGTTAATTTACCCCCAAGTATCTGGTGTCTGTGACTCAGAAAAGCCCTTATCTACTAAGGGGGGGGGGAAGAGCATTGCAGAAAAGGTGACAAGTTTTCACCTCTTTCCTCGGAGAACATTTTAATTCCACTTTAATCAGCTTGCCAATAAAGGAGTACTTGGCTTTCAAGGGGAAACAAATCAAAATACACGTTTATCAGTCATGAGGCAGAATTCAATCGCTCACCACCGATGAACTCCAAAAGGAATGCAACTAGTACTATCACGCTGCCATGGTGGTTTGCTTTGTGCCATCAAAGAGCTGGCACTGTCTTCTCCTGCCACATCCGCTGTTTGTCTGTCATCCCTAATTACGGCCTTTCAAAAGGGACGCTTCATAATTGCTGCTAATGGTTAAAATTAAAAAWATATATATATATTTTTTTGCATCTAGATAACCAAACTAGGGTTCTGCTGTGTAGAGATGTGTATGTTCTGCAGCTGCCAAAATAGCTTGAAAAACCCTAGCTGGAGACGAGACAGAGGAAAGAAGAAGCGGTGCCAAGTAGCACCGTCGTGGTTATAGTACAGGTCTCCTCAAAGGGCACGGCACGGGCCTGTCTTATTAAAATAAACTTTATTTTCCACCGGGAAAGGAGACTTTGGGTTCGTGTTGCAGGGCACAGGTGGGCTCTCGTTTCAGCCTGCTCTGGCTAAGACGGAAGAGCCTGGAGCGGACAAAAGTTTTTTTGTGTTTAAGCAAAGTTGGACGCTGCGCTCTAGGTACGGGCGTTTCGAGGTGGTGGGAACCTGTCGCTGTAGGTTTTGTGCTTCTTTAGCAGGAGGCGAGCGCCTTGCTCGCGTTGTTATATTAACCCGAGTCGTCCCGATGGTTGCAACAGTTAAACTACGCACAAAGCCGAGTCTTTCCGGTGGGAGAAAGGGCCTTCTTGGGGCTTACCTTGCTCCCCGCACGGGAACTYGCGTGCGTAACTACCAGTGCATCAAGAGGAGTTTTTCCAGGGCAAGGCTCTCGGTGCCTTGCTAGCATCAGGCCTCCGCTCGAGCCTCCTGGGATTAAAGCCTCATCCTGACGTTGGCTGCGCAAAATACACGCCTTAGCACGTTTCACGTGCAAAACCGCCAGGATCTGACCTCTCGTCTCTCCTCTTCCCCTTCCTCTGATGGCACAGTCTCTCACTTGTGTTGCCCTGGTCTGGGGAGCCTTCTGCTTTGCTCCATCCCGCTGAGCTTCATCCTCTCTCCAAGCCTCACCTGCTGACCTCCTTTTTTTTCCCCCTCGGGAGTTGGGTGCAAATCAACTGCACTGTGTTTTTCTCTTTTATGGTTGRTTTTAATCGCGTGGTGCCAAAGCATGCTAGTGTCATTGCAGGTAAAAGAAATATGAAGTCGGACTGTAAAAGCGTTTCTTGGATGGTCGCACGTCCGTGAGAATTCACGCAAGGAGCGCGCTGGTGCTGCTCGAATGGCTCCAACAGCTTGTGACGGGCCGAAAGGAAAAAAGTGGGGGGAAGCAAGGCGGCAGCGGGAGAGGAGCTTTGGCCTCCTCCGCCGCTTGAAAGAGGTCATCTCACTCGCAGGGTTGTAGAAGTAGAGGAGTTTGGACATTAAACTTTTCATTTCCAGGCTGCTTATGTTTAATTGACATTAAACTGAGTGCGCTTGACATGTATAATTCACACTCTTAAACATATTGCTTGAATTCTTGCCTCTTCTGCCCAGCTTTCTGATGATGCACTGTACTCAAGAAATATCTGTATATCCACTCTGGAAAAACAGGGAAACATTATTTTAAAAGGTCCGTATTGCATGAACGTTGTGTTCCAGGAAGCTTGTGATTAGCAAGACGATAAATCATTAGACAGCCCTAAGGAAGGTATATCACGTGAAGGTTTGAGGAAGAGGAGGAGGAGGAGAAGAGCACCAAGTAAAGAATGAGTCAAAAGCTGACAAAGTTCTTCAGAATTTGGTAATTAACAGAAATGAAAATAGGAGTCAGCAGGAGTGAGAATGACAAAGATCTCTAACTTCTTTTAAAAATGCAGAAATTCAGGTATTGTAATGTCGGATGTGTTTCCTGGTAAAGGATTTGGTTTCCTATCCGAGATGTGATGGGTCAATTCCAAATATATCATAGAAAAGTATGAACTGTCCTTTGAAGGACAGTTGGGAAACATCCTATCCTAAAAGCGAAACTTTATTTTCCCCGTACCTTTCCCTGCAAGGCTCGTGTCCCGAATCGTAAGGACTTGGCATCTTCCTTTTTTAATAGAGCTGTGGCTAGTCTTATTAATTGCATAAAATTATTTCCACGCTTTTACTGAATTTCTCAGCTTCGTGGCAATAAATCTTCTACATTTGGTGGTACATCGTTGGGGGAAGAAGAAAAAAAAAAAAGATAAAAAAAGGTGCATTTTGTATTGTCCTCTACTCCCTGAGAGTGGAATTCCTGATTTACCTTTCTCTGTATCTCTACCTATACTGTATTTTTTTCTTCTTTTTTTTTCCTCTTTTTTCTTTTTTAACAAGCAGGGAAGATGACCAGATGCTCGTGTGACAACTTTGCCCAGTGAGTTGTGCCCTTGCGGGTCTAATTAGCTGCTCTGTTATGTCGCCCTGTTATGTTGTTGGCATGTAACAGCCACCTCTTATTTTTTTCCCCCGACTCCCTTATAAAGGGAAGCCCTTATAAAGGATCCCTGATTTTGTGAATTTTTTCACTGGATGCGTTTGGATACATTACTTCAGTCTTCAGTATTTTTGCTAGGCCTCTCCCGGACAAATCTTGTTCGCCCTCGGATTAGTGGGAAAACTCCCCCTTCGCTTTGTTGGGACCAGATTTTGCTCCTGTGCATAACTTCAAAGCCAGCAATAAATAGCTGCTCCCCTTCCTAGGAGCGAAGCACACTTAAGGGAAAGGTCAGGAGGAGGTGGCAGTACTAAGAAATGCCTCTACCTGTCAGAATCAATTAAAATATTACTTTATTTAAATTAGTGAATTCATGGTAGTATTCTAATTCACGGGGCTTTTTGAAGCACTGAGTTCCATTTGCAGTAAACTTTAACACTAAAAAGTATTGGGTGCCTGAAAATTGTCTTCTTTTTTTTCTTTTTTTTAAGGTGATGAAAAACTTTGAATCTGTCTAGTTTAGGACAGAGTGGAAGGAAACATTTAAGGCGTGGGAATACGCAGGAGGAATCAATTCGATTGCTTTTGAATCTTTCTTTTCCGATGCTTTTCAATCTGTTGCAATGGCTGTATGTTTTTAACCCTGCAAGCAGACGAAGCTGGAAACTCAGCTCTCCTTTTTTTTTTAAAAAAAGAAACAACTTTGATGCCTTGGGTTTCAAAAAAAAAAAAAGCCGCCACCGCCGTAGCCTGCAGCGTGGTGGTAACCTGAGGGTCAGCCGAACTTGAACTGGAGCGTTCGCTCTGTCGTCGCGTCCATCGAGCCCTTCCGGCGAGCTGGCTCGCGCCGCGCTGCCGAGCAGGGCTCGCGGCTCGCTCCCGCGCAGCGAGGCTTTCTCGAGCCGCTTCTCCGTGCTTTCCGTGCRTTCGGCTTGAAAGAGGAGAAAAACGCACGTAACCTTCCGATTTCAAGTCCTCCTTGCAGAAGGAGCTTTTACCTTCCCCTTTCCCTCGAATGCTAAGAGCTTGGCCCGAGCTACCGGGATGGGAAATAACGATTTAAAGAAAAATATGTTTTGGCACTCAGTGTTTGTCTCGTAGTAAAAGTTGTTAAGTGCCTGATATATAGCTTGTTTTTACCACGGATGTGCTATAATTGACTAAAAGGCTTTATTCAACGTTTAGCTTTTTATTTGACCCAACCCTCAGTTTTGATGCCCGCTTAAGGTTCAAATCGAAAACAGTGAAATCCAGCTTTCCGTAAGGAACTACTAGCTTTGAGTGTCACTTTTCAGACTGGGGTACGCTGTACTTTAAAATGAATTTTAATCTTTGTAAGACTGACTCCACCGTCAGGATCTGTATACTAAACACATACGCGGTTGAAAAGGTAGTTTAAAAACTTACGTGTTAGCTGACCTGGAGGACAGGCAATTTATTATTTATGTATTAAGAATTTTTTATTTATTTATTTTATTTAAGAATTTTCTTTATTAAGAACATTTATTTATTAAGAATTATGTCCAGAAGGCTTCAGTTTTGCTATCTGGGTTTGCTTAAAACTTGAGTACTTTCCAAAGTAGACAAGAACAAAACCAGTGACAAATAAAAGTTTTGTGAAAGAGTAGCTTCTGCGTTTGAGCATTACTCATCCTCTACCCAGGAGCTATTTACGCTTTGGGTTTTGTAGTTGTAAGGGACAAGATCATTYGACTAGATTGAGCCTTCAATCAGTTTAATATATTCATGGATTTCTTTTTTTGAGCCAGAGGACTCATTATAACATATACTTTAACCTTCAGTATAACCGGCAGTAAATTTTTCATCTGCTTGCTTTGTATAAAGTCCAGCACAGTTTGAATTTTAAATCTTATTTTCACCCCGATACTGCTTGTGCACATCTCTGTCACAGGAGTCGAATGCTTTCCCTTTGGCTCTCCCTGGAAGGCCGGTCTAAAGAACTAGTAGGAAGAATGAACTTAAAATGAAACAAAACCAAAAATGCTAAAACACACTTTTTCTGAAACCTTGACCTGCARTAAGTTGACCCTCTGTTTCAGGATAATTTTTTGTATCTGATGCCGAGAGGTGGCTGCGCATATGTGTGACAGTTCCCTCCAGTAAGCGATCACCAGTCCCWAGAACTGAAAACTCCTGATTAAATCTTGGTTATTAGAATATCTTGGTTATAGTCTTGATTTTTGTCTCCTGTTTTTTTTGAAACTTCTGGATGGTTTCTAAAACACAYTACATTCATAACCTTAAGAACCAGAAACTGTTTTTAATGAAAGCTGAGATCGCTCATGCGGTCTCATGGACCTGCACTTAAAGTCTGGAGAGAAACCCTAAATCTCTCGTTTAAAAAAAAAAAGAAAAAAATGTGGTGAATTGGAGAGAGCTTCTATTGTGCACCTTTGCCTCTGTTATTTCCCTCAGCTTCTTGGATTAGTACAATTAATTTGGTAGGGAGAATTCTATATGGTTTCTGTTTCTTAATACTCCCCAGGACCCGTTCATGCACCTCCAGGGATCTCTTGGGACCAGCAAGAGGACCCCCCTCATGGACGAAGCATTGAATTATTTTGGAGGAATTTCTCATTCCTGACACTTGGAGCAGGAGCAAGACACAGGCTTTCTTGCTTGTTTTTTGCCAGGCAGGTATTCAGCAGGTTGGGGAAGGACCAAGAGAAGGGTCCAAGAGCTTCGATGGTGGACCGGCTCCAGTCTCTGGGTGGACAATAATCTGTCAGGGGCATAGGGAAGTGTGAACACGGATGCTGAAACACAGCACCGATATGGTTGGTTCTGCTCTCTCCCTTGTGTTTGAGTGTTTCATGCAACAGTTTGGTTAAACAAAGGGAACCAGAAACATTTTTGTWCCATCAGAGACGAGGTAGAACGGCTTCGTAGGACATCGTAACAGAAATTGTCTTTAAGTGCATTAGGTAAAGGAAGTGCTGGGGGTGCAGTTGACCTAATCTGCTAGAGATCTCGGCGAAATGCCAGTTGTGTTTGTGTTTGCGTACGTATTCCCGGCATTGTTGGATGCTTCGGTGTCTGAAGGAGTGTTAGCTGCTGCCGAAGATTTAGAGGTATGAAAAACATTCCTTCTAAAAACACTGGGAAGCTCCCTCCTCCCCCACTGTTTATTGGAAACTTTTCCCCCTCCTCTTAAGATATTTGATTATGGTGTAATGCAGCTAATTTAAGCATCTGTTTATCACTGCCTGGCTAGACTGAATGTGAAATTTCAATTGAATTACCTCCCAAGAGAGCTTTGAGCTCTGAGGGTAAAACAAATCATTTTCTCTCCRTTCCCCTGGGACTGTCAATGAAAAAAGAATTCATCTAAATAGTTTACATGCATTTTGAAATGTTGCATCTACTAGACTTGGGTTTGTTGTTAGTGGAAAATTGCCAGTGTAAATGGAATATCAGCTTTAACTTGACTATGGCAGTGTTTTCGCATGGTGGTACAGCGTCTGGGARGGCTACGGCTGTGAAAGCCTCTGCAGCTCAGCCATTCCTAGTTGATCCAAAAAGGCGCGTGTTTTATTTTAGAGCAGAAGCCAACACACAAACCTGAACTCAATGCAACCCCAGGACATAAGCAGCCACCAGCCCACCAGCTTCTCACCTCCTTCGCTGGCAAACGTCGCAGCAGAGCTGCTGGGGGCATCCCACGYGCCCCTGGTGAACGCCGCAGCTTTGTCTGCTCCTAGATGCTTGGGTGTGCACCTATTTCCGCTTCCACAAGAAACGGTGGATTTTCTCTTTMTTATTGTTATTTGCCACCGTGTCAACAAAGATCTGGGAAAGGGCAGAGGACAGGTTTTTCTTGCTGGGCCCGGCTGCTTGCTTTCTAAACGTGCTAGTCACCTACTTGATATCTGCTTCGTAATTTTTGTAGTGTGAAGATGATAGATTTTCCTTGTAGTCTGCCTTACTTATATCTTCAGTGAAGTCCGCTGCTGTCGGCATGCAGAAAGCCTGGGGATCTGACTTGGTGCTTTTAGCCTAGGCTGGACTACTCTGCCCAGTTGGGTGCTGCTTCCACACAAGGTGGGACATGTGAACTTCTCCAACAGTAAGAAAACCTGAAGGTGCCATGGGAGCACAGCTGCCTGTACCCGGGCTGTTACAACCCCAAGGCAGAGTGCTGATAACCTGGACGGAAAACAGACCAAAAGGAGGTGGGCGGCAGTCGTTGTTTTGCCGACAACTCTCCTGTTGCTGGCTGGGATCCCCGTTGAGAGTTGCGAGAAGGTCCTGGTAGCGGTAGGGAGATGCCCGATTTGCAAACACCTTCAGACCAGTTTGCCTTTTACCATTTGGTTAGTTAAAATTTTTCTCTCATGCAGGAATTTAGGCAGCGAGGAAAAACTTATTTAAGGACGTTCTGGTAATGATAGCAGTGAGGAGATCGGAGCTCCGTTTGCAGAGCAAATCCCCGTTGGTTATTTTGGAGCGGAGATGTGTTCAGGCCTGCGGGAACTAGCCCAAGAGGTGGCACTGAAGGCTGGCAGTTAAATGCGTGTCACTGCCCTGTTACACTTTCCATTTCATGTTTTGGTTCTATTTTCATTGATTCTAAAACAATTTAGTTATACTAACTGGGATAATTGTATATGTAATTTATATGTAATATAGTAATGGCACAGCAGTTTGGATGACAGTCAAGAATCAAAGTCCAAAAACTGTGCAAGCTTTAAAATAAAAATGGAGTAAAGCTTAAAGAAACTTCAGCGTTCACTTGTCCAGAAGTTTGGTGTTTCTGCTGTGATAATTCTGATAGCTAGTCATGTTTAAGGCCAGAGAATAAGGAACTTAAATGCCACGTACATAGCTAGTATATTTTCTTGACATTTATAATCAGCGGTAGTTTCCAAGATCATCACAGGGAGAGTCTGAAGAGAGGAGGCTCAATATTGATTATTTACTTGCCAATGTTTTCTTTGGTATGGGGAATGTTTCAAGTACCTGTCCGCAGAAGCAACAAAAATTATTCACAAATTGCAAAGCTCCATGAATGATTACTTCCAAATGTAAGTTTTTAAATTACTGCAGTGTTCATCATTAACAGCAAAGGCATAACCGTGATAAGAATCACTCCAGATTTTTCCTCTGAAGCAGCAGTGCTGAAGACCAGAAGTCTGCAGGTACATTGGAGCTTAGGCATGTGTTCGCAGATGCTAATAGTTCATATCTCCTTTCTGGCTCTAAACACAGGACCGTTGGTTTTGACAGTTTAAGTATACTTTAAAACTATTAATCCTGGCAGGGTTGATAGCAACCTAAGAAAATGGAAAATGGAGGGGAAAAAAGAAAAAAAAAACTACTGCAGTTTATCTTAATGAGTAGCTGACACTGTCAACAGCAGAGCTCTGTTGCTGTGGGTAATTGGGTTTCAGGACTATCAAGATGAGAAAGGACAGGTCTTGTTATTTTAAAGTACAGTACTAGAAGTAGAGAGCTCCTTCCCCGCAGCYTTCCGCAGTCCTGCGGCGTGACCCCGGCCCAAGGCTCGTAATCCRTGCCTCGCTTTTCCTGCTTGGAAAACAACGCTAAGAACAAGTTTGGTTTTGAGATCCTTGAACTGCGGTGGGCTCGTTTTAGGGAAGGCCTGCGAAGATACTAATGGCTTAGGATAAAATAGGTACAGGAGTTAGCGCAGCCTTAAAAACAAGCACCTGCCGCAGAATGAGCTTGGCRCCTTTCCAACCACGAATAAGTCCCCGTGTCACCAAAAGTCAGAAGTCTCCCTTGAATGAAGATAATTACCCTCAGGGTGCATGTTGGTCACCCTTTAAAATTCTTATAAAAACAAAGAAATTAATTATCCAGTATAAAAATGGGGCATATGTCTCCTGGCAAACATTCAATTAACTTTTTAGTGCCTGCTACTTAATGTTGTGTTTGACCAGTCAACCGGGGAGAACGACTTTCCTTTGAAACGGAGCCGGGGTGGAACAGGCTATTGCGCCGGAGCCCCGCTCAGACGGGCACTCGCGGCTGGCCATCAACATTTTTCCCATGATCTCCGAGTGTGGAGCTAGTTATATTTTACTTATGCCCGTGAAATGCAGTTTGCTTTGGGACAGGTCTTTTGTAGGCTGCGTGAGGTTTTATTGGGACTATAATTTAGCTGGTTTTGCAATCATGGGCTAGATTGCGGTGGTTTAAGCATGAACTACCAATTAAAAGCAAACGTATAATACTTCTAATTCCCATGACTAATGGGCTGAAAATACGGAGCTCTTTGACCTGATTTGAATCCARGCTGCAGATGAATTATGTCTTCTCCTTTTAATTTGCATGCTGAATATATAGAGATCACTTTTTTTCTTTTTTTACTGTYAAAATGGCAAACCGCGCAAGTGTAAACTCCAAACTTCCAGAAATACTGACTTCYCGAGGATGAGCTGACATGATGATGGATATATTGCGAGAACTGTACGACAAATACTTCATTAACTGTATTTGTTGCAGAACTTTCGGTTTTACCTATTTGTGCGCGCTTTGATATTTATAATCTCCTTTGGCCATTAATCTGGTGCTTCTTTGTTTAAAAAGTGATTGCTTACTAAAACAGTTGGATGGGAATGTTTCCCTGTTTGGGGTCTGTTTTTTTTTTTTTTTTTTTTAATTTATCAGTGTCCTTTAGGTTAGTAGTACAAATTTCACTGCTACAAGACGTATCTTTTTTTTAAGTGCATGCAGTATGTAGCGATTCTTGGCTTGATCTTTGTCTGTCTTATCAGATTTAAAGTTAAAATACAATTTCAGTGATTCTTTTGAGGAAAAATTCTGATATACCTAATTAGCCGAGTTTTGTCGGTTTTTGTAGCAGGCCAGGATCCTCACTGCATATTAAGTATCTGTGGGTTAAACTTAAGGCTGGCTGCACGGTTAAAACCTGTATAAATATGCGAGGGATCTGGGCTTTATATGAAGGAAAGCGCCCTGCTCGTCAAATGAGGGAATGATTACGTTGCAGGGGTAGTCGGAGTTTTCTTGGAAACAGGGAAAATTATCGGAGCACCRGTACAGAATGCAAGGGTTGGTCTGCTGAATACAAATAAAGTCTTGAGCACRAGGTTCTGCCTCATGGCGCTGGCGCTTTTGGAAATGCTGTGATAAAAYGCACTGATAAATTCGAGGGAATGAGTGCTATTGCGAAAGCCTGATGAAGGCTAGGAAGTGTCCGGCGCGTAGGAATTGCATTGCTTGGTCAGGCACGATGAAATTAAATCGAATTTGCTTTAGTGAAATTGCATCAAGGATGATTAAAGGCGTCTCCGGGAAAAGGTGGTGATCGCTTCGCACTGTGGCCGCTTCCGTGACTTCATCGCTTGCTTGGCGGGTCCGTTTTGTTCTTTCTCCGTTGCTCATTTCCTCTTAACTTCATGCTTCTCTCCCTCTCCTGTCCCCTTTTTTTTCATCACGTAGTGCCCTAATCCTGGCRTTTTGGGAAGCTTCCGCTGGAGTCGATACCAGGGCTGCTTCAAATAGCAGGGAGCTCATCAAAAGCTAGCTGTCAGCACCCAACCTTGAGACCACAAGAGTCCATCCAAATACACTGTGTCCTGCACTTCCACTTATCCCATACGACGTTGTTAGCTTTCTAATTCTTTAGTAATTGCATTTTTGGGTCAAGGGCCGGTCTTCTAGCCTTGCTGTAGAGTAAACATCTCCAAAAAGCTGATCTGTGCAATGCAGCACTCTATTTCCTTTCTGCGCACGTGGGCCGAGACCTCAAGGGTGGAGCTGGATCTCAGCTCTGGCCAGGACTTAAATGTTCGGCTCCATCATTGTGATTTGGGTCCGTTTCTCATTTTAAACCGGGTTACCAGGGAATCTCTGATTCCTAGTTGCTAAAACCACTTCTTCGATGCAGTATCACAGGTACCAGACTTCTTACCTGTGCGGTTAAACTGCTGTTTGAATGCTTGCTTGGYGCAGAAGCGTCTATTAAAGGTTAGCTGAACCGTTCGGAGATGTTCTTCTTCAGCAGGGGAAAAGCAGGCCCGCGGCACGATTAAACAGCGTGTACACACAAACCGTGTGGGCTTAGAGCTCCCCTGGGGAGCCTTTTTGTGCTTTTGCTAATTAACTAAAACACCATCCCCAGCAAGTGATTTTCTAGCCTGTCGTAGCAAATGGCACTAGAATAGCAGTGTTAAAGGGAAAGGCGGGAGGGACGGACRCCCTAAGAGGCAGAGCTGTCTCTGTCCAAATCAAAACGCTGTTGGTTTTGCTTTAATATTTTTGCWTTACTTTCGGGGCCTTTGGCCTCACGAGTGTAGAACAATGAGTTGCCAGATAATTGAAATCTTTCCCGTTGTTTTGCTTCCCTTTCCGAAAAATATTACGACACAGTAATGCCTGACGGCTGCAGGCAGGATCAAGGCCCCCTTGCGCTTAACGGTTTATACAGGGGAGCTCTAATGCCATAATACCGCTAAAGTTAAGACGGAGTGACTTGARCTGGTTTTGGCCCCAGACAAGCTTACAGTACCACCCGTCTTTTAAGGAGAAACAAATGCATATATATGCACAGAAATACATGCACGCACCCCTYGTACATGTGTATAACCACATACAGCATCCATATATTATCATGCTGAGACTATGTACAGCTCATGACTCTTGTTTCCGTTGGTTTGTCAGACATTTGGGGACCAGAGTGAGTTACTTTGGTAAAAGACACCTTTAAATTCATGTAAGAACCTCTTTGCACTGYAAATGGAGCCTGTTTCCTTACCTATATAGGTGTTCTTGAATAGTCTCACGTTTTACCTCTTCTGCCACTGCATAGCACTGGACCAAGAAGCGTCAGGAGTTTTTTTCATGATTACGTTTGAGCAGTGTGTGTGCAGCGCTATATTTGGTCATTTATTCCCGCTTCATTTTTGTAATGGTTGTAGCATGAGCTAATTATTTTCCCAGCTTGAAGTGCATTAGAGTTGTCTTTGATAACTGCTTATTTTAGAGATGCTTTTTGAAGTAGCGACCTAAGCTCAGACTTGGGGGTCCTCTGCCCTGCCCCATTCAAAGGCATGGAGGAGATATGTGACCACAAGGCTGGAGGAGAGGTAGAAGGCGGCGGGAGCAGAGCAGAACAAGCGCCGTCTTCTCGAAGCGGTCGGGTCCCCTATGCCGCGCTATAGGGGCTCGTTTTGTGGCGGGGGGAGAGAAGAGGTTGGGCAGCGGCTTGGTTGCTCCTTGCCGCGTGCTGCCTTCTTGCAAGCATGAATATCCAGGTGAAAAGTTAATGCTGCCGCTAACGGGATTATCATCAGCTCCATGCCGGCGCGTCCCTCCCATTGCCCAGGCCCGGCAGGGAGAGCCAGACGGAGCAGCTTGGAGGAGATGGGGAGATGTTCCAGCAGAGAAGCTGGCACGCTGCCGCATCCGAACAGCGTCTCGTTGCGTATCCCGGGCATCGGAGCCACTGAAACGCTATCTGCTCTGCAGAGCTGACTCCTTTCGAAAGGATTTCCTGTTGGACGGTACGAAGTAACCTCAAATACACCGCGGAACTGGAAATTTTCAGCAAAACGAAGGCGTATTAAGAATAATAAAGGAGTTCCAGTTTCCTGCAGATTTAACTTGGCCCACTAAATTCTACATCAGGTTTAGCTTCTGAGGCGGTAACGCATCGGATTGCATTGGGCGGTTATTTTTCATGACGTGACAGTAAAGGAGAAGCTAATGTTATATATTGGCATTTCAGAAGGTGTTTTCCGAAAGTTAACCTTTCGGCGAAGGCTTGAAGGCCATTGGCGTAAGCGTTTGCCGAGATTCTTGGTTCGGGCAGACTTATTACAGAGAAAACGTTAACAACTTAATATTTTGGTTTAGAATTGCATATTATAAATAGATATTCTGCATGACAAAAAAAAAAAGAAAATAGCACTTGAAAGAGTTCATTATCTTCATATTCCCACAACTTAATTAGTTCCCTAACTTGTGTATGACTGGAGCAGCGTTTGTTGGGTGCTTTGTATGCACACAAAGGGCACTTTTTGCCCCAAAAAGCTTATTTTCAGGGCATCGGATGCAGGATTTGATAATGCAGTAACAGTAAATGATTCTGTACAGTTTCAGGGCTGGCTAAAAAGTTTGCAGAGTATTCTTTAACAGAAAATGAGGTTTTCACTTAAATTAATACTTGTCTCAAAAGGGATATTTTCTGCAGAAAACACTGGCGTTTTGTGGTAAACCAGAGAAGTTTTTCTTCTTGTAGGGAAAGGTTCTTTGCAGGAAACCATTTTCTGACCAGCTCTAAAATATACATGTAGTAAAGAACAGTTCAAATTTTTTCTCATTGCTTGGAAGGAAGATGAATGCTGAATTACCAATACTGGGTGAGGTTTACTGAATGCAAAAAGAAAAAAAAACAAAAAAACTTTTCCTTTTTATCCTTTGCCTGCCTCCCAGAAGAGGAAGAAAAGAAAGTGGAAAAATAAATACCTAGGTATTTATACTCAAAAAGATGCTGTTTAGAGCTTTAGCTGCTTCGGTGCTTTCCTCTCCTCTGGAAATCTGCTTGCTGCTCCCATTTGGAGCAGCCGGCGTGGAGAACGTGGCAGCGTTAGCGTGTTTAAAACTGCSTGCGGGATAAGAGGCGGGGAAATGGAGGTGGCGACGTTGGCTTTTTCCTGGAAAACGTGCCGCTTTGGCCAAACCTTGCTAAAACAAGATCTCAACGGAGAAACCGGAGTTTGCCTTTGGGGCTGCGACTGTGTAACGCCTCCGGACATTGTAATTTGGCTGTCTTGGGTGGGTGCCTTCTCCTTCTGCGCGCTGGGCTCCCTGGCTGCACTTGGGTTTCTTCTTGCCCATTGGGCTTCCTTTAGGGTATGGGCAATGTCAACGTTGACTTGCATTAAAGCAAAATAGCATCGGAAGATACGTCGTTAATATAACGACTGATCTCTTTGGACTACTCTATAAGCATTTGTCACTGCAGTAGATGCGTAGAATAGCTAYCAGGTATCGTTCCCCGACTCTACTGTAGCAGCTTGGGTCAATTTGGATAGCAAGTCAATGGCCAACATGGATAGCGTGTAYGATTTTTTTGGTTCCTTGCTTCTTACCTAACCTTTAAGTGTGATAATTTGGAGATAATTGGTGTTTTTCTTAGTTTTTTTTTTTTTTAATAAAAAAATATTTGTATATTTTTCATTTTAACAGCCGTCTGTTCAGTAGTCGCGGCCCAAACAAGCAAAATCGTATTTACGATAGATGAATAAACAATTTTGTTGATGATCTTGGTTATCGGCGGTTGCTATAGCAATAGGCTGCCACAGCCTCCCGTATGTTCTGGTATGTGGCTGCTCCCCACATCAGTCAGGTTGAAGGTGCGTCATCCCTGCTCATGGATATGCTAAAAAAATATTGTAGCTGCACATATACCATATAATTGGGTTTTCGTGGTGCTTGGAATAATAGGTTATGTCCTTTTTTTTTTTTTTTTCCCTGTAGCAGTACAAAAACATGAATCAATTCCCCGAAAATTGTCCAGTGGGATAACTTCAAGTGGAAGAATGATTTGGGAGCTGTTGCAGCATCCCARTGCTCAGTCTGGTTAGGGCCAAAGCGACACAACCTTCTACAGGTGGCTGAGAAAACCCACTTTACAGTTTGTCCTTATGAACGTAAAACTTTATTTGAAAGCCAGGAATACAATATTTGGAGTGCGCTTCCTTATTTTGAACCTGAACTGACAGCTCCACGAGCATCTTGAGAGCGTGGGTTGGTCTCTCCTTTCTGACTCTGACTTGTGGCCTGCCTTAGATTGCAGGAAGTTTTCTAAGAATTCAAAATTACACGTTTCCAGAGCGTTTTTCCCGTAGCAAGGTGAATCACTCCAGCTCTGCAGCCTGGTGGGGGAATGCATTTCTAGAGAGCTCAATGCATCAAAATTCAAGGCTGCCTTGGTTATTGCGGTGGGGGATCTTGCACGCAGGCGAGAGCGTTCRGACGGGGCCAGCGCCTTGGTTCGGCTCTCGCGTTGCACCTTCAAATAAACCGCGCAATGCCGGATCAACTGCAGTTCGGCTCTTCCTTAGGCATGAGGAAATCCCACGGAAAAATGATTATTAACGGGAGGCGGTGGGAAATACAAGGATGGAGAAGATGGGAAATAAGGCTTGGGTTTTTTTGGTACGTGTTTTGACTGGACTACGTAGTTCATTAAACGTGCACAAATTAAATTGTGTGCTTTAGCTGTAAYGCGAACGTGGATTTTGGTGCGTTGGACTCTGCCTATACCAGAAATCGGCTTCTGGCTGTGGAAGGACCATGCCCAGCGTACGACCCGTTTGCGGATGGATAGATGAGGAAGYGTTGCCGATGTAGAAGAGTTCGTGTCGAAATACATATCAGAAAAAAACAGAACAAAGTAATTTCAGCTGCAAAGTCCATTTTTAGGCTCTTGCGTGATTGCTTGACTATAATCTCATTAACTTTTAATTGAATATGGAGGCAGACTTAAGCTCTGAAATTTAGGTCTAAATGTTTAAAAAAAAAAAATTTTTGCTCACCTCTAGGGATTTGTTTCAGGATCCTCTTTAAACACATACGGGAATATTCACACCAGCTAATACAGGCTGCTTCAGACAGCTAGCTTAAGCGTGGCACAGATGTTCTCGTGATAGTTTTGGCTTTAAACCCAACGCGATCTACAAAATGACAGTCATTTAAGTTTTCGTTTTGAATGTGGCTCTTAAGTTGAGGAACCTGGCGTTAAAAAGCAACGCGCAGTATGAATTAAACGTAACGGTAGGCAGCGAGTGTTTGCGTTACAGCAAGAGCATCGCGGGTTCATTTCCTTTGTATATCTTACTTGAGTTTTTGCAAGCTAGCGTCGGTGTTTTTTCCAGGTTTTCCTGTATGCGTTTCCAGACGCTTTTGTTTCCAAAGACGTAAATTGAAAAGGGTGACACGCAAAGAGCAGAAATGTTTATTTTAAGAACACCCGAGCCCGCCGTTACGGTGTGGCTCGCCGAGTCCKCTTTCCAGCCGCTCGGCTTGGGAGACGGGTGGGAATTTGCAAAGGAGGCTGTCAGAGCGCTAGGGCTTTCCAAGTCRCTGCTGTTATCCACCTCTCTGCTTCGGGCTTCTCCGGTTTGTCTTTAAGCGTGCGGCAGCACCTTTTAAGAAAGAAAAGCTTGCAGCGGCCCGTGGTGTCGGATAGTCTCCTTGCTGATGTGCCGTTTCTCAGCCAGGGCCAAGCCTTCCCCTCCACCCTGCCGCCCCCCGAGAAAAGCAGCACGCAAGAACCTCAGCGAGAGGGGAGAGAAGCAACACGAACCAAAACTCACATGCGTTTTGGTTCGATATTTTTTTCTTCCCCCCCCCCCCCC
>NW_020451204.1:3900538-3980860 GCF_003343035.1 Apteryx rowi
GGGTGATTTCTAGATGGAGGAGATGCCCAACAAGCCGGCTGAGCTGCGGAGCAGGGCCGGGGAGCGACGGCGGCAGACCCCAGCCACGCTTGCCGGCCCTGGCCGCGGCGGCGATGGGTGCCGACTCGAGCGCGCTTTCGCTTTGCCTAGAAGAGGAAACGGGTTGTTTCCAATAGCTTCGCGCTGGCTGCCGCGTTTTTGCCGTGTCTCCCRCAATCGGACAAAGTTGCACCCGCGCAGCAAGCAGGAACAGCTTCTCGCCGCCCTTCCGGAGGCCTTTTCATACCCGCGTTTTCCCTGTAAATCTGGAAAGCAAGGAAACAAGGGAAAGGGCTAGCGCAAGGCTCAGCTGAGCTGCGGTAGCCCATTCCCAATAGTGCTTTTCCTTGCGTGCGTTGTTCTCTTTTTGTCGAGCTGTTGCGTATGTCTCTAGCAGTGGAGTGCGTATTCAGCAGACTGCGTGCTACTAGAAAAATTAGAAGCGGAAATTAAACACTGCGCTACCGGATAATGTAATAAAGCTGGGGTTTTCTCATGCAACTTTGCAGAAACATCCTGCTTTCCACTGGTGGTTTTGCTCCCTATTCAGAGATGTAAAATTTGCGGTCCTCTTGGTGGCATGTTTTTTAATACTGGTGCATGCTTCTCACACTCTCCCTTTCAGATTTCTGCATTTCTAAATGTCATATGTATGTCCAGAGGTTCATAAATATATATATGTTCCCTGATGGTTTCAATTCATGCGTGYGTGTATGAATATATATTCCTCGATGGAGTTTCAGTCGCGCTGCAGATGCAGTGGATTTCTCCCTCTTTATCAGTGGCACCATTAGCAGAGATAGAAATGGAAACTTTTTCAACTAAAACCAGCTGGGATATCACTGATCAAGATACAGGCTAACCCAGGAAAATGTGGTGTAAGTAGTAATTGGAGCTGGAACGCAGTGGAAATGATGTTTTTCTTGCTGTTTCTTTTGGGGGGTATTTCATGACTTGTTCTCTCTCTCTCTCTTTCCCTCTCTCTTTCTCTTTCCCTCAAAAATAGAAATTTCTCAAAACTGAAATGCAGAAGGTTTTAGGGCTGCTTAAACAACTGATGCTCAGGAAATCATTTTGTTCCTTCAGAAAATATTTAACAATATCCGAGAGCTTTGTAGAGGGGGAAATATGACTCTAAGGAATTTTCAAATCTTTTTSCCTTACTGTGCTATACTTAACATTGATGTCTGAAAACGTGCAATGAGACCTCATAGTAGGGGGAAAAAAAAACAAAACAACTTCCCGGAATATTGGATTTACATTTTAAAAAGAAAACACGTTTCAAAGACCCTGCCGTTAACTGCACAGGACTGAGCGTTCGAGGACGAGTTTCAAAGGAAACGGATTAAGTGGTTAGCAAGTGCTGTGGCATTTGGCACGTGCRCAGGCTCAGGCAGCGAGTCCAAAAGACACGGATAAAATATTGCCGGGGAATTGCCTTCGTTGCATCTGTTTTGATGGCAGAGATGTGATTCTGAGTTATTCTGACAAATTAGACATGCAGTTACATCAGCAAATTATTTTTTTTTCCCTTACATTTCRGCGCAGGGCAGATGGAGCTACTTTCCTTGACTCTTTTCAGTACTTATTCCCATAACTCCGTTCCAAAGGCAGCTCCGTGCACAGGAAACCAATTTACTTTCCTGTCCAAAATGCATTTTAGAGACAGACGCTAAACTGTATTAAATATTTACGTGTCATGAGTCGCTGCAATTGCCATAATGTTTATGGGCAGCTTGCAAAGGCTAAGGGAGGTGGTCGTGCAACATCAAGAGATGGTTGACGGCTGAGGAGACAACTTCTACGGGAGTGCAATCGCTGCGAGAGTACCTCAAAACCTCCGCTCTTGTTGCTCTGCTGCAAGGAAATACTTTTTTTCCAATCAAATACTCTTTATTAGAGCATTCAGTCACTCCTTGCAGTCCTCCTTTCTCAGCTGGCCGAGAGGACATCATTAATTTTCACTAGGAGTCGATCCAGATATGGACCACGCTTTCCCAGTTTCTCACCTCTGTCGCTCTTTCCCTTCTCTGCCCCCGTCCCAAGTACTTTTCTAGCGTATGCCCATAGTTTTTTATATGATTTTTTGTTGGAAGGTAATATTAAAACAGTATTATAGCAGCACCTAAGAAATGTGGAGTCCGTGTATATTGATTGCACTCCATCTGTGATTATATATGTATTTACAAAACAAATTAGTTATACATCTTTGGCCAGTTTGCCTCGCTGCTGATCAGCCTCCCCTGTAATTTCCAGTATTCGGAGCTYGAGAACAGATTCAGACAACTGCTTTCTTGTTAATCGGTCTTCTGGAAATGGAAAAAATGTTCCTTTCTTAACCAATTTTTGAAATATCCTCTTCAATTCCTTTTATATACTGCACCAAAGCCACATGCAAAGAATCTGAATACTGCTCAGGGAGTGTATCATTACAGGACATTATCCCGAGTTTTCAGAGGGGTAGAGAGCACCAAATTTTAGCTTGTATAGTTCCTAATATATCAGACTTAATTTTGATGTACAGAAAAAGCTGTTTTCTATTACATAAAAAAATTCACAGCAATCCCCAAAGTTAAGTGTTCCTGTCCATTAGAAGATCGTCATTAACACAACTGTGTATCTAGAATAAGTTTCAAAAGCTCCAAGCAGCTTTTTAAAACTAACCTATAATTTTTATTTTTAAATACATACGTGCATACGCACATGCGTCGCAACTGTGTTTTGGGTTTTAGCTTCACCAGCGAAAACGCAGTCGTCTCAAATTCGGGCCAGGAAAACTTTTATCCGGTTATTCTGTATGTGCTCGTTTTCGGACGTAAATCACGCGTGCGGTTTCTTGCCTGTACACCGCGGGAATCCTTAAACCATCTTGAAAAATTACCTCTGCCTAATACGAAATGAAAACACAGGTCCCTGGTTTGCAGCCCTTTCCCTAAACTTTGTCCTCCCGCAGGTACAGCCCGAAGGACGTTGTCGGACGCTCGCTAGCTTYGAGTTCGTCGCTGCAAATTTTTATTAACGCCTGAGCAGAATAAGCAAGCTTGTTTATTTTTTGCCTGGCTCGCGGTCCTTGCGCTCCTCCGGAGATGCATCCGGGTCCACGTTGGTTATCCTGAAAGGGTAAAGGGCAGGTTAAAAATGCCATTAGGGAAGCTCCGTTCACACACCGGCTTCCCGGTACTCTGCGCTTGCAGAAAAAATGGAACCTTTCAGGCCGTTTCTTATGCTCGCGGATAATACGCATTTTAAAGCATCGCCAGGGTCACGTAAAGCTGTGTTTTGCTTTCTCATCGTGCAGGAGAGCGGTTTGTTTAAGCACATTTTTTTGACGGGGGCTGTTGGAGTAAACGTGCTGGTGTTTCAAAAAGCGTAGTAGCGCATTGTTTTTATGGGAAAACAAAGCTCCCGAGGAAACGATGGTTCRATCTTTGTGCATGTTTTGTGCAGTGAACATTTTCAGCCTTTTTTTTTTCTTGCAATACTTTATATTTCTTGCTTGGTTTAATGCAGCATAACCTCCTCTAAATTTAGTGGGAAGTGTAAACGTATGTAATGCCTTTTCTGTGGTTAGAAAATACAAGTAGCATTAAGTTATTAAAGCCTGACTTTAAACTATGTCTCGGGCTAATGATTTTACAGTATAATTGCTTTAGTTAATTTGAAGGCAGGTATACATACAGCTTATTCCATTTTGGCACTATAAAGTTTGCCATTGGTATTAGACCTCATTTTTTTATATGATTTACATAATTTGTGAAACCGATTTAATATTTCGCACGCGAGCTAATTAGCTCCTGGTTTAGAGCCGCCGTTGTCTGTTCGTTGGGTTTCGAGCACCTTTTGCAGGAGCGCGGAAGGTCACCGTTGGGTCTGAATTCTTTGCCGAGCAATCAATCGCGTTTTAATAAAATAAGCTGCATAATTCTTAACGCAATTAAATCGGGTTACGTGCAATAGTTTCCAGCTGTAAATTTGCTGAATTGGGAGAAAAAAAATATATATAATATATATATAGTAGTGATGTGTTAATTACTGTGTTGTGCTCGTTCCCTTGCCGGTGTGGCATAGCTCAAGCGACTTTAGCGCAATTTTATATGCACCTCTAAAGAGGTCTTAAGGGGTGTCCTGCTTTTGCTGGAAGAGCGGCGCGAGGAAGGGGGAATAACATTTCTAGCAGAATTAAAAAAATCTTGCCGCCTAACTTGCAGAAGATTCGGTGTTAACGGATCGCCGTGACTCCAGCAGTAGCACCAATGTCTTTAAAGCGYGGTAGGTGGTGGCGAGCCGGGGTGGCCGAAGCAAATGCCGGTGTCGGAGCGCGTTAGGTAAACCCAATGCCTTGCCGCACATTTTGCAGCCACATCGCACCCAAGCCAGGGGGGAAAAAAGAGTTCTTTTCCTCTGGGATGTGGCTCCTACACGAGGGCACATGCTGGTTATTCCCCTCTCCGAGGAATTGCTTTCGTGGCTGCTGCCATCCGTGGTTTCATGGCGCTGGGGAGCTTGGAAGGCTCCTGGCTCCTTGGGAGTCCCTTGGTTGCGCGGTGTGAGCAGAAATCTCAACTTAGATTACTTCTGCGCCCAAATTATTTCTAATCTTGACTTTACTTGTTTGTAGATACTTTTTACATGCATAGCTCCTGTGTACATGCACATACTTTTTCATTCCTCGGTAGCCTAGTTGCCTTTAGGAAGGAGATAAATCCGAATTAACACAAAAGAGCCCCAATACGGTGCAGGCATTTCCCTTCCCGTGTATTTATTGGCATTAGTAACTAGCTCCGAGATGGAAAATGTGCTCAGCCCTAGCACAAATCCCTATCGCATGGGACGGCGCTTGCGAGCGGTGCTCCGGCCATAACCCTCAACCTGCCCAGAAGGGTTGCGTTAGAGGCGAGCGTTAAAAGTTGCCTTGATGCTTTTTTGAGCGTTTTTAAAAAAAAACTTGCAAGCAGGCTGTGTTTTCCTGACGCATTCGCACATAAATGYGGTTACAAAAAGCGAGAGGCAAACGGGACATAAGTGTTGGAGCCCGCCTCGAATCAAACCGGCCCCTATCGATCCCCTGCGGCGCCTGATGGCGCGGAAAACCATCCCGCACCGGCGTCGAAGCCCGTTTTAAGGCATAAAACCCACGTGCGCGCCGCAGAAGTCCCTTATCTGCCAATCCCTACCGAAAGAGAGAGGGGGAAAAAAACCCACACCTTCCGCATCGCAGATAGAAAATTAAACAGAGTGAAAAAAGGAGTTAATGATTTTTTTTTCCTTTTTTTTTTCTTTTTTAATTCCCATTCCCCCCCGCGCCGCTGGGGGAGACGAGCCGGCTGCCGCTTTTCCGAAAGCTGGAGTTAAACTGACCTCGCCGCTGAACCCGCCTTTCATGTCAACATTTTTCCCCAGCCCCTTCGCACCGGGGCTGGCGAATCTGGAGCCTATTAGCGGCGCTGGGGCCGCGGGAAGCCCCAGTCCCTCRGCGAAGCTCGGCGACGCTTTTTGCGGGTCTGGGCGGCCCGAGACGTGGCTGCGCTGGCGGTTTCGCAGCCCACGTTGGGAATGCCCTGGGTGCCTTTTCTTAAAAAAAAAATATATATATATATATATATAAAAAAATAATAATAATAATTAGTAAAGTACCTAATTAGGTCTTGCTTTGGAGTAGAGGTTTTTTTTTTTGGTGTTTCGTTTTTTTTCTACCCGGTTTAGCTCCGGGAAAGCTCTTCTCTTCCCTCGCCGCAGGTAAAGAATACGATAGCAAATAACATTGCACCTGCCCCGTGCCCAAACGCTGCCCACGGGACTGCAAAAACCTGAATGTGGCGTGCACGAAAAAGCGCCTTTGCCTGTAAGAAGCCTGGAGCTGCGCTATGGGAGCCGCGTGCGGTTCGGCGCTCTCGGCACGTGCCGCGCACCCAAAATTGCGTGAAAACCCCGGGTCCGTTGGGCGATAGGATTGATAGAAACAAACCACTTGTTGTTGTTTTGGCAGGGAAAAAAAATAAAATGGAACTGCTTGTTTGGTTCGGGGGAAAAAAACCCTTAAAATTTATCCTATTAAAGAGTATCCCAGTTCCAGTTTTCCCTTTCGCTCGGGCCTCAGAGAGAGAAAACCCCATTTAGACCTTTCATTCAAATTACTGAGCAAAGCCATAGCCTCAAAGCCAAAGACTTTTTTTATACTTTTTTTTTTTGTATTTCTCCAATATGCACAGTTTCCGTTTTGAACAAAAACCCCACGAACTAAACTTCTTCAGGTACCGTTTTCCGGAGCAAGGTTTCTCCTCGTTTATCCTTTCTGTAGGTTGTGGAGTGCGTTGAACACATCGGACACTAGTTGGAGCATGTGCAACTTCCTGAGATATAAATAATAACGTTAACGGCTTTATATCCTTGCGTAATAATTTGATTGTCATTTCTCACTGTATTTTTTTTTTTTAAGTTTTTGATCGCAGATATGCTGAATCGGTGTTGAAATTGCCCCTTGCGTGCGCCCTTTGTCACGGCTTGTTTAATGCCTTGTGTTCGCAATTGTCCCGGTTTTACCATCTTGAAAGATGGTTTCTATTTCGTTCCCTTAATGTTTCCCTTAGTTTGTTTTAAAAGCCACAAATTTAGCTGAAGTGTTTGCTTTCTTACTTAAGAATGTTAACTTTAGAAATAAAATATTTCCTGTTTATCAGCAAAAGTGTTTCTTCCCACTTGCTGGCATGATTTCGAAGATGGATTTATTTTTTATTTTTTATTTTTTATTTTTTATTTTTTATTTCCTTCTCTTATGCCGGTTTTCTTTCTTGTGCTAAACATAATAAACCGTGAGCAGTGATAAAGCTTATTTAACCCAAATATACCTGCTTCTCCTCAAATAAATACCAAATAAATTGGGCAAAAGAAAGAGATAATGTTTTTGAATCGGTATACAAACATTGCTATCCGTAAGATATTCATTGTATTGCAATAAACGGGGGAAATATATTGAATTTATGCACACATGATTGACTTTTCATACAGCGAGCCCCGGTTAAACATCTTGAATACGGAATATGAATAGGGCGAACATTTTCATATGAAGCAATAATAAAAATGAACAGAGCTCCATTTCGACTGATAGCAAAGAACATTTGATACTCCGAGGCAGAAAATGTGTTTAGCACTTGGGTTTTGTTAATGCTTGACAGAAGCCGGGAAATGGGACGGATAAAGGCTTCTTCGGTGCCCGATGACRGGTTCGGGGATGTAACTCGGGGAAAACCAGCAATCCCGCCGGACCGCTCGTCCTGCGCTGCAGCAAAAGGAGCCCGGATTCATGGTTGCGTGTCCACGATGGCTTCGCCTCTGCAAATAGCCGCTATTTTGTTTTATTTTGCTTGGTTCTATAAACCTGGCCGGGTAACGGGAAGGCTCTCCGTGTGCCGAAAGGGTGTTATGATGCACACGGCGCAAAAATGCGAGACTTGTTAAATAATAATGATWTACATTAACAACTTAAATATATAGAACTTCCCAGTTACACCATAATTCACCTTGTACCTTAAATTCCTTAGGGTTAACCCAAAACACCTTGGTATCATATATTTTAAGTACAAATGTCTTGTTAGCACCCAAGAGAGTTAGAAGGGTCACTGGAAGAGGTGGCTACTACTTCACTGGTCTAAAGGTGTCGGGTTTTACCATTCTTCAGCTTTATCGACTTCGGTCAGCGTACACTGAAGGAAGACGTTGGACCGCTTATCTTTGCGGTGACTGTTTTCTGTGTTGTGGATCCTGTTAAATGCATTTTTGAACAGGTTTCTCCAGGCATTTTGCAAGTTCGTTATTGTGAATAAGGATACTTAATTCAAGAGTGCTTTGAACATGTGTCAAGTCTTTGGTTGATCCAGCAAGCAGACTTAATCTCTGTTTGGCTACCTGTAAAATGGGTGTTTTAACAGCTCGGTGTGTRATGTAACGCTTAAAAAAAATGCACTTAATACTCTAGCRTATCCTTCAAATACGTAGGCTACTATGTATTGAGAACTTGCTGCTCTGTGTTAGGAAAATGGTGTMTATTAAATTTTCCAGGTGCAGAGAACATAGGAGGGACAGTACAGTTGTGTTTTTCTGGGTATTGTGTGGGAACAGAACTTAAAAGTCCATCAAAGAAGATCCAATACCTTATTTAAAGTCCTTCAGGAGATTAGGTGATGAAGCTTATGGTTTCCAAACCAAAAAAATAAGTGACACACAATGGCAAAGGCAGAAGGCAGCTAGATATTTCATCTCCCCATCATTATAACTGTGGACGATAATAATTTTAAAACTGTTTTGTTGCGTTGGCTGCYGGGAGCCYRGAGYGAGTAAGTGGTCTCCTGCCGCAGCRTCCGCCTTGGTGCACCAACTCCTCGTTTCGTCGGAAGGCTGAAGAGCAGTTTTGCGATTAGTGCAGTAGCTTGGGATTTGCAAGATTGGGGTCGGGCTTTGCTTTGTGAGCTTAGGTAGGTCACTTCCTCCATAAATCAGTATTATTATAATAATATTTCCATTCCTTCATCTTATGTACATCTTCCGTGTTTGATTTGTAAACTGTTCCGACCGAGGGCTTCTCAGGGTAAGTCTGGACAGCACCTACCGCAAGGGAGTCCTGTTGTTAACTGGGGTCTCAGAGCTGCTCCTTTAATAAAAGCAATCATAAATTTAAAGCTACTATCRCATTGCAGTATTCTTTTAACTGCTGAGATGCACGAGGTTGTACTTGTGAAGCTCCAAGAAGTCAGGGAATACCAGTGGTGAGGTTGGACGTGGGCTCTTAGCTTCTCAGTCCGCATGGGTGTTACAATCACAGCTTCTTTCTCGAGGACGTCGTAAGATTTATCGGAGCCCCTTGAGCAGGAAAGGATGCAGCACAATATTGTACGTTCAGAGCAGTGATTTTTCCGTATCTGCGTCCTACTGTGCTTTAGTTTCACTTGATGTTTGCATCTAAGTGCTTAATACCTAATTTGATCTTTGGTGTGTGGTTGCGTAGGTGCTGGTCATTGCGCCTATATGGGATTCTTTTCTCCTTTAACGTAGGTTTATTCACTTGTAAGATTGTATTTTGCAGTGAATATTTCAGAGTCCAGAGGAGCATTTTAGACAGCAGAAAGCAAAAGACAGCTCCTGTTACTGAGTGCATGTCATGTGAGTGAACCGAGCGCTCGGGCCCAGTACRAGCGAGCTATGCACACCCAGTTTGYCCAGTGCTTCCCAGCTGAATGCCGACTGTGCCGTTGCAAACCAGCATGCGTGCACAGGCGATCCCTGCGCGCTTCTGAGCAGACCTGGCAAAAGAAAACAGCGGGGAGCGAGGTGCCTTTGCCAGAGCACTTCATTCAGCCTGCCCTTATTTTCCGAGCCTTCCCCGGGCATGGTATATGGGAGGGGGCAGCAGATGGGGTTTATTGCTCTGGCAGGACAGATGAAGCCAACAGGTCACCTGCGGGTCCACCTGCACCAGCAAAGGTCTGTGCCTCGACTCCAAGTGCGTCCGGCGAGTTAGCAGACATCCCTACCAATGTCTCAGGACGGTTTCACATGAACTTTTGTTGGTTATTTTCAAAAGAAAGATAATCTGTATTTTGACTGCACACTGGCAGGTTGATCTGTTCTGTAGGCAACCAAAATCGGGAGAGTCAGTTCTGTAGAAAAGTCCAAGTAGAAAATCGAGGTGCAGAAGATGCTGTCCTAGAWTAATGTTTCCGTAGAGTCCAATTTCATTCATTTTGGCTTGCTCCRCTTGAAAAGGAGTGAGGCAAAGACCCAAAAGCCCTCTTTTGTTTAAGTAGGAAACATTGTTTATACTKCTGGAGGTAGGGCTAATTAATTCACCTATACGCCTAGCACAACCCAACTTCTTGAAGAATGTTATCCCTCTGTTTCATGTTGCTTTGGCAGGTCTCACTTCCGTTRTTTCATACTATATGGAGCTTACGTGGATAGATTCAATGATACTATACCAGGTTTTCRCCCCAAGAACTCCAAAGCACCATTAAGAGATATTGCTGAAGGAGATTTCACCTCTGCTCTGTCCCTCACGGGGCAGCAGAACTGCAGTTATTTGGGGGGTTGTTCCACTTTACCATGATTTGAACAGGAGCTGGCAATATTGCTTAAACTTCATTTTTTAACAGCTGTGACAGGCCAGACCTGATAAATTTTAGCCTGATAGGGAAAGCTATAACCTGCTGAAAGTGGGGGTTATAATTAAAAATGTGTAGGCATCCTGAATTACGGCTGTTGTGAGTGTTCCAGCTGTAGCAATAATTGAAGACCTTTTAATAATTTTATATGTTCTTTTCTAGCTTGGCCTTGAGCTTAGGCAGGACTTCAGTTTCAAGATAATTTTCTTGTCCTCAAAAGTTAAATTGCTTTCTTTAATATAAAGCGTACAGTAAGGAGTGCAATTGAAAAGCTGCGTGCCTGCTGAACCTGGTCTTTCAGCGTGAGACTCCGCTCGCTAGGAGCAGATCCAGAGGAACAAACACTCTTTTATTATTAGCTGATAAATCCCTGATGCTGTATCACTGTTTTGGCTTTCAACCTTATTGAACTTTCAAGAGAAATGCCTTTGTTTATAACGTGTACTTCCCGGTAGCATCCAAATATCTGTCACTGGACTATGGACTTGAATTTTTATTTGGGAAACCATGCAGTGTGCTGTATTGTTAACAGCAAGTGTGATACTATACAGCTAGGATCTGGTTTATATCCTGATTAAAAACCATAGAATTAGCGGTGCTTTTTACCATTTTTTTTATTATAGAATTTGCATTGCAAGTTAGAACTCCCAGCAAGTTTTAATTGAAGAAGACAGCAAATTAGGGTAGGTTCTGATTGCCTAAAAAAAATAAGAAATATTAAGTCTGCTGAGTGTTATTGGGACTGCTGTTCCTAGATTATTTAAATGCTTTTGAGATCGTGGCCCTGAATTCAATAAACATCTCTTCTGAAGCCAAAAACCCAAATAAAAACAGTACTTCAGAAAGTATCGCTTACTACAGTGTAGAAATATCTAAATAAATAGTAATACCTCTAGCAAATGACTTTGTTAACTGCAGAAAGTCAGTTATAATGAAAAAAAATCTGCCTTACTGGGGAAATTGAGGCAAGGCTCTGAATTAATTTTGCAGGCAAATCAGTTCAGAGGCATCTGTGGCAAAGCAAAGAGAAAAACATYAGTTCGCTGGCTGCCGGACTGGTGTCTTCAGTGCAGAATTGCCTGTGTAATTTGGTTCCAAATCGTTTGCTTTAAGATCCTCAGGGTGTTTTTTCCCCAGGAATCTTGTTTTTGACACTTTAGTGGGTTATTATGCCAACAAGCATTTTCATAATATTGGTATGCTCGTCCATAATATAGTGTTTAATATTTTGTAAGGTCTCAACTACAATAATAACCAACCAGCGAATATTTTTTTCAACGTGAGCTTTCGAACATAGTTCTAAYGCACAGTCGACACTTGGTATTTTACAATGCCAAGAAACGTCATTAAAAGGCTTTATAAGCTATCAAGGCTTTAAGTGGTGGTTTCTGCTGCAGAGTATCAAATTGGTAGTATACCATAATTTGGGTTTAAAGTTTGTCTGTTGAGTGAGTACCAATTTGTATAGATAATATATTGTGTGTTAAACTGAATGCTCCGCTTTTGTACCTTCCATTCCATTAAGAAGATGAGACCTCGGATAACTACGAGTTTCAGATAATGTGGAATCAAATACTTTAGCAAGTCGTACTGTAGCAAATCAGCACAATGACTATTTTATGTTTTAAGTGGAGATCATGTTTTGAGTGCCTGTAAATGCCTGGTTGGAAAAATCAATTCTGAGCTTCCCCTTTCTCCAAGTTTTTATTCCTTTCTCTTCAAATGTATTTTGACACGGAAAGTTTCGGTCTGCTCGCATGCAGGTTTTAACTCTCTTGACTTCTTCAAATTTGCTCCAGATTTATGCAAGGGTARCTAAGAACAGTGCATGCTTTTGAAGGACGTGTGCTGTTAACAAGTGCTTAATTATTGTATCGAAYGGGTAAAACAGTATAAGCAAAGCATACGCAGAAGGCATGTAAAGTAAAAATTAAATTCAAACAACATGTAGCACTTTGGAATTGTTTCCTCAAGACATCTTCCTAGCCCTCAAAATCCTAATATTTTTGGACATCTACAGTTTTTTTGGCAGACTTGGGGCATGTCGAACAGTAACACTATAGTATCCTGCACAGTGGGATCGACGGAGCATGTTTCATTTGGGGCCGGCAAATGAATAAGAAAGACTTCCCGGTATGCCCAGAGAGCTCAAAGCACTAGGGGAAAAATACCAATAATCCCTATTTGATGGAGGGGGCGACGAAGGCACCGAACTGTGTCTCGTCAAGCACCGCTGAGCTGGTCGCTGGCAGAGCAGGGCCTTCAAATCTGCTTGAAATAGGAAAGTTGATGAGAAGAAGAGATACCGGAGGGCTATTCCAAACCGCCGAGGAAGGGAAGGTTTTATAGAGAGATGTAACATGTTCCTTAGTCTTATTTATTTATTTTTCCTCACTAAGGAGACAGTCTGCTATATCCCACGTTAGATACTCTTTGCCTTGGGTCCAATAGGCTTTTGCATTTTAGGAAGGGATATATCGGTAGCATTGTGAAAATGTGACTGTGACCTATTTAGACTGGTTCGAGTCGGGGGCAAAGCTCTGCACTAGGGAAAAGTATCATTTTCCAGCCGGGCAGAAAATCACATTTCTCATGTAATAGAACACAAGAGCTCATTGAACGCCAAAGTGGAGGGGCTAAGCTGTTAGGCTCTCCACCGGAGGGGGGGATGAAGTCTCCGCTTAAATATTCCATCAGATAGCAGGGATCCTGGGAGCCTGGAGAAGAGAATTGTTTGCTTCGGCAGATGACCAAAAAGTTCTTTTTTACGTGCGAGAGAGGGCTCGGCAGCAACGGGACTGATGCTTTCTAGAGGAACTTGCGAGATGCTCCCTGTGTGTGTTCTCCTTGCTAGCTGTCAAGGCCTGGAAATAAAGCAGAAAGCATTATTCATAAGCAGAAGCCTGTATTGGCAAGATGACGACTCTCGGAGTGGGGCACATTTCAGTGAGTCTGTCCTAGAAACAGGAGCTTTTGAACCTGGGACTTCTCAGAAGATTGACCATTTGAACTTGTCCCTCAGAAGTCTGGTGGCATTGCGGCTACTTTAAATTATTTCTGGCAAGATATCAGAGTATTTGTGATGGCAGTGTCATAGCCACAGTCAGGCACAAGGARCTCTCTCCTCTTAGACCTGCTGCTGTGGTCAGAAAAACAGACAAGCTTTTGGGTGCTGCGTCCTGACAAAGAGCTTGCGCGTCCAGGAGGACATCCCTTCCTTCCATCTCTTTCAATTAGTCTAAGAAGACTTCCCCRTATAAACCTAGGCTTTGCTGTGTTTCTTGAAGAAACACTTGAAGGTGATGGATTTCCAAAGTTTATTTTGAGATTCAAATAAGCTTCACAAGTTCACATTTTTAATGAAAGCATTCACAGGCAAGAGTGTGTGGATTTGGGTGACATCACATTGTCAGATTTGTGCCAGCGCTTTGACGTGCGCCGTGCTCGTTATTTTTTTATTACGCGAGATGGGTAAATCTTATCTTGGCCTCATGCTAGAATCGCAGCAGCAAACTTGTTGAATTCCCCGAAGTTACGGAAATATCTAGCGTAGAACCTAAACTCGGTATTACAAGTTTTGACACAACCCCTTCTCAGCCAATGGGGGAACGTAGATTATTTTCTGTCCTTCAAAGCTGCTTTTCTGTAGAGATAACATTGGCGCGGATAGTTTCGCAGATAGGCGCTCGCTCGGTGGAGGAACATTTCTGTATTACTCCCCAAGATAAGGCGGTATTAAGAACTTCCTTGGAATTTTTACCAAAAATCAATTCTATCTTTTATAGTTCTCCGGAGATAATTCTTCCCTCTCCCCATCCTAATCCGCAGCACGGGCTGGGGAGGGGGGCCAGAGAAGGAGGCGGCACAAAAACTGCCTTTTCTAACGTTGTGACTCATTTGCTATTTGTTTTAAGGTTGGAACCGATACCTTTTCTGAACAGTGCATCAGGTCCGATGGGGTGATGGGCATCTCCAAACTGGTCATAGCCCAGTGGCTATGGTAGCTAATGAATTACAAGGAATYAAACCTCTCTCTCTGCCAGAAGCAACTACCTATGGTGTCTCTGCCATACCCCCCCTCAGGAGAGATGCAAGATGATACTGTGGATGAGCAAACATCAACATTTTTTTTAAAGACCTCTCCACTCCAAGGAGTGAGCCATAGATTCTCTTGCTTTCTGAATGTGAGAGGTAATCGCCATATAAAGAACGTCTGATCAGCCAAAATGCGCCTTACCTTTAGCAAAAGGTGAACTGATGGGTTCTGGGTTAGCTTTCCAAACTTGCGGTCCTGTATTTTTAGTTTTATTTCCAGTTCTGCAACCCATTTGTGGTGTGACAGTGACCATATGTAAATAATTTGTCCTTTCTGAGCCCTGTTTGTTTTTTCCTCTGTAAGATGAGCCCCCTGATTTTGCTGTCTGTGCAAATTCTTCATCCTCTGTGGATGAAAGGCCTGTAAAATTATGTGGCTGTGAAATGAGCAGGTTGTCCCGAAACATCTGTTCTTGGTAATGGAAAATGCCCCAAATAATGGCTTGGCAAAGGTACTGCTCCTGACCAAGAATGAATTTAGACTTGTATTCTGAATTGGGTATCTTGTGTTTCTAAATGCATGCTATTCTTGAATTTTTATAGAGCTTATTAATCATATGCTTATGATGAATGATATTTTTGCCACTCTAATTCAGCATGTATGATACATGTCAAGGGTAATATTCTCTTGAGTTTGTGTAGAATATTGAAAATGGAAATAGTGTACTTCCAATTTCCCAGGTGCACTGACTAAAATTGTTTCTTGACTTTTCTCCTCCCAATTCCTTATACATTTTACCGTAACTGATTTTTTTTTTTAATTTGCGGAAGTCGTAGATGACAAATCCTGACAACACCTTTCTTACTTTAAGGATTAAGAAGGTGTTCTTGTTCTTGCTCACAAATTTTATGGTTTGATTTCTTTCTCCCTGTAAGGCATGTAGATTTTACAAGCAACTTTCTGTGCAAATAACTGAGTAAATCTTAAATTTTCACAGGAAAGTTTAATAGCCAGAGCTTAAGATATTTTTCCCGCATTAGTTGATGTGTGTTAGAGACTCGTAAAGAATTTGTGATAAAGAAAATAAGTAGTTACTGTATTCAAATTCCTAATACTTTATGTATGTATTTTTTTGTTGTTACTTCATCTCACAGTTGCTGAGGTCATATTGATTGATCTTAATGAGTCTTGGGTGTACACGAGGTACCCCAGCGCTTATGCTTGTTTCTGTAGCCCAGAAATGGTGGAGGAGAAGAGAAGCTCAGAAATAAGAGGAGAATTTGATATCTGCCAGCATCTTATCAAGCTCTCGAAGCTCAGCTTAAACATTTGTAGATCTGAAATTCTTTGTTAAARGCTCCAAAAGAAGTGGTGGCTAGTCCTTTCTATACATCTCGGTGCTGTTTCATCTTTGAGAGAGATGTCTGGGCATCATCTGAGGTCCTTCTGCTGTCTGTCTTTCAGCTTGGAGCAGGGCAGTTCTTGATGGGAGGGAGAGATGAAGGGAGGGATTTTCCTTCTCCCGCACCACTGGGGAATAATATAGGGTAAAGGAAAAAAAAATAAATTTACAAGATAAATTGAGGAGTGATCTCTGCTGAGTCAAAGGTGCCATCAAGGAAAAAAAAAAAATCTCCTGTCACTGTTGGAAAAAGGCTCTTCTTCCCTATTGTGCAGTAAGAAATCTGGATAAATCATCTCCTTAATTTTCTCAGTCCGCAGGAGGAGCCCAAATCAGTACATGTACATCTGTRTTTACTCTTAGGTGAAAATTAAGGAAGTCCCATCTCATACCTGAAGGGGTTCCTAGGTTTACTAAAACACAAAAAGCAAAGTTAGCAGCAGAAATCACCTAGGTAAACCGGGACACACTGACCTTGAACGTTGAGTTTTCATCATGTGCAGTTCTTTCAAGTCAGAGGACTGATATTCACCATGTCTGATTTAGTCTGCAGCGTGCCAGGTATTTAAACTACAGCCTCACCAGGAAAAATGAGTGCTTCCTGGGGGAAGAGGTAGAAAGTCCCCTTCCGTGTTCAAGTTAACCTGCCGTAACCGTGGGACGCTGCCAAAAGGAGCAGGCCTGCTCTCATCTCTGGCTGTTCATTCCTCTCCCTTTCCTTTGACTTGGCTAAGCAAGGTGATTAGGCTAAAAGCTATATTTTTTTTCAAGGAGGGAGAGGAGAATTTTGCTTTTCCTTCCGCTCACTGAACTGACTTGCCCTGCAGCTGCATGGCCACTGGATGCTCTAGAGCAAGCAGCTCCAGACGTTACTTTAGAAACAGCGACAACAACAGAGATTGTAAGCTAATTCGTCTTGGCCATGATGCGTTCACTAGAAGGATGCATTCTCACGCTTTCTAGCAAGACGGTCTACAGTTTAGTGACCGAGCTGTGATTCTTCAGCTATTCCTGGTTCCCACCATTCTGATCTTTTGCAGGATCAGTGAAAGTTATACATCTAAATGCCTTCTGAAGGGAATGAATGCTGCATGAACATGAAGTGTAATTAATTTTTACTAAATGCTGAGTTATGTCACATCTGAACAGCTTCTTATCTCTAAGGTTATCCTCAAGTTTTTTTGATTTTTCTGGATACATGTAAAAATGAATCCATAGTATCTGTCGTGACACGAAGACCATGTCATGGACATGGAAGAACACAGGAATAAAGAGACCTTCCCTAAGCAAGTGTTCAAGAAGCAGAGCTTAGAGAATTTAGCAGTCTCTGGCAGTAACCAAACCAGCAAGTGATTGTAGAGCATTTCTCATACACTAAGCGACACCTTGAGAAGGAATTGGAGCAGATCGTTTGCCAGGGGAGCAAACGTACCCCATTGTGACCAGGTGGCTTGTTGAGGATCCTTATTGCTTGAGGTGGGCTTGCCGCAGCCTCAGGCCTTGCTGCCTTTGCTCTCCCTTCATTGGACTTGCAGGGCTCAAGCCCATGTGGGCCACGTTCAGTCTCCTTGTGTTGCCTCTTCAGCGTGTGAATGTATAGATTAATATGAGGAAACCCAAGGTATGCAGTTAAAGCCTGATGAATGCCCTATGAGCACACCAGGGGTCTGCATGGCTTGGAGGGTGCCATTTGGGATTATCTTGCTTCCACTGAGACATTTCCCATGGAGAAGCTGATGTGCTCCAAATTCACATTCGGGCTTGTTCTACCATAGCTTTGGTTGGGTGTCCACATCCATTATTTGTTCCATCTCCCTGTTTTTGCCACTGTAATATCTGTTTAATGTAACTCCTCTTTAAGTTCTCTTTCTCTTCTTACTCCTTTTTACAGTCCTGTTTCATGAGCTTTCTTGTCCTTTACCCTGTGCTTCAGTCTTTTCTTTTCCTGGCCACCAGTATCCTGCAGCAGTTCATGAAAATATCCCCAAAGTGACACAAAGAGCGCAAATGTGTTCTTGCCCGTTCCAGTTTATATCTTTCTACTAAATGTTAGCAGGAGAGAAAGCTTAGAATGAGGGGCAGGAAAAAGACAAGAACTGTGATATTTTCCTGGGTTTTGGAAGGGGCAGGCAATGAAGATTGAACAAAAGGAGGCAAATACAAGGATAAGAGAAAATGGAGAAACAGCACAAAAGAAGAGGAACAAAGAAATGGGAAAGAATCTTCAATGTTGTTGATATTTATGATTTATTCATGCAGCAGTGTGGGTGAACATAGTGCTTTGCAAACATAACTCAGCTCCCTGCCCCGTGAATTTACAATTTGAATTGGGAGGTGGGAGACATTAATACACAAAAAAAACTGTATTTTTAATTTTATTTCTCTGTAACACATCCCAGAGCGTGTTTCATTTTGGGGAGAGGAGGTGATGACAGATTGTTGCTGCTAATAGGATTTGGGTCAAACTGCTGCTGACTGTTTGGCATGTAGCTGGATTAATAGGGTGGGTGTTCTTAAAAATTACATGCCACAGCAGGAGGATAATCCCCTCCCCACCGAATTTCGAGTCCCGTTCCTCAACAAATTGCGAGGCTGCAGAGGAGTTTGGCTGAGCACGCTCTGCAACAGTTTATCCATTAAAACTCAAGCTTCCCTACCAGTGCCTTTAATCCTGACTTGGAAGGAGCTCCCTTGCCACRGCTGAGTAGGCTTCGTTCCGACCGAATCCCGAGAATACCAACAGTTCGTGCTCACTCCCGTAGATAAGTCTCCCCTCCGCTTCCCCCAAAATTCATGAAGTTGCACAAAAAAAGGTAGGAAAAGTCTGAGTTTATTAAATCCATTAGCCAAGAGTTCAGCTTGTCTGGAAGACGGTCAGCTTGGGTTAAAATCTCCAGATTACCCATCTGGATGCTAGCAAGGACTGGTTATTTCTGCCTACCCCAACAGCACCTGTAATATTGAGAAAACCATGTCTAGAAAATAGCTTATATGAGGTCTTGCGTGAGATCTGCTGTAGCCGGAAGATTGATGGACTCTTAAAAATGAAGTCTGTATTTTTTTGTTTGGCGGCTGCAGTTTTGGAATACGGTTTTAGAAAATGCGGTAGCAAGAGGAAGATCAAATAAATAGTTATGGATTCATTTCTCAGCATCTGGAAGTGCTTTTGCTTCATCATGGGCAGCAGCTAAGGAAAGTTTTGTAAAGATGAGGATTTTGTCTTTGGTTTGTGTCTTCTTCAGAGGTCTTTGATCTGAGCATCTGTTGACTTCTCTCAATTTTATTTCCCTCTCCCTTAGTATATACAGTCACCTGATAGTGCACCAATCTCACTGCTCTGAAGTGGGACGATTACCTAGGAATCTGACATTTTTAAAATGAAGGGGKTTTTTTTTTAGGTCTGAATGGAAAGTTAATGTTATGTAAAACTGCCTACTGAAGCCAATTCCTTTATTAAATTTGTTTTCATAGGGTTTTTTTTATTATTATTTTTTCCTGTGTGCCCAAGAAAAATATTAGTTAACTGAAAGACAATAATTCAATTTAAATCAGGATATCAAGCTCTCTGAATTTAGTGCTGACGTGTGTGTGCATGAGCTTCTTGCCCAGTTTAAGCCTGCTGGTCGCTGATTCTTTCTTTATTTTTCTCCCCTCTCCCTGCTTTTCTGATATGTAGGCTGCATCTCATAAGCTCTTAGAAACCTAGTGGCTGAGTAACATTTTTTTTATAATATTAGATGGAAAAGCAATATCCTGCAAATTTTCTATGTAAAATATGCATGCAATCTCACCCGTGTAAAAACTTGATCAAAATAGATCCTTAACTTGTATTTAAGCCTAACTAGGTCTTTAAAAAAGCAGAATTCAATACAGACCGCTTCTTTTTTTCCTTTGCAATCTGAACATCGTTTCTGTTCTGCTGAAGGACACAAGTTGCTTCTCTTCGATACGCGGCTTGAGCGAGCTTTGCAAAACAATTAGTGCATCTTTCAAATGGCCTAAACTTGATTGAATAATTACTCAAATAACGGTCCTTAATGGAATACATAGGGTTATCTCTTGGCTAATCCTCGAGTAATGGAGTTGGTGTATCTCTGTTGTTTTTTTTTCTCTTAGCAGTTCCCGGTGAGCGGAAGAAGGAGACAAAAGTGATTATGGGAAGTAGAGGGAGTCACTGGAGGCCAGCAAGGAAAAGGAGGCCTTATCTTAAGCAATTAATCAAGCAAACTCCTATTGTGGGACAATTATTCAAAGCTAATTCTAAAGTAGCTTTAGAGCCCCAGGACCYGCTGTTTTGAGGGAGCGTTGTTTTTCTTTTTAAGCATTTGGCCAAGGTCGTGCAGAGCGCCGGGGCCGACCTTGCATCGAAAGGAAGGATGCTACGGACTTAGGCGCGAGTCAAGCGCAAAGTGCAGCCTCACGCGACGTTGACTTGGAGGCCGTCGCCCTAGCTGTAATTTCCGATTTAAAAAATAAGTTTTAAGGCTTCTAAAACGAGACGGCATTTTRCAACGCGTGTATTATTTTCAGCTTCCGCAAAAACACTTTGTTGCTTTGCATTCGTCCTAAGTGGCACCAGCAGGAGGGTTTCGCAAACCCAGGTCTTCTGATCTTCCTATACAACTTTTATGTGCCACGCTTACGGCAGTTCCTGTGGCCTTCACGTAATCCTTTCCCTGGCTCTCCTAGTGCACATCCAGGGCTCTAATATCGCCAAATCTCTCTTCCATTCCTGGCTTTTTCTGGTTTCTGCACTGCCGGTCGGTTAGCTTAATTGCCTTACCAAGCGTCTTGGGGTTGCTGCAGAAGTCAGATGTTTTGTGGCCGTGGAGCATTGGCTTCGCAACAGGCTTTTGTCTTCTGGGTTGTCCCCCCAAAAAGCTCTTGCTCTTCAAGCGCAGCTAACGGTGTGTTTTGACTGCTCCAGCCTTTGAATTCGCCTGGAAGTGAGATTTATTGGAAGACATTGGCATGATCCACAAGGTCCTGCAGAAAAAAGCCATAGGTTTTTCGTAGCCGTCCCTGAAAAATTATAAGGTCACCGTAAAAAGCGGCGGGTTTTAAATCGGATGCGGCTTAAATTTTCCTGCCGCCTCCTGCCTTCTGCGGCTTGCCGGAGCGTGGAGGCGCCAGCAGAGTTACCATGTGGCGCTGGCAGCAGCGTTTTGAACCCAGCTTGGAGCCGGGATCTAG
This sequence comes from Apteryx rowi, assembly GCF_003343035.1. NCBI lineage: Eukaryota > Metazoa > Chordata > Aves > Apterygiformes > Apterygidae > Apteryx > Apteryx rowi. Next base: position 3,921,360 of record NW_020451204.1, read on the forward strand.
TTTCCAATGGCTGTCGCRTGCTGCCGGAGAAGCGCTGCCGCGTAGCCGCTTCCTATGGGCAGGGAGAGGAACGCGCACACGCGTTCACGCGCAGGACGGAGCAATGCAGAGAGGCTGAAAGAGCGCGCCGCTAATTGGATTTGTAGCTGGAAGAAAAGAAAAAAAACTCCCAAAGTAAACATTTTCCTTTCTCTGCGTCTTTCCTTGGCTCTTTTCATCAAGGCGGCCTGAAAGGATCCGTTTCGGGGGTGAACCCTGCCCAGCAAATTTAATTTTGAGGCTTGTCAGGCTTTATTAAAGCCTTATCATCAGTGATTTCCTCCTCTGCTAGATCRAGAAGATTGTATTTGTTATGGGGCTCATATTGTATCTTCGAATCCTTCCCGGCGAACGTGTGTTTTCATATTTGCGGTGAGAGCGCGTCGCTACCGAGTCGGAGCAGCGAAGTCCTGCGGTGCACGGTGTCACCGCGCGCTTGCAGAGCCTTGGGATGCTCTTCAAAGTCATAAGCTGGAAGCGCATATATATATATATATATATATATACACTTCTGCGTAGGGCATACATGCATATATTGAGAGAGAGGGTAAGCAGGTGCCTTCTTATACTTTGGAGATGTAGAAACTTTGCTCGTATTCACGTGAGAGAGTTTCCAGGCAATGGCAGCATGGGGGTTTTTGAAAATATTGGTGACTTGTTTTCATCTGTGCCCATATGGAGAGATATCACAGATTTAGGGGTTTGCATGATGGTGCAGATGGCCTTTTTCCACTTTATTCTAGAGCACAGGATCCGCTTCCCATTTTTTGCATACCTCAATTCGTATATTGAAAATGAACTTCTCCCTCCCCCAGTCTTTCTCATCCCCGTAAAGTATTTTTTGATTCGTTTGCAAAACGCTCCGTTTCCTTTTCTTATCTGACGAAGACGATCAAATGTATAGACGAGTCTCGAAATATGTGCACCGTATTATTTGCTTGGAGTGTCCGGGAGTCACCAAAGCRCTTTGAATGACACAGATACGGTTCTTCCCCTGCACAGCTTATCGTTTGGTTTCAAATGCGTCCTTGCAAGCGCAAGTAATGCACAATAGCGCGAGGAGCGGGAAGGCAATTAACGGCCAGAGGAGTCGTTGAACTAAAAAGTTATTTGAAGGTGATACAAGCGCTCGTAACCTCTTTGCAGTGGCAGAGTTGCATTCGTGTCCTGCGCAGCAAGCGCGAGGCTGCTCTCCGACTGTTGTGTCGAGCCAAAGCTTTGAAGGCAAATTCCTTCCTCTAATGCAGTTTTTCCAGAAGTTGCATTATGTAAAGAGGTATATAACGGATTAATATCAAAAACAGCCTCGGTTGTCTTGGGAGGGGGGAAAGCAAGCCCTAGGCAGGCGCGCATCGTCGTAACCGCTTGCAAACGGCGTCCGGCCGAGGGGTCTCTGGGTGCAGGTTTGCGCCGCCCCTGTCGCGGTGGCGTCCGTTCACGAGCCCAGCTTGGAAACGGGCTGGTGGCTCGACAGGGGGGCACCGTTTTCAYGGCCCCGCTCGCGTCTTTGCTGCGCCGATCCGTATGGCCGCTGGGTTTTCCCTCCCTCCTCTTCCGCCTTTGCCACGAACCCTGTCGAGAAGAGGGTAACAAAGGACGGCCGGGCTGAAGGGCCAGTGGTGCCGGGCTCGCTGTTCATAGCAGCAGTGTAAATAGAAACGTGCTTATTAATACCCCAAAATATTAATACCCCTAAATTATAATTTATTGATTAATTAGCTTATTAATACCCCTAAATTACCCCATCGCGTCCATCTCTTGCTTTCCATCTCTGAGACTCCTGAGGACAAGGAGCAGGACTTTCATACTGTAACACGCAGGTACCTATGCCTTAAACCAAAATCCTCTCACCRTAGGCGCAATACAGAGAAACCCAAACTTTTCAGATTAAAATTTCAAAATTTCCCACTTTTCAGGGGGAMGTGCAAGACTCGAGATGACAGGTGGTTGCAGAGAGGCGAGGAATAGATGACGTCTATGGGAAAGTTTGGCCTTACCCTTATTTAGCTTCTTTGGCCTTGCTGCAAAATAAAATGTTAAATAATCACAGTATTTTTGCACTTGGCACGGATGCATAGGTGGGTTGTAAATCTGCGAAAGGAGCCAAATGAATTCAGTAATGCCGGATAAAAATTATTAGGATGGGTTAAGCACAGCTAGCCCAATGTAATAAATACCTCGTTTGTCCTTTTGCTAGGAGACATAAATAATTGCTTCATGAACTATTTTTAAAAGTTAGATTTTTTTTTAACGCAGGATTTTATTAAAGTTATAACAGTATTTTCTTATATAGGATAATAACATATAAAAGGGAAAGCACTGTAAAATCCTTCAAAACATTTACCTAGATTCAGTGTGTTTGTTTTTAGTAAGATTTGCGATCCTTGAAAAGCTAGTTTGGAAAGCTGAGCCAGTAAGATCAGATATGTAGGTGCAAAGCGAAAAGACTGACCATCTGCTTTCTTTTTGTCAGGAAAAATGCACATAAACCCCTCGCGCTGCATTTGAGAATTGTTAGCTACAGATAATACCGGGTGGATTTTGAGTCTTTAGATCATAAATTTGATCTTTGCAAGGGGAACGGTACAGAGTCGCAGTTGTAATGGAATCCTCGCCCCGAAATACTCGCAGGAAGATTATTAAAATACTAGAGATACTGACATCGGCTACAAAGATCTACTTGTGCATATTTCTTTAAAGGGGGGGRAAAAAAMMCACCTTAATACACAGTATTACCATAGCTCGGCCCTATTATACTATTGTAATCATAGCTGAAGCAAGACCGGTGATTAACGATGGCAATTTATTGTATCTGACGAGGGGAGAAAATAGGAGATGTTGTCGTTATCATAAATCATATCATAAATAACCAAAGAGAAGCACTCAGAAAGCTTGTGTGGTGTCAGCAGCAAGGCCTTTCAGGCACGTTAGCCCAGGATGTAGCCATAGAAACCCCAAAGTCATATTGTTATCTTAGTCTTGCTGCAGTTATGTGATACAACAGTATTAACATATAGATTAGGCCATTTATAATACTAGGTGTCATTTCAGGTTGGCTTGCTTATATAGCATTTTAGTTTTTTATTGTGCAGAATGTTAGGGAAACGCTGCATTTTTACAGGTCAGTATATAGCCATTTATAACATATCAGCCTCGCACCTCTGTCAGTCCCGCTAATATACTCTGTTATTGATCGGTTGTACCGTGCGAATTGTCATTGCCTAATTACCTTGTCTTTGCTAATAATTTCATTTTTTAAAAGTCAGATGTTCCTTTAAAGAGAAAATATACGCACCTGCGTGGCTGCTCCAGGGTGAGTTGTGCACGCGTCCTATTCCGCTACACATTGTACATCATAGGAGGGAGCAGAAAGTACAATAAAAAGCATGCARATTTGTCCACGGTTTGKTCAGAGAGCTTTCTATCTCCAGCAGTATGTTTTGATCAAACGATGGTCATTTGGATGTTATACTGTGTTCCAGATAGTCTGGGGAAGAGACTCAATCACAGATAATTCAGAGTAACACCGGGCTGCCTATATAAATAAATAAAGCCTGCTCTACTGTAGTATTGCTGCTAGGAAGCTAGGTGGTTCTCAGGCTTTTTCTCGCCAGATCACTTCCTAAAGATCCTTCTCTGGTTGTTTTTAATCGTAATCCAAAATATTCATAACAGCTCCAGCCTCGTTAACATAACATTTTCATGCACGTGCATTTATTTGTGTAGGTATATGCAATAGGCAAAATTGCCGAGCCRCTATTAAGAAGTCAAAGCAAAAATAAGGTCCCTCTCTTTGCATTTAGACAGAAACACATTTTTGCTTGCTGCATACAGCACAAATACRGGATTGATATTTTGTAAGGTCAGAGAGAGATTATGAGTTTAGCTGATAACAATCTGCCAACTCTGTTTTTCTCTCTTTAACAGGAAATTGGGTGTGTCATTTTAAGAATTCTGGGTAGTATGCTTTGATAAACATTGCATATTCGAAAAAGTATTACRGTGTGGACCACCACTAATAAGTATTTAAAAGTGTTAGTCTTGCGGCTTCCAGTATGCTGAAGTTGTCCTGGAAGCTAAACTTGTGCCTTGTAGCTTGAACCAAGATACAATATCCGATGCCCAAAGAGGGGTGTCTCCTCTCCTCTTTCCTCCTCCTTTCCACACCCTTATGCTATCCTGAGATGAGCTGTTTCCCTCCCCAACTGGGCAGAAAATTATCCTTCTCCCTCTTTTTTTTGCAGATATATTTCCTTCAGAGTTAGCCAGTTGAGTCACTTCATCGAAGGGACAGAGTCAGGATATATGCAAGGAGGTGCAGGACTTTCCTCTGACTTCTGCTAGCCCAAGGCTTTGCGCAGCAGCATGGCACACTGGATGGGGGATTTAAGTTCAGACTAACAGTTTTCTCTCTTATTTTAGCCTGGGTTATTCCCTAGTCTCCTGCACAAGTGCTTGAACCAGGAAGAGAAGGATGGGGCTGTTTCTTCTAAAAGCAGCGCTGTGGCGGTACTGTGCGTGCAAAACTACAGTTTTAGTAGTTGTGGTTTGTTTCTGGCTCATTGTGGACTTCTTAYGCTTGCATTGGTGTTCAAAAGTTCAGATCACTGTTGGTTTCATACCAAGAAATCCATAACCAAGAATGTGAAGCAGTTGTTCGACAGGGTGGAGAGGTACCGTTTCTGAACTGGTCTGGAAATTTGTAAGTCCTGGACTAGATTATTGTTAACATCCGTATTTCAAGATTGATGGACCTATTTCATCATCCGTGATAGAGGGGAATTGGGTAGACCACTTGTAGTGCTTTGAGAGATTAAAAACTACTTTTGAGGTGATTGATAAAGGTGGAGGTGGAGGTGAAGTCCTTTACTCCTGTTGAACACCTCCAAGTTCAGTCCAGGTTAGTACCAGTTGTTGGAGGCACCACCCAGACRTTTGGGCCAGAATTGTAAAATGCGGCTAACAAGTCTGGATGCTGAACTTCAGGCATCTTTAACATCCTCTGTACTGTATTTCAGTTCTGTATGCAAAATCATGAGCCACACTTGAGAGCCTTGCAGAAACCACAAAGGTATAAACATCTTAGAACATACTAAGACTGTAATAAACTCATTGGCAGTTTTGGTAGGCAAATTGAAGATACATGGAAAATGAACTTCTGCGATGGTGCTGCATTACTAACGTTCTTCCTATAAAAGTGCTGAAATGGAAAATGTCAGGGTTTGATAATAGCTTGRATGATGTCCTTTATACAGTAAAAGAGCAATCTGTCAGTGCACTCTGTGCAGGAAAAAAGTCACATCGGTGGTTAGTTGTATTCATACAGCAGTGAAATTATAGGAGGAAACCTGACATTTTAAGCTCAAAATGTACTGCAAGTATCTTAGTGGGTTCTTCTTACATTAGGGTATCAGCCTTTAGAATATCAGGATTGAATTTTGGTGCTCTTCCATCAATTTCCCTTATGGACTACAAGCACACTGTGTTTGTTCTGGGAAAGGACCATCGGTATAACAAGTTCAAGAGATTTGCCCAGAGAGGTAGTGGAGTCTCCATCCCTGGAGATGTGCAGAAGCCATCTGGACAGGGTCCTGGGCAACCTGTTCTAGGTGACCCTGTTTGAGCAGGGGAGTTGGACTAGATGAGCTTCAAAGGTCCCTTCCAACCTCAACTGTTCCATGATTCTGTGAGATAAAACCTATCATGGCTTTTTTTCTTTTTTTCCTCCCCATTTGTCACAGAAGTCAAAAGTCTCTGCTTACTGGAGTATAGTAGGGATGTTAAGCCTTTGACTTAATGACTTAAAACTTCCCCAAATGTATCTTTGGCTTAATCACATGCTTTATCTAGACAATAGGAAAATAGTTTTGGAAAATTGTTGGTTATTTTTTTCATTAAAAAATGTCCTATGCTGGGGACGGAAGGATCACTTTCTTGCATTTGAGAGGCTGAGCTGGCACGTATGTAAAACTTTCAGCTTGCTATCTATGCAGTCTTAAGGAATATGTGCTTGAAAGAAAGATGAATCAATGATTTCAGTGCAGGGGCTGCCACATTATTTCTTCTCATGAGTCTTAATTTTCCTTAAAAAATTAAAAAAAAGTATGGGCAAATGCAGATAGTCTGTTCTACATCTCTTGTCTGCTGTCCTGCTCCTGCTTAACATCTATCTTGTGGTAGATCTGCCCACAGCTTCAATTTTGAAGATCTTTCTTTGAGACTTTGTAATAGGGGCAGCGCTAGGAGTTCGACCATGAGCAGAACTGCAGGCAAAGAAAAGCATGAGCTACTGATAGGTCTTTATTTGGCCCTTTTACATTCCTTTAGAAAATAAAGGAAGTTCAAGGTCTGTTGAAAACAGGTTATATAGGAGTTTTTAATCGTCAAAAATAGGCATGTATGAGTTGTATGGAAAATAACTGCTGGCTTTTAGTGTTGTGTCCTAGTGGGTTTGCACTGATAGCTGATACCGTGTATCTGGCATACTAAAGTTAATAAAATGGCAAAATCTTACATTCTTAGAAAAAACCTGAGTTGGCTTCTGCAGAAGCTGTTACCTGCCAGACCTTTGCGCTATTAATACGTTAGCAATTGCACTGGGGGTAAGAGGTTGCTATTAATATTAGTTTGTTGTGCCTTCTTCAGCAAATAGTGTCCAGCTTGATGCCAAGGCGTATCTGGGACTGCTTCGTCTCATACCTAAGAGGTGCCGGTTCATTCTTAGATCTCTGTACTTTATTTGTTTCCATAGGCAGTCAGATGGTTTTATCCTATCATCACCCTGTGACATAGAGAAATATTAATCTAGTTTCCAGAAGAGACCTGGAACGTAGCTTAAATTAAATACCCGCCAACAGACGCGGTAAGTTTTTTGGCAGGGCCAGGAGCTGAGCAGAGATCTTGTCTATCCCAATCTGTGCCATGTTCTTTAGGATATCCTTCAAGCTTTAAGCACTCCTGCTGTTATCTCTGAAGCTACCAAGTAAAATGTCTGGTAATGACCAAGATGATGATGAATTATATATTCATGTCATCGTTTTTCTTGCTTGAAGAATGCCTGCTTCTAGGTGCCTTTCTCTTCAATCAGAAAAGCGTTGCATATATTTTTCCTGCCTTCACTTTCATCTGACCTGCTGTCGAGAGAGCAACGTGTGCAGCCTCCTCTAATTAGGCAGCCGGGAGAGCGTGGTAGCATGGTAYGGGTGATTGCACTTCTTTTCCTGCAATAGATACAGAATTTCTTTTCCTTYTTACCGCTGTGCCGGTTTTAGGGACAAACAGTCCCTAGATCATCGTAAACTTGAAAGTTCATTATTGAAGTGTTGAGTAGTGCTGTCCCGATATYGAGCCGCGGCCAAATTAAGAAAGTATATATTCAATAAGCTTTGGGGCTTTGAGTCGCTGTGGTTCTACAGGAGCACGATGCACAAAGAAGGATATTTTGTGCTGCTTTCGTGGCTTTTTTGTGAAATAACATGCAGGAGCTTCAGCTTCTTGCTTGAACCGTTYGGCTTAAGACGTTTCCCAGGGTTTGAAAGGGTGACAGATCCCCGCGGTTTGTATTTGGGACTCTAACGCTTCTTCTATCCAGCGATCCCGTAACCTGCGGGTCGTCCAAAGCCAGGTTCTGTCCATGGGAGTGACGGACATCGCGGACAATTGCTCCGTATAGGCTCAGTAATGCATGCATTAATATTGATCCAGCACTGAGCTCTCTAACTGGGGGTGGGGGAAAAAAAATAATAATAATCTGTTATCTTGAGAGACCTCCCAAACGGTCTCCCTTCGTTACAGGAGAGAGTTATTAGGGCAGATGGCCGAGGTGATACCCGCTTGACCTGCAGATGCTAACTCAGGGCGGGCGTCATTAATAAGGTGGCCAGAGATAGGGCGAGATCGYGGGAAAGAGGGTTAAAAAGCAGTGCGGCGCACGAAGCATTGCACGCCGAGACGCGCCCGGCGGCGAATGAGCCGGGCAAAAGGGGAAAAACCATCCGCGCGGTTTTAAACGCTCGTCACCGAGGCAAGCGGACCACCCTTAAAGGGTGCCGTGCTTCCGCCTTCGCTTCCTGCCCCAACGTGAACCGTTTCGGGAGGAGAACGGGCCCGTAGCGCCTGAATGTAGCACTGAGGGATTTAACTTGCTCTAATTAAAAAAAGAAAAGTGCTATATGGTTTTCTGCCGTGGCCGCAGCTGCGACGGCTCAGGTTTGAAAGCTGCCGTCTGGCAGAAAACCAGTCCTCGCTGCRGAGCGGCCCGTGGCCTCGTTCCAAGAGAAATTTGGGTTTCGTTTGACCACGGTAGGATTCCGGATCGTCACCCGAGCGTGSCTGAGAAGCGGCGAATGCGTGTCGGTCGCTGAGCGCTCGTGAACTTGCTCGGGCCCCGCATCGGGCAGCGCTGACCCAGGCGATTTGTTCCAGACGTTTGGGGGAATCCAAGCCTTTATCAAAAATAGGCRTTGAAAAAATATTGAGAAATAAGCATTGCTCTTCTCTGCCGTGCAAAACTCCCGTCCTTGCTCTGCAAACCTGAGCTGAATATTTTTTTTCTTCCTCCTTTGATCCAGCAGCTGCTGGTTTTCTGCAGTACCGAGTAGGTAAAACATGAGAAGCACCTTGGGATGGGAGGGAGTTACAAAAATATGAAATATTGCGGTGCACTTCAGTGAGGTCTAGATGCTGGGCAGAAATCTTTAGCAAATAAATACTTATTTTAGTAAATATATATATATATACTTTTTAATTTCTTTACTGCCATTTGCAATCATTTCTCTTTGACTTTATGCACTACCATATATATCTTTTTATCCTCATATTTTTTATATAAAAATGTTTTCTGTTGCTGTCTTTAAGGTCAGTGTGCGCAAACCCTGTCTTTCCAGCTGTTTGGATTTGGCTATGCTTCTGGTCTTGTGGCCTAGGCAGAAGCGTACGCTAAATCCAGGTTTTGAAGTGCGGTGTTTGTTTTATCACTTTTTTTTAGAAATTTAAAATGGAAACAAACTCTCAGTGGGCAAACGCTGTTGAACGGGGTTGGGAGGGAATTGCTCAGCAGCAACCGCTGCTGTATGACATCTGCTTAAGGCTAATTCTTCCTCTCCCCAAACAGTTCAAAACAGATGAGAGCCGATATCTGCAGCAGCTTAGACCGAGTCTGAAACGGGTTGCCCGACCTGGAAGCAGGGTTTGTTTTTCCCAGAGCAGGTGCAGACTCGGTCCGCAGCGATTTCCCGGTTATACTCTAACTTTTACTGTTCAAAACATTTAATGTCAGTGCCCGGCCAGGCAAAACCAAACTCCCTAACATTGCTGTTTTTCACGGATGGCTAAGACTTTATCCTCGGGCAGAGTCTCCTCTCTGGGCTGGCTGCTGTAAATCCTCCRGGCCCTGGCGAAAGCCGGAGTTGCTAGCTCATTTTACTTAATTTGTGATGCTGGCAAGATTTGTGCTGCAGCCCAGGGCTCTTGACTCGCCTCTCCTAAATCAGAGCATTGACACATTACAGCAGAGAACGAGCAGCACAGAAAACCTGAAAATAAATGCCTCAAAAAGAGGTGTTTAAGAAAGATGCTGTTCTAAAAAGCTTTAAAAAGTGTTAGCGTCCCATTATAGTTTCTCCGTGTTTGCTTCTTTAAAATCACCTGCTCATTAAAAAGTTGTGGGTTTTTTTTAATCTACTGTCATAATAAATGGTTTGTGCCCCATCTTTCATTCAAGAACCTTAGGGCACTTGATATCCTTCCTCCGAAACCCTCCCGGACAAAATGTCAGGCGTTTTTACAGGTGGATAAACAAAGACACGGGGTAAAGTAGAGGGACCTCATCTCTGCAGCAATGTTAACCAGCATGAACGTAATGGTATAATTACAACCGGTATAAATGTGTCAGTATAACTCCAGTGGGGAAGTTCTTATTCCAAATGAAGAATCCCTTTTCCTACCTAGATAATTCCATTTTGGAAGTGAGAAAGTGTATCCAAGCGGATAAAGTGCTTGACTGTGGTTCGGAAGATCAGAGGTTCTCTTATTCTCAAACCTGCCACGGATTTTCTGGGAGATCTCAAGTGAATTTTCTCCTTCCGCTGTGCCGTAGCGTCACACATGTAAGACTGAAGAGGGTGGTATATGCGGAAAAAAATGATATTTTATTACAATTAAACAGGGAACAGAGCAACTACACAGGTGATGTCTRCATGGCGTTGAAACAGTTGGTGTCTGATGTCCACACTACATGCGTTTCATGGTTTATTTTCAGCTGTCTCATAGCCTGAATTGGGGTGTTCCCACATAAATGCAACAGAAAACATCGTTATATAGCAAGCTCTTAATACACAACTAGGACCTGGTAGCTTGAATGGGACATAGTCCTCTGCTTTAACCATTGGACTGTGCTTCTTCAAGAAAAACAAACCGGGTTTAGGAAGACGGTAGAATTCTGCCGGCGACTCTTCTATTCTTGAGAATAGGTACAAAGAACTAACCTAAAGTCTAGAAGAAATTTGTCTATTACTCCTCGTAGTTAATTTGCAGTCAAAATTTTGTGATATACAAGCAAGACAGCTAATTACAGTAAATTTTAATTTGATGTTCAGTTTTGCTTTCCACTCTGTTACAACAAAAAAAATACTTGAACCTCTCTTCCTTTGTTTAAAATGAATGAAGCAAGTTCATGCAATTGTAATCACAACTACTACTGTAAGAAATAATCAGGATTCAGTGAAAATAGCAGAGATGTGATTTTGTTTGTGTGATTGCAAGCATGCTACGTATAACTACTCAGTCCAGTAACGTCCAGGAATTATTTTAGATGTGACTGAAGTGTAACCTGTATAGTTGTGAGCCTTCGACACTAAGTAAAGGCAAAGGGAACAGCAGAAATTTTCTTCAGCTGCCCTGCCAGTGTACTTCAGACCTGCTCCAGAAGGTCTACCACCATGGGTGAGGCCTACGCTCAAATCCTTTCTCATTGGTTTGACGTTGCACTGCAGTGAGGGAATCTCATTTGTAACGATGTCTCATGTGAGGCAGGACAGTGCCACTGAACACAGATGCCTCACTTTTCTTCGACGTAGACCAATAAGAAGCTATTAGGTGGCTAGTTATCTCTTATGAGCTGAAATGCAGGCGAACATTTGCTCTGATGCTTGTTTCTGTAAAACACATTTTTGATTATCCTAATACTTTTTTTTAATGTTGTTTGTTGCAGAAGAGGAAGAGGAGCAGGTACCTACCGATGGAGGTACATCCGCAGAAGCCATGCAGGTGCCGCTGGAAGAAGAGGGAGATATGGAAGAGGATGAGGCAATTAATGATGAAAACTACCTGAGCAAGAGACCGTTAGAAAGTCCTGATGCTGAGGAATTTCCACCTGTGAAACGACCAAAAGTAGCTGTTTCTAAAGGGGACTCCTTGGACGGGGCTTTGGAACCACGTGAGCCTCTCAGTTCAATAAATACTCAAAAAGTGCCACCAATGCTTTCTCCGGTTCATGTTCAGGATAGTACAGACTTAGCCCCTCCTTCACCAGAACCACCAATGTTGGCTCCCATTGCAAAATCGCAACTGCCAACCCCCAAAACATTAGAGGCAAAGCCATTTGCACCCAAAACAAAGTCCAAAACAAGTTCTCCAGGACAGAAGACAAAATCTCCTAAAACTACTCCCTCCCCAGTGGCTACTGGAAGTCCCATACGTTCACCAAAAACTGGATCCAAAGAAAAAAAGTCACCAGGCCGCGCCAAGAGCCCCAAAAGTCCTAAAAGTCCAAAGGTTCCTGCTCATGTTCCCCAAGCACCTGTCAAGCTTGAAACACCAAGTAGAACCCCTCTGGCTGCATTAAGTGACAAGATAGGAAAGGAAAACATTCAAGTAAAACAAGGGCAGACGCCACCTGAGCCTGCTACCAAGCCRAACATTGAAAACCAGTCTAAGAAAGTAGCAGTAATGGACAAGACGATTGATGATTCAATTGATGCTGTGATTGCTCGTGCATGTGCAGAACGAGAGCCTGATCCCTTTGAGTTTTCCTCTGGTTCCGAATCAGAAGGGGAAATTTTTACTAGTCCTAAAAGACTTTCTATTTCAGAGACTACAACTCCTAAACCATCTGTTTCTGCTAATAATTCAAATAAGGCAGGAGCAACACCAGTACCTCCCTCAGGTGGGACTTCAAGTTCAGACATTTCATGGACAATGGATGACTCAATTGATGAGGTCATTCGAAAAGCAAACATGGGGACACCTTCTAATCCTCCTACCAACTTCACTTATTTCTCCTCTCCTTCTGCCTCACCACCAACTCCAGAACCTCTTCTCAAAGTCTATGAGGAGAAAACCAAGTTGGCTTCATCAGTAGAAGTGAAAAAGAAACTGAAAAAAGAGCTGAGGACAAAAATGAAGAAGAAAGAAAAACAAAAGGAAAAAGACAAAGAGAAAAGCAAGGAGAAAAGCAAAGAGAAGGAGAAAAGCAAGGAGAAGGAGAAAGAGAAGGAAGGAAACAAGGAAGGGAAATTTCAGTGGAAGGAACTACTCAAAGATGATGATCTTGATCCCTATAAATTCAAACTAAAGGATTTTGAGGATGCTGACACAAAARTAAAGTTGAAAGATGGCAATACCAAAAAAGAGAGGGAGAAACATAAAGATAAAAAGAAAGAGAAAGAGAAAGGCAAAAAAGACAAGGATAAGAAAGACAARGAGAAACTTAAAGATAAAGGTAAGGAAGATAAGATAAAGGCTCCATCAGCACCTCTTGTGATACCTCCCAAAGAAATGTCTTTGCCCTTGTTCAGCACACCAACTGCCATGAGGCTTCCCAGCATGTTACCTTCCTTGTCTCCAATGCTTCCTGAAAAATTGTTTGAGGACAAAGAGAAACCAAAAGAGAAGAAGAAAGACAAAAAAGAGAAGAAGAAAAAGAAGGAAAGAGAGAAAGACAAAGAAAAGGAAAAGAAGGAGAAGGAAAAGGAGAGGAAGGAAAGAGAAAAGAAAGAGAAAGAAAAAGAGAAACACAAACACGAAAAGGTAAGTTGTTTTAGATGAGCTGTGAGGGCTTATTAGTTTGAAAAGTGCACATGGATTCCTGTACTGGCTCCTAAGTGATATTTAAAAGCTTTAGAAAGGTCTGTGATTACAGCAGGGCTTTTTGTTTGTCTGTGTTTGTTTTTTTTTTTTTTTTTTTAATAACAGCTCAAAGGGAAAAGTCCCCTGAAAGTTTCAGGGATTGTCCCACCTCTTTGAGTGACGAAGCAATGGACGTTTGGGCGTTCAATTTTGTGGATTTTAAATGTGAGATTGTCTTAGTTTGGCTTTTTGGGGTTTGGTTTGGTTTGGTTTGGTTTTTAACCTGACATTTCTAGTTTTCCACAACTCACTTTTCACGTAGAAAAGCTGGGACTTAGACTCAACAACACACTTAGAACAAATGTATTACTGTTGCAGTGCACTAGTTTTCTTCTGCAGATTTCCACTGGTAGGACCATCAACCGGATACCTTTCATATAAACTTTAAATTTTGTTTCCAGTAATCTACTCTTTCAGAGCTTATAGAGGTCTTTGGACTACCATGTGGGCATAAATGAGGAGCAGAATAAKGGCTTTAGTCATTATTTGTTACTATTCTAAGGCAGAAAAGAAATATTTCAATCTCATCAGTTATCTCAGATTTTCAACAGAGCTACTGGATCCTCTGTTAGCAAGACCACAGCCTTGTTGCTCCAATTTGTTTGAATTAAATAGTTTTCAAACTGTGGTCTACATTCATGGTCTAAATGTTCAAATGTGGCCTTTTGTTTTGAGCATTTAGGTTTAGAGAGAGAGGGGGGAGACCTAGTTTTCAAATGAGTTGAGCTCCTTCAGCTCCTGTAGCTCTTACTGATTTACATCAGTCAAAGACAATTTCTTCTTTCCAATATCACCTAATCTTGAGAATATATTTAATATGTAAGAAACGAAACCAGCGTATTTGCACGTTATCAGGTTAGAAATCCCATTAGAAACTGCTCTCCTAATTCAGGGTTTGCACTAATTCTTTGTCGCTTCTGCTTATAATATGCATTAAATTGTTTAAAAAAGAGAAAAAAGAGATTGTCTTTATATGTGATAACCTTGGATACAGGATTTCCTAAGTCTGTATTCTTAGCATTAGGAAGCGCTACTTAAGTTCCAGCTTTGCCAAGACGCTCTTTATGTCCTGCTTTGAGTGTAATAGTTAATGCAAGCTCYGACTTGGGATTTTCCTCTCTTTCCCTTTTTACCGCTGCACGAGACTGTATCCTGCTGTGCTACCTGCTTGACTTGGACCTAACTGCTGACTTCGAAACTCAAAATATTCTTTAAGTTGACATGTTCTTTCAATGCAGAATCTAGGCGATCTGGAGGACGAAGAACTGTGTGCTGTGGGTGAATCTGTAATCGATGGGGTGGTGGTCTATTTGCCCACGTTAATTAAACGTCCAGGCTTTGGACTGCAGCAACTCTGTTTCGTGGATTCCTCCTTTTCTGTGTATGGCATGTCTCTCTCCTCCCCTCATGCCCGAGATGTTTTGTCAGTATTTTGCTGAGAATTTCTGCAGAGATTTTTTTTTTTCTTTTTTTTAGGTTAAACAAGTGTATAAAATAGAGACAATAAGCTGCTTGTCTTTCATACATTCGATTTTGCGTATCTTCTGCGAATCTCTGTATCTAATTTCCTTTAGAGCAATGTAACAGACACACAAACAAAYATGAACCGTTAAAGCTTCAGTGTAGCCTGAACATATTATATATATTAAGGAAGGAGTTCAACAGTAATAAAAACTTGGACAAATTAAATTGACAAAGCTGCCCATTACCTTGGCAAAATGTCCCTGTCAAAAGATAAACTTTAAAGCCAGAATGCATGAAAGAGTCCCCAGATAGAATTAAAATTTAAACTGATTCTTGATAGATAAGCTTTTTTTAAATCCACCTCTTTGCTGCAAGTCAGGATTTTAAAAATAAATTTCGCCTTTAAATCTCTTGAGCGATTTTCATTTTTTGCAAGGCCGCACTGCTGGTGTCCTGGAAAAAATGGAGAGTTAGAGCTTTATCAGTTGGTGCCCTGAGGTATGTGGCAAAGAAGCTAAATCCTTGAAGATTAGCAAAAAAAATGCAGCACATGGCAATAAGGGGCTTATATGACTACTAGTATTAGTTCAGGTGAAAGAAGTATTGCTTATACATAAAACTGGACAAATCCACTGACAATGTATTTTTAGTTAGCTACAAAGGAGTCTTATATTGCTGGACTTTACCTCTTTGGTGATTTGGGAAGCTTAGTAATCCACTGTAAATGCTCTTCTGCTGGCCCCAATTCCCAGTATTACTCCAGAATGCTGCTCTTTCATTTTAACCCCTAAAAGTACATGTTTCCTTAATTTAGCTTTTACATCACACAATGACTTATTTAGCCGGCACTTGTGCTGGAAGAGCCAATGATCGAGTTACTGTTTGGACGTTTAACCTTCCACGACATGCCCGTTTCGGAGACCTGAGTGCAACCGGAAAGATGAGTTCAGAGTCTCCCTACGATTTCAGCTCTGGATGTCCGTTATAAAATACCAAATTATTACATGATGTAGTGGTTAGCATATATTAAAGTGCTAACTCAGTATAAGAATCGATGGTAACATTTCAGGTTTTGAGTGTAGTTATATAGTCATATAACTATATAACTGCATATATATAGTTAAGTGTGCATTCCATCCTGGTGCAGAATTAAGCTTATTATAATGTTTTTCCTATAACTTCGTTGCAAATTGCTGGACAGGTAAACACAGAGCAGCAAGCAGTATTCTGCATAAATGACAGAAAAGAGAAGCCGAAGTCTACAAGCTGAAAGTGTTTTCGGTCACGAGACCAAAGAGGAGAAGCTTTTGCACGGGGCTTGCTTGCAGGTCCATGCTCTGCCTTAAGTGTCGGCGTGTTGTCCTTGGCACAGCTGGAAAAGGAGATTGGGAATTAGGGCGCTGTCTTGCATGCAGGACCAAATTAAAACCAGATGGCTGAAGCCGTCACACCCCGCTTCTACGACGGGGATTACCAGCCGTGCTGGGGGAACGGCTGAGCGGCTCACGAAGCAGCTGCTGACCCAGTTTCCGCTAACCTTACTAGGCTGAGCTGTAAACTCAAGTAGTTGAGGAAAGGCTTCGCAAGAAATGGAGCCGTCCTTGCGGCGGAGCTGGGCTCACCGGAGTTGTCCCAAAGGAAGCTGCCCTTACTCGTGAATCAAAATCATATAGCTGTGCCAGCTTTTCTGCAACTTATCTATAGCCAAGGGGAAGAGAGGCCTTCAAAGGCCTGCACTTAGCAATTGAAGTTAGACTCCTGCTCCAAACCCCTCTTCCTAGGCAGGCTTTCTCCACCGATGCAGAGGAAGACTAGGCTATCCAGGATACAGCTGTGAATGTTCCTTAAGTTTCCTTCTGCTCCAGTCCTGTAAACCTCCCCCCGCACAAACCTGTGTTGTGGAAAGAGGCTTCCTCTCCTCTTGTGTCAAAAAATAAGATTTAGGATAGTTGTGGAGCCCAGTTTTTCTTTCCCAGCAGATTGTAATTTTAGTATCTATCCATAAATAAGTCTTTTATATACTCTTGTTCTGCCAAGTAAGGCCACGCCACCACTGTTTAGAACGTCTTGGGGGKATTGTAATAAAAGGACCAGTGATGTGGGTGCCTTTACGTGCTGTGTRCTGGAGCTAAGCAGCAGTCCTTGTCCTAGGAAGTTTTATGTTCTAAATAGATACTACAAAAAGAGGAGGAGGAGCAGAAACATGCAGGAAGAGGTAAGATGACCTGTGCGGAGCCACATGCCCGAACCTCCTGTACCCAGGGTTCAATTCCATATCTCTATCCGGTGGACGACACTACAGTTTAAGACTCCTGGAAAGCAGTTAAGAGACATATTGATGGAAAGCGGGAATGAAATTGTTCCAAGCATTAGAAATGGGGGACGACATTAAAAAAATTGTGTAATATCAACAAAAGAGCAGAGTGAGTCCTGTGAAGTAGTCTAAAACATATGTATGGAGAGCTTTATTGGCTAATGTATCAAACCAGAAATTTTACTCAGATTGCAGATTTCCTTTCAGCAGAATAGACGTCTCCTAGTGTACAGCTCAAATTCTTTGGGCATGGTGCATGGCATAGGACTTTGTCGTTACCCATCCTAAATGTAGGTTTCTATTTAGTGTATGCATGTTATTTTTGCCTCTTTAAATTCCTGGAGCAGATTCAGCTAATTTTGATTCAAGAGGGTCACAGTGCATTTATGTGATAAATCTGGGAAATAATTACTTGAATTTAAACCTCATAGAAAAACGTGCAAACACAGATGGGCACCTATCAAGTTTGAGTACTAATGACAGAGCATTTCATGTCATCATTCAGAAACATACTTAACTTTTTTCCTATCTCTAGACAAACATGAAATTGGTAAGACTTGATTAAAAAAAAGTGTACAAGTGAATACAAATACAGTGAAATGTCAAGCTGCCTTTTTAGTGTAGAATTCCTATTTTTCGTTTGGTATAGCTGGAAACTCCCAACAAATTGTGCCAGTACGTGCTGCAACGTGAAGTGTGAGGGAGCAGTGATCAGTTTGTCATCAGGCTGTCTCATTAAGCCAGTATAYTCTTTGTTTAACTGTATAAATGCTTTCGTGTAATTAATTGATTTTGGAAATCTGCTTGGAGTCTTTGATTGGTGAATGTGTTCCCTTTTGCAGATAAAGGTGGAACCAGTTGTTCCAGCTCCATCCCCGGTTATTCCTCGGCTGACGTTAAGAGTGGGTGCAGGCCAAGACAAGATGTAAGTACRAATCCATCAGCAAGGTATATACTTTCCACAGTTTGTCAGCTATCGCATGTGGTAGCTCTTATTTTTAGTGGGAAACGCTTAAAAATTAATGGCAAAAAACATTCATACAGCTATGAGATCTTGACCATTCTTATGAAAACTCAAGCAGAACACTTGCCAGTAGAAACCTTTTAGAGATTTTGCATTTTGTGTTTTATTCTCCAAGTAGGACCCATCATCTTCTATCCATCCTACTGCGTTTCCCACTCGTGCCCTTCTAGAGACACCATCTAAACTAGCGTGCTGCCTCCAGTGGCATTTAGTGAGGCTAACGGACGGTTATCCGTAGTGTAACCTAAGCTAAGTTTCATAATACTATTCAGCTAACAGTTGTTTTATGCTCTAAAACRTAACAGCTGAAATTCCTTTATATGCGTCTCTTTTATTATAACTGTTGATGATTATTCATTAACGTACTTAGCAYGTTTTAAATCTGTTTGTTCATTAGCTCGCTAATTATTGGGTGCTGTTGTACAAATAATAGTTACTTTGTAYTGCGTGAGCGTAAGTAGGATGATCCTATCCTAAGATCATGCAGCGTAAACAGGTGGCTAGAGAAGCTGGGGAAACCATGCGTCACTGGGTTTTTTTAGGCTGGTCCTGCATTATATGCAAAAATTTTCTTTTAATCAGGTTTTTCAAGATGTTGTTTTTAATTGCACAGAGCATGCTTTCATGTCTGATGGTAAACATGAGCRCCAAATAGATTTTTCCCTTGTATTCGTTGCATTAAATATTCTAATGTCATTGCATTTTGTTTACAGCCATTCTAAATAAATCTGCTGATCACTGCTTTATAAGTTAAATTGTATCTTCAGCGATTACTCTGTTTTTCTCTGCTCAATCTCCTGTGCTGCTCCTCCCCAGGAGGTAACTGTGAGTTATATTGGTTTGAAGTTGCTATGGGAATTAAGCCATTTTGGGGGTTCTGTGGGACCCCCCCAAAAATGCCAGGGGTTTTACTGTTCTCTCCGTGCTCTTCAACCTTTTCTGCTTTCTCCGTTTCACAATATTTGAGCGTGATGTAAAATTTCTGTGCATCAGATTGCTGTACGAACGCTCCTGCRCTCTCCAAACTGTTGTCACTCCTGCTGCGCATGATTCAAAGTGCGCAGCGGGGCAGGGTGTCCCTTTAAAGCCCACAAGTCCATTTGCCTTGCAGAGGAGCTAAGGAGACTTTTAAACTCTTATTTTCAGGGATTGTACAAAGGTTTATAAAGGGGAAAAAAAACTGGCCATGTTTTCAAGTCAGAACTTCTAAATTGAAACGTCGGGGCCATATTTTGGCGTCTCAGAGCTGACATTGCCTTGCTTCTTGTCTCACGCTGGTCTTGCCAACACCAGCACGCGTTTTGAAAAGGGGCTTCAGACTCCTCCTCCTTGTAGCGAATCATATGGGTATCTCATCTTCCCATTTACCAGCCCAGGGTGGGTCAGAGATGTTGACATCTCGCTTTATGGCCTTTTGGGAAACTTGCTTCTATCCCAGTTTCCTGTGCACAACTTTATAGTGCGGAGCAAGGGCATCTTGACAGACCTCCAGCAAAAGGCTTTGGGTGCTGCAGCCCTCAGTGCGGCTGAACCTAGACGTTGTACCCTGACCCCAGGGTGGAGGATGCACGAATTGCCTTGCAGTTGTCCCGGCGTGATGGCTGTGTCCCCCAGTTGCACCTTCGGGCTCATGGCAAACATGACATTTCTGTAGCTTTAGAACAGCCTTTAGGATTTGTTGCAGTCTCCCAAAGCAAAACCCAGGGAGAAACTCGTGGCCGTTACTCAAGTAAAAGCCATACGTGAGCCACCTGACTCCTTGGGCCTGGGAGCTGTTTTGTGTTACGCGTGGGGCCAGCAAAACAATCCTACTCCAAATAATGTCCTTGCTTTCACCCTAAGCAATTAGCATTCATCCTGAACTCAAAGCGTATTTTCATTGTCAAGTGTTACGATGATTATGAAGAGGACCAGCGTGGCATTGAGACRAAGTGTTACGTACTCTCTACATGGGTATCTCTATATGTGCGTAAAGGATTGTGAAGTTAGATCAGTGTTTAAGAAATGATTCCGTAACCCAGTGCCTGCAATACAGTCTTGGACCTCTGAAGTAATGCCATAAGCCTCTACTACCTGAATTTAAGTTCCTAGTTCAAAGACTATGSAGGATCATCAACCTTTTAAGTAGCTCTTAAGAGGCAGAGACAAAAGCTGTGCTTTTGTCATGCGTTATGTTAGAGAAGAGTTAAACCCATGCTTCATCGAGGTTGATGATGAAGTTCTGAATATCTGCTGGTTTTCATGTGGAAATGCTGTGCTTTGATTAGCATGCATCTGGATTAGCATGCATTCTGTACCATGAATGGGCTTGAAGAGGTGCAAGAAAAGCGTTTTGTGATTGGTAGAATTTAATGAGTAAAAAAATAAATGGAATATTGAGTTATTTTAATTCCTTGCATTAGGGAGAAGGGCTTTTTGGAGGGTTTTGGAGCTACTAAAATACTTGTTCAGTTGGAAGTTAGTCCGTTTTGGGGGACTCCATATAAGACATGGAACTACCTACAGATCTCGGTGAGGCCACGAAATATTTTAGGTACGTTAAGAAAAGGTGTCAGATTGGTGGCACTTGAAATGGAGATTCAAATCACAGCAGAAATACAGCACGATGGCAGTTTACTCAAATAACGCAGCAGTCCTGGGGCAAATACCTTTGCTTTATATCAAACAGTTCATTTCCTGTCATTTTGCTTCTCAGCTTCTCTGCTTGGACCAACCTCCAACGTACGAATCGGTGCTAATTGTGGCAGGGAATTCTACTTCTTTGTTGTTTCTGTGAATACAAATATTTATTGGTTCTAGTTTCAAAGCAGTCTCTGCATTTCAGCTTGGCCAGCGTGTGAGTATTCTCACAACACACACCAGTTCGAAAGATCCGGCTATTAATGATGTTAGGGTAATCGACGTGAAAACATAGCTGTTGCTGAAGGGTAGGGAGAACAATACTGGAAAAGCTATTGTATTTCAGCTTTTTTGCAAGTATTTTAACTGCACAGGAAAACAAGTAGAAAGTAGATTATAATCAAAGCATTTCCATCTTAGTTGTAAACAATTACAGCAATACTTGCATGGATGCCACATTAGAAGAAATTTACTGGATTCCATTCTAATGTAATTAGAGCTAATTTTGTTCTTTAAATGAATAAAAGGTCAGCTAGTAAATCTAGTTTATCTCAAGTCCAGGCTTCAATAAATTGTTTTATTTAATTTGTTGTAAAAGATCTTATCCTTAATGGGCCTAGCTCTTATTAGTTTGCTTGGGTTCTAAAATATTTATGACCACCTTTTTAGATATGATTTGAATGATATGTCGGAAGGGTTTTTCACTGTTTTTTTTTTTTCCCCTCCAGTGTTATCAAGGTATAAGATTGCTAACTGAGTTAGCATAGGAAGGCTAGAGATGTTATCTTTTTTCTTCTTGTTTTTTAAACAGCTGTGTAGAGTTTTTAAATCATCTGCAAACAATGAGCAGAATTTAACTWCATAACTTCTTAACTAGTTTAACTTCTATTCAATTGCTTCTTGATTTCTTTTTGTCTGGTTCGTTTTCCTAAACACCGTCATGTTTCATATATCTAAGGTTTAAAAAAGCTTTATCTGTTGATGAGGCATTGACGTTCTGGCTACTAACGTGCTTCGGCAAAAATATGTGCTGTAATTTTTGATGCTTGTGATAAATTTATTCTATATTTACATACATTTTTTAAGAAAAACCACATGACTTCTGACACGAGTGCCAGACCACAAAGAGGAATACCGCTCGCTGGTCATTGCTTCAGTGCTTCTGTGGCTTGGAAGCAGGATATACGCATCTGTGAAATCAGGTCTCTAAACTTTATCTTAAAATGTCAGGATTTTGCTCCAGACTTGCTGCATTGTATCATGGCTCTGCCATCAGTAGGGAGCCTGGAAGCCAGAAGTGAGCGGAGGATAGATAGGTATTTTAAGTGTTTGACTTGTAAATCTGACCTGCCGCTCTGATGAAATTGCCTCTTGTCTTAGATATTTTTAAAGTGAGTAGATGTGTAACTTTCTCAAAAGAAGCAATTGCACAGATTGTGCATATGCCTGCATATGTATTCTATAAAAATGTATATTAAATAACCTATGGATTTTAAAATCAAATCCTAAAAGGATTAAAGGATAGAAGAAGGGTTTTTTTCACGATATTTCATTAACTTCACTAAAGCTTTTTACCACTTGGTGGAAAATTATCAGCGCAGGGGCCAGCTTACGTTCTTCTGGAGGCTCATTCTGCTGCGTGATGTCCCCATCACAAAAGCCACCAGCACAGCTAGAGCTAGTTGACATCCGTTGTAGGGAATCTCAAAGCAAAGGACTGAGTGGCAACAGAGACCAAATTATTCTGTGACCACTAGATGTAATCTCTCTGGGTACAATTGATGACCTTGAAGCATACTTTTGGGAGTAGGAGGAGAGGGGAACCTGTCCAGTCATCTTCTGTTTCTGCTGAATGTCTCTGATCATCCGTCTAAGAACTTCCACCGCAATAAGGTGCACACAACGCACATTTTTATAAATTGGCAAAATGGCATGTGTTTGACGAAATGAAAGCCCGAAGGGAAAAGCAGCCTGAGAAAACGCCCGACTCTGAAGCCAGCCCTACCTGAAACACAGCTGGACTCCTGGAGGTGTTTATTTTTCATAAATCAGATATATTTGCTCGTAATTGCTACTTGTTCAAGAATTCATTATTTTAGGTGCAACCACAACTATGCAACAGAATTCCAGTATAAGTTTTTTTTATTTATACTTTTTGAAATTCTGTAAAACTTTATCATCTATCCTGCAGCATACAGAGTACCACTAAGTTTATTATAGGGTAATGTTCTCCAAAAGTAGATACCTCAAATATGAATCTTCTACCTTCAATAAGGCCAATTTTCTAAAGGGTCGAGCTGCAAACACTCAGGAAATTAAATTTGCTTGGGCAAACTACACACACAATATCAGAATTTAAAAAGGTGAGGGAACCAAGGGAGGAGGGAAGAAAAAGGTAGTAGCAAATCTGTGGAGACATTTTTTGTTGATTTGGTTGAAGACAAGAAATGATGTGAGACAAGGACTGTGTTGGTATTCTGTTGAGCGCGCTGGGGAGCTGTAGTTGCTGCTGTAACATGAATATGTATTATTTGAAAAGTGCTCGAACCCTCCGGGAACTGTGAAAAAAAAGTTAAATATGTAAGATAGGACTTTGCTATTAGCTTCAATTAAACTAGAATTTTGCCCTATGTATTTTTCAAGAATGCATCTCATTTCTATGGTATCACCTCTGGTGGGTACTCATGGACTTTTTTTTTTTAATAGGATTGTTCGCTTAAGGATAAAAAAAAAAAAGACAGCACGAAGAAACTTTTGAACTTAGGGTGCTGTTTAGTGGAGAGTGAATTCAGACTTTGATAATTTAGGTTACCGTCTTCATGGCATTTGCCTGCAATAGCTGAATAATGGGGTTCATTAGACTCCCTGCGTAGGCACAGCCAAATTGTTTGCCTCTAGCCTTGGCTCTCTACGTGTGGCTAGGGAGGAAAGGGTTGGCTTTTTATTGACTTGTCAAGCCGTAGGTTTGCATTACCGGCCAAGTAGCTTGTGACCCATTCCATTTATTTCACTGTTTTGTGGTGGGGAAACAGGTAAAGGAATCCTGCTGGAAGCCCCTCCTTCTGCACGTTTTTATGAATAAGAGCAGTGTTTGTAGCAGTTAAGGCACCGTGACCGAATCCTCCAGAAGACGTAATGCAAGCAGCATGGGGCTATTGTGGGACACAGCTGTGGGCGGTGTTGGTTACCCTGCGAGACGTTGCTTATTCAACAGAAAGCTCTGGAGGAGAACTTATTGTGGAATTAAATAGGAGGGAAAAAAAGTGATACTTCAGGGAGAAAAATGTAGAAGGGTAAACCACTGTTTGGGAAAATTAAACAATAGAGTCCAGGCAGCGAAAGTCTGTGTTTATTGCAGTACTAATGGGTATCCCAATTATTTTACAATGTAGCACTTAGGAGCCAAAGACTTTGTGAACCGTGTGTTAATAGAATTAGCCTTCTGGRTGTTGATCCAACTTTTTACAGTAGAACAGAAAAGAACATGTAATGGTTAAATCATTTTTGATATGATCAATGGACCACCTAAGTGAGGAGACAGAGGAATGAAAAATGATCTTGCCCCTCTCCAAGCCTACAGAGGTGTGCTTCAGGAATGCCAGTGATCTTTACTGCTTTCATAAATCTTTGTATGGATCTGTTTGCCTGTATTTATACATACACACATTTTTCTGTTCTATAATCTTTAAATTATAAGAGCTGGAGGACTGGTTTTTAATGCCTTTTTAAATGCAGAATGCATATGCATTTTAATGAAGATATTGTCTCGGGTATGATTCATATCCCGTTCCTGATTGTTCTTTTTGAGTATAACATATTGGCCCCAGTCCTGCAGTAAAATCCCCCTGTGTGGTCTCRTATGCATCCAAAAGTCCTGTTGATTTTGGTGGAGGTTCCCCAGCCTCTCCCTTGCTGCAGGACTGTAGCTTTTATGTGAAAAAAGAGAGTATCATATCACTTTTGTCAAAATATGTAAATAATCATTTTTTGTTTATATTTCTAGTTTCTTYGAATAGTTTTTTCTTCCTTGAATGTGAGTTATTTCCAACTTCAGATTTAGTCTTTAGCTTTTTCTTTTTTTTTCTTTTTTCTTTTTTAATTACAGAAGCCACCCCAACTAATTATTCATCCTGTTTATGGTAGGTGGTAGTCTGTGGCAAGTTATTTTCATTTTGCTGCTGGCCACGTTGAGTGATGACTCCAAAGGGAATCCATAAAAAGGCTTGAGTCATTAGAAAACAAAACAACTTGCTGTGAGATTCTTTGATTTTGCTGCTTATTGCTCAAGAGAAAAAAAAATTGTATATTGTATACCGCAATTAAAAAAAAAAAAAGAAAAACACTTCAGGCAGGTTTAGACACATAACTGCTTCAGCAAAGTGCTTGTGTAAATGGGTATGAGCAGCTGCCCTTTATAGCGCAACAGAAACTCATCAAAAATATGTGACAAATAAGTGCAAAAACATTGAAGGCAGATGGATATTTGTTTTAAAAAATAGGTTTGCCTAGGTAGAAGATTACTCCTGTGGAAAGGTACTGATTTGTTCTTGTCTTTGTTGAGTGTGCTTCTTTTTTTTTCATTTTTTATGGAGGTTTTAAGCAAAAGTGAGTAGCCTACATGGAACCAAGGATTCACACTGTGGTTCCCGAGAGTTGGACGTGGACAAGAGGGCCATGGAGTAGAAATCATCAGTAGACACAGCACAAAAAGGTGGTCCTATCTGAAAGATCTTGCAATCTAGTACAGTCGTCAGGTGAGCAGCTGACCAGGTACCGAACCTCCAAGTTCAGGACTTGACCAGCTTGCTTGGTTCTTACCAAAACATGTCTCAGTAACAGGCTGAAAGTTAGTTTGAGGTCTCTAAACCCATCCTGGCGTACTTTTCCAGTAGTTTAATGAACTTCTTTATGCTCCCTAGTTCCCATTAAAGAGGGTAGATGTAGGACTAGTTTATAAACAAGCTTGTAGAACATCCACCCCATTCTATTTGCCAAAACAAATGACAGTGAAGGGCAGTTTGCAATGAACATGTAAGAGAAAGTTTGCAAAGAGCTCATTGGCAGAAACATGTTTTACCAGCTTCTGGTTTTGCTGTTAAGAGCTCGGCACAAAGGGATAAGGCGAGGTGGTTTTCCAGCCTAAGTTCTGAACAGTTTGTTATTGATGATAACAGAGAAAAGAAGATGAAAGATAGCAGGACGCCACGCTACCAGCTCAGTTTTGTTTTGTCAGACGGGCGATGAACCATCYGATGCTGTAGGTCAGGATGGTGAGAAAGAAGGGAGATGGAGAGCGCGATCTGGGAGTCATCAGCAGAAAAGGTGTCTATGGTTGTTAGGAGAAAAACCCTGGGAAAAGAGATCCAGAGGAAGGAAGCCGAGGGCAGAGTTCTGTTTCAGTTAAAATGAGGGAAAGAGAAAGAGAGAAAACCTGTAATGCAATTGCAAGGGCGCAAATGTTTTTTAAACTGAAGGAGCTAACTAGAGATGTCTGCTGGAGTGAAGTCCTCAGGGATTCGAAAGCTGCCATCTCTGCCTGTGAGGAGGGGGCTTGTAGGAAATGACTGCAGACTGAATTGCATAAATAACTCCTTCAAAAGAGATGTCAGGAATCGTACTTTTAGGAGAAAAGGACTGTTCGCCTTGAGGATGCAACTTCTTTGCTAAAGAATGCGGAGGTAAAGTCAGGCTTGCCCGAAGTCAAGCTGAATTAAATGTTGCAATGGATGTTGAGCAAATAAGCAAAGAAGGGAAGAAGGTGGGCCGGGAAAGTGGAGACAAGGAGGAGATGAAGGATAATACAAGTCCGAGCCAAGAACAGAAAGACTCCTTTCCCTCTGYTCCTAAGTTCATTCTCCCCTTTACCGAAAACTAAGACAAGATGGATAACGACAGCAGGTTTCAGAGGGTGGAAATCATTGTAATGGATCAGGAAGTGAAACACAGGGAGCTCGAGGCACCAAAATCGAGGAATCGCGTAATCTTCCTCCCAGGTTCTGAAAGAACCAGCTCATGAATTTTCAGGCTCAGTGACGAGTGCATCTTAAATTATTTTTATTTTAAACTTCAGTGTTTGTGAAATCTATTTTTAATAATATAGTTATAAAAGAGAAAATAGAAGTGCCTATGTTGAAGAAAGGGGAAACTATATGCTAAGTAAGGAACTGACTCAAAGGAAGATAGCAACCAAGTGGCATAAAAGAGCTTATCTAACCAGAAGAGGAATTTACTAGTGAACGTGCTCAAGGGAGTATTTCAGGACTGTTCTGATTTAATCGTTTTATTAAAAACTTTTTCACAATAAGATGTAGGACGCGATGTCTTTTGTTGACAGTAAGTTTGAAAGGTCATGTCAGTGTGAATAAGGATCTGATGATTGCCTGCAAAGAACTGGATCCCCTCGAGTAGAAGTCATGAAAGCGGTATTTAATTCAATAATTAAAAAATACTTTTAAAGCCTTGAATTTGACGGGCGCTAACAGAAACTTCATCCACGAGTTTCGAGCTGATCAGTGGATGCGTTGCTACCGTAGGGGAGGGATCGTTAGTCGGTGAGAGAAGGACTTGAGTTGCCAACGTGACACAAGTGTGACGGTGGGATGAATTGCAAGAAGTAATTTTAGCAGAGATAGTGGAAGTGGCTGGGCCGTCATACGAGATCCCGTTGTTACTTCATCTGACATGTTATATTCGGATCTTGAATGCAGCTTGTGCCCAGGAACAGTGAATTGGAAAGCAGGTGCAGAGAAGGGCCAGTAGCGCTATGGGCTAGTTTGTGTTATGATAGAAGAGGGGAACAACTTTGCGTGTTTAGTCTAGCATGTGAAGAGGGGGTATGATTGCTGGCTACAAATACATCAGGCAAGTAAACATTTTGGAGGGAGAAGGCTATTTAAGCTGAAGAACAATGCTGGCATGAAAACAAATGGGAGCTAATTGGCCATGAGTGTAGGCTGGAAGTTAGAAGAAGTTTCTGTGCCACCAGAGCAGGGAGGTCCTGGGGCAGGGTAATAGTGGGGGCAAGAAGATTAACTGGTTTTAAGACGAAGCTCAATAAACTTGTGAACGGGATTAGATGACATGATGCCTGTGAGATCGCTAGACTCGTTTTTCCGGGAAATGATGTATGCTGGGTTTTGCTGTAGCGATAAAATGGGGAATGGGCTGTTGAACTTCACATATACCATTAATAGTCAATACACTTCCATGGAAGTTATGCTATTCCTGTTAGGCCAGACCGTGTCCACAAAAATGGACGATGCCTTGCAGTTAGTGTTCATAGTTCATTTTCTTTGATAGAGAGAAATATCATGTTGCAGGATTTATCACTTTTTTTTTCTGATTTCAATGTTAAATACTGAAGGCTTTTCACTTGGGGAACTGCTAAGGGCTCCACTGGAAGTTTGATACGTTTTGGCATTTTTTACGTGGGGAGGAGGGAGGATCATCTCTGCAAATGTACGAGCTGGTCGTAGCACGTGTTTGTGGGACCTCTGTTTGCCAATACGACTTGTTTACACAGAATAAAATATTCAGCAAGGCATAAGAGATAAAAATTAAATTTCCCCTTTTAAAAGTAATGTGGGTATTAGCTTACATTAGAGGGCTTAAATTACTCTGATTCTTCTCCAGGGTTGGAATAAAATTTTCAAAATCGCCTCTAATCTGCAAGGAATCTAAACCATATGGAAATGCTCCTAATTCCTCTAGGTGCTTCTGACCCGCCAGTCTTAGAGTATTGAGTGTTTCCTAGTGCAACAATCTCAGTTCAAAGTGTGAGTTTTTTCAGTTAAAAAAAAAAAAAATTGTGCTCTTTCAGTTGAAAAAGGAAGTTGTATCAAGAAGGGAATATCTATACCGTCAAAATAATGCGTGTGGCGGTCATGCTAGTTTTGATTATGCAGTTAATGGTGTCATTTGCCTGTGTACCAAGGCCCCTTCGCTCCTTCTCCTTGGTTGCATTTAAATATGGGTCACGGGTTTGGAAGGCGATTAGGACTCTTCCAACGCCGTTTCTGATTTAGGCAGAGGACATGTGAGACAGCTTTTGAGGAGCTCCCCCTCCTAGAAACAAAAATCACCCGACGGTGATTTTTGACTCAATCTCTATAAATGCTGATACAGCGATTTTTTTTTTCTGAGCTCATCTCCTGGAGCAATCGTTCAGCCCTGCGGCTCGTATCCTACTTTAGAAAAGCCATTTCCTTTCAGTTGCGCRTCTTTTCCCTGCGTTTATATTAAGCCGTCAATGGGGCTTTCAGCCATAAGGATCGCAGCGAGATCAAATAAATGACTTCCAAAGATAGGAAGCTATTTCACACCAGTGAGTCTCCTTTTGCTCCAGACGGATGTGAACATAGCAATCGTCCCAGAAGAATGATGAAAATGGGATTTGCCTAACTCCGCCTGTATGAATAGGTATATTTTAAACATTTTATTGATACATGTGTTCAATTTATGTACATTTATGTAAGAAATACATTTCCTGTTAACATAAAAAAAAATYCAGAGAAAATTCAGTTTGTGCACARCCAGGTACACAGTGTTTACAATAATTCTGTTTTTTTGGAAAGGGAGTGGTAGCCTTCAGTTATGATTTATGTAGACTCTTATTACTACATCTATTCCAAGGGTTTTCTCACACCTCTTCATTCTGGAGGAACTATTTTAATTTAAAAACAACTTCAATTGATTTTTATCTTTCGGTATAGACTGGACTTGTGATACATTGCCAGGCAGCCTGCAGAGAGGTGTAATTCTTGTCTCAGGACTCTGAGCATGTTTCTGGTGGTCGACGTTCGTTTGTGTTGGATTGCCTCAAGAAATWTGGTCTTTAAGTGATGTATTTAGGGAGTTTTAATGTGTGATCGCTGTTTTTGGAGGTATACGAAAAGCACGTTTGAGAAGGAAGGTAACAATCTATCTATGATGATGTCCAAATGTACAGTTCAAATCCTCGCCCGGAGCTAGGCACGGGGAGGATCGAGGCTTTGCTCTCGCGAGCCCGGCTTGCTTGCAATGCTCTGTGCCTCAGTTTTCTCCTCCGCAAAAGAGAGCTTATAAATCTTGTTGTCATTTACATGGTGGTTTGATATCAGGTTTCTCTCCAAGTCTGAAGTAACRTTAATTATTAGTCGTGGGACGCTATTTCCCTTTGATTTCTCCCCACCTCCATGTTGCCGTGCATGCAGCCCCTTCTTCGGGAAGGAGGACAGGCCTAACCACCCTCGCGGAGGTTACTCCATCGCCTTTAATGGTGGAGCACAAAGCCATTCATTTCTCCACTCCGGAGTCAAAAGTCTCTGAACTTCATTAGCCCAAGGGAGTGGTAGGTCCAAGCGTGTTCCAAAATGCCGATCTCCYGCTTTGATAACTGAGCTCTAAAATCAAGATAAACAAGCTGCCCTATATACTGCACACGTTCTAATTGCACACTTCAAGCTAACCAGCAAATCGATTAGTATGTGTTGCCCACTAATGAATATTTGTAGTTTTGGAAGATTTCGTTCTTGATGCTCCATATAGTTTCTGCAGTTATTAGCAAGGTGGCTTTGAAGACCCTGTCCCCAGTCAGAACCTGGCTTTATCTCGACTGGGAAACTGTATAATTTAATTTAATATGTCAGCTGGGCATGGTCACTCTTATTCAAATTGTGTTAGCTAATACTTCTTTTAAACTGTTTACACTGTGTGCAAAGTTGTGTTTAAAATCCTATTAGCCAATATATCTCCTAGTCTAGACTAGGCGAGAGTTGACTCCCCAAAGAACTCGTAGCAGGACTTTGTTTACTTGGAGGGGAGGCGGGAAGAAGAGGGGGACGGGGAAAGAAGGGATAATGATGTTGTTTGAAACTATCCAAATCACTCTTGCTGTGCCAAATATTTTGCTGTTCTGTCCCTCTCCTCACTTTTATCATTGCCAAGTTTTGTTTTTTTTAATTGAGAAATCGCTCTCAAGTCATGAGGGTGACTCTGCAAATCATGGGAGTATTCATGCCACCAAAGGTCTGGGACATTTAACGGTGGGAACCTGGAGTTTCTTTGCGAGCAGTGGAAGGAGGAAAGCGCAAAAGAGTAGTTCATAGGCATCAGTGGCGGAGYGGCTGGTCTTTCTGCCCTGATGAGCTGCCCACAAAGAAAGATTTTCATTGAACCAGAAGCACATCATAGACATTCAAGAGCCAAAGAGAACATTTCCTTAGTAGGAGATAACAGTGGCTTTCCAGACATCCCCTGACTAATAGGAGAAAGAGATCTGGATTTGGCATGTAGGTTACTCCCAGGATGACCTGACAGCTAGACTTCCTTCCTTCTATAGGTCGCAAGCAGCTTAAGTTAGGAGTCCTGTGTTTTGACTCCTTCCACTGACACCCACAAAGAGCCTGAGCTCCTAGATTACGTATCTAAAGCAACTGCTGGAACGTCAAGTGGCACGAATATCTTCGGTGTTGCTGACGTCAAGAAAATAACCTAACAACTTTAAGCTTCTGCTCTGAGTTTCTAAGCTTTTCTGGTTTGGGTTTTCTTCCCGTAGTCACTTGTATTTAGGTCTCGGAAGACAGATGCGGTGATTCAGTTGATAGGTTAGTCCATTATAACAAAAGCATTGCTCAGTTTTCTTTTAAGTCTCTTTTTCCCATAACTTGCTTGTCATCGTTCTGATTTAGTAGTGCAAACAGCGTATCTTGGGAGAAAAACGCTGTATTGTTTCAGTCGAGYATTAAATGCTATATAACTTCAAGTCTTCCTTAAATGGTGGTTTGGATTATTGACTTGAAATGCAGACAGTGTCTCTGACYGTAGTGATACTGTCTTTTGAATATCACAAGAGCTGCAGTAAACTTTTAGGGCAGTCTTGTTAATGGCAATCCTTTCTGACAACAATTAATGCTTGATTCCCTTTTAAATGTTTTTTTTTTTTAATTCAGTATAATAACTAATTTACGGAGTGGTAGCAAAATGTTGCTTTTTAATAGATGGCATGGTCCCAGTTTGTGCTARGGAAATACTAAATGGTGGTCTATCATGATTTCTCAGCATTACCATGAAAATTAGTGTGAAAAAAGGCTCCGTATTATTCAGGGTTTCTGCAAAGCTTCAGCTTTTTCCGTGTTTTGATGTTTCCTTGAAGTTCAGTGCAAAACTCCAGTTAAGTGCAGCAAAGCTGGACTTTCTCTCCTGTTTCTCAGTTGCTCCAATTTAGTTTTCGTCTTGGTTTTCCTACGGATGCCTCCATTTCTGTTTTCTTAAGCTGTCCTGCTCTCTGGAATGTCTAACCTTTCTTTAAATCTCCTTCTTCCTACAGTCCCTATAACAAATCAGTTGTACTCCCACAGTTACCATATGCAATATAAATAAGTTAATTAAACGATTTACCAAAATGCGGTCAAGCAAACAGCCCTGTCCTGTGTTTTGTTTTGGGGACTTTTTCTGTTTTGTTTTCTAAAAAGCCCTTTTCCTTCTCTTTATGTTTCTCATCTAGAGCCTTATAGTAAGGGCTTTGTCTGTCTCGTCCATTAAATTGCATGCACATCAATAGCACAGTATATCAACATTCGTTAATAAATATCAGGTCCTCTATGTATCCYCCTTCCTGAGCAAGATTATTCTATACTGTGTATTTACTAGAGCTACATCCTGTCTGCTTCAGCTACTCGAGTAAGTAGCAATATTTTAACTGCTGAGTGTATAGTGTGCGTCATTTATTTGTCCTGACTAGATCCACTGCTGATTTCATAAACATTTGAGGAAAGAAATACCAAACTAGCAAATATTTGGAGAACCCCCTAATGCAGAATCTGAAGAGGATGATATCGTCTCTCGGCTTGTAGATTAAAATCAGTGCTGTTCACAGCTGATTAACTTTCCTTTCTAATATTTCCCACAAATTGAGCGAATGTAATAAAACTTAACGAAACAAGGTTTAGTAAAGCCACGGAGAATATTTATATGACAGCGAGCTATAGAGTAGTTCAGGCTGTCCTGGCATTCGCCTTTTGATGGCTCTTTGCTTTACCCTTTCAGTTGTCAGTGGATGGATGTAGCAAGGAAAACAGTCGTTGTGCTGGCTTGAAAGAGCCTCTTTGCTGACCTAAAGGTGATGTGAATTAGCCATAAATACATTTATGTGAATTACATATAAAGGCACTATATTGTCTTTAGATCTACACGGTAACCGATCGTTTCTTTCTTTCCCATCAGCTCTCACGACTCTCATTTTTGCTCCCCCAGAGTCATCAGCAAGGTGGTGCCAGCCCCGGAGGCTAAACCATCTACGCCCGCGAGTCGGCCCAAAACGCCTCCGCCTGCGCCGTCACCGCTGCCAGCTCCTGTCCATGTCACCCCTCCTCCGGCTCCGGCTCCTCCGCCACCGCAAGCTACCGTCTCGCCGGTCCTGATTCCCCCGCCATCTCCGGCCGTCTCTGCGGCGGGAGGCTCCAAAGCACCGGTGAGGAGCGTGGTAACGGAGACCGTCAGTACTTACGTGGTAGGTAACACATACTTCCCTGCTTTGTCTTAATGCCAGCGACATTAATCTCTCAAATCGTCATGCTTCGTGGTGACTCAAACTTGACGGGACCTGTGCTTGCGATGTTGCCCTCTGTTAAGCTGCTCTTTATCCGGCCCTTGCTTCCGTGCACCCGTTTTGAGGAGTTAACTTATTTTRCAAAATTTTACTTGGGCTGAAATCTGTTGTGTCTTCCCAGTCCAAAGTTTAAGTTTCTTCCGACAGTCCAGTAATAGCCCATTTAGTATTTTCTAATAACTGAGCAAGAGCATACGGTTTTTTTAGAGGTGAAGAGTTTTTTATAGATGCTTTTTGAAGTGCCTGATTGAAGCCTCAAATGTCAAACTTGCCATAGATTTTGCTGTCAGCCAGGTGAAGTATAAAACCCTCACACAGCCTCAAGAATTTGGCTTAACCCTCATTTGAAATGTGTATAGTGCGCTGTTTTCTATTCTGGTTTTCTCAACATACAAAAATTCCAGATATTTGTGCGTCTCAAAAAATCTGTATATAATTCATTAGTCCATTCAACTTCTGCTCTGATCTTAGCCTCTCTCCGGTGACATTAAGTCTTCTTCATTCCTTTAGAAAAGTCTCCCATCCAACATGATGCAGGAACTACACTCGTGGACACAACTCTCCCCAGTATGAGGATTGTTGTGCTACTGAAAATTCCTGCTTTAGATGCAATGTAAAATGGAAGTCCTGACCGTTTCTGATCATTAAAGAGCAGCAGATAGCATTAGCAATAGTAGCAGTGTTGTTATCCTCCCTGCCCTGGCTAAATTCCAGCTTGGGTGGTGACACCCTGCTTATCTATAGTAGGTACCAGTTTAAAACTCTCACCACTTAAAACACCTGAAAGTTGTTTTTATTACAGAGTTTCCTGTACTTCAATTGCAACCTACACATGKTTTTTTTTTATTATTATTATTATTCCTGTTTTTRTAATGATGCCTAGTGTAAATCTACCCTGCCRTTTCTAATGGAAAAGGTGCTCTTCACTGCTTGACTTAAACTGTTGTATTATGTTACTGGTCTCTATTTAAACAGCTGCTACATTTCACTGCAGAGTTAGTTACAGTACGAGGCTGCCTCTCAAAGACTGTGCATATCTTCAGGGTGAAGGATGCACACCCTCACTTTCTTTATCRCTGGCATAAATGTAGTGTCACTCTTAGGTCTTACAGCAGTGTCCAGAAGCTTTGAAATTCACTCTAGGAGCCAAAAAAATTTCAAAATACCATACTGTGTCCATGGTTTTTTTTCAGTAAGCACTAAAAGCAAATAATGTAAAGATGGCATTAGTTTAAAGAAAGAAAACCTCAAACTTTTTTAAGCCTCGTACTTCAAGCGGTAACGCTGTTAGTATCTTATGAAGAATTCAGAGAACGCTAGTTGCATAGGGCCCAGGTTATTTGTTAGTGGTTTTACAGCATTATGGTTGAA
Organism: Apteryx rowi; assembly: GCF_003343035.1. Taxonomy (NCBI): domain Eukaryota; kingdom Metazoa; phylum Chordata; class Aves; order Apterygiformes; family Apterygidae; genus Apteryx; species Apteryx rowi. Next base: position 3,955,902 of record NW_020451204.1, read on the forward strand.
ACCAGGGTTTTACTGTGTTGGGGTCCAAGTTTGCAAGCAGGGAGRGACACTCCTGATATGAGGAGTTTATAAGTCAAAAGCTGAGAGCRTGGGAAAAAGGGAGTAATTAATGATTATTAGCCCCTCGTATGAAGGGAATCCAAGAAAGAGAATGGTGAAATGGCTTTCCCAAGGTCCCGCAGGAAGGCTCTTCCAGASGTCAGACCGGAGCCCGCAGGGCAGAAGTACACAACTCCCTTCTTCGGGGAAGGACAGAAGGACGATCCTATAGTCAAAGAAGGGTGATGTTATAGTTCGAGATACGATGTGGTATCTCCCTGTAGGATAGCATCTGAGTAAGTGTGTTCTGATCATTAACACTGAGTGATTAATATTAAAATAGCATTCAGAGACCGCAGGCTGTCCCTCCTTCCACGACCTTCCGCGGTTAAGGAATGAGAAGTTACGCAATGTTTGAAACGTCCTCATTCAGCAGCCCAGGTTGGCGTTTAACGAGCACTGAGCGGTTGCACTGATTGCAGACCACCCTCGCCCTCTCCAGCCTGTGATCTTCTGAAAGCCTGGGACGGGCGTTCTGCAGGAGGACATCCCTCCTGAAAAGTCAGCATGGGAGAAGTTAGGATATCCATCTTCTAATGGAGAAGTCTCAGGCAGCGTTGCCTACAGGGCCCACTGCCGGTGTCAAAAACAGCTGAATTCCCAGGTGGGAAGCCTGTGAAGYGTCCGTGTCCATGCTGGAAGGTGCTGGGTGCTGTCCATGTGCGCGCTGTCTGGTGTCTACCAGCCAGGTTGCTCGAGCGGGTTATGATCGGCTGTGGCTGGTGCACTGTGACGGACCACGGCTTTGCATCTCCGCGGCAGCAGGGCGCAGCGTATCACTCTAGCAGGATTCCCCCCCAAAAATTACTGTGGCCCTTTTGTTTGGGGTCAGAAAAACAGTTTACCCATGGAGCAGCTACCAACTTAAAATGACTTTGCAGGTGTGAGRTTAGAGTTGCAGATAGGAGTGATCATTACAATCAATGAGCTTTAAAACCGAGTTCATCGTATGACATTGCCTGCTCCATTTCACTGTGGCAAAGGGACTGCGCCCTGCTTCGTATTTTCCTGGGCTTCGAATTGTCTAGTTTTAAGTCACAAAAAAATTCAGGGCTTTAAGAGGAGCCTGTCAAGACTGATGTGTTGGTTGCAGCTCTGGTATATTCTCCTTGATTTTTCTGGAAGGGATGTAAGATGTACAGACCACCCTGCAGCAGCTTTTTTGTCTACGAGGATTTGGGGGGGGTTCATCTACTACGTTTTAATATCATTTTTCCAAGCTGCACAGACAGCAAAAAGTTACTGTCTCAGATACGTGGGCTGTGTAAATACATTAATGCACAAAAGCTGAGGACAAAACGATGCATAGTCTGGAGATCCAGTATTAACGTGCAAAGCTTCCTGTATGAATGATGAAATCAGGGTCGTACCCCAGGCGTTTTGTACTTTGTATTGTTAGTTGCACTTCTTTAAACGGATTCGGTGACATTTTTCATGTGTGTTTTACCAAAGAACTGTTACAGGAAACGCTTGAAATTTCAAAATATAAATATGGCTCTAGCGAGATRTAAAAATAAAAATAAAAAAATTCATAAAGCCCTGAATATGATAAAACCCAGTAAGCAGCTGCTTAATACTGTAAATGATCTGCCTCTCTTGTTTGGTTTACCCTTTAGTAAACTGTACCGTGACATAAATGTCATAAGGGGAATGGAAAGTTACTCAGTAACAACTTCTTTTTTTTATACCCTGATCTTATCAGCCGGTCGAGTTGAAGAGTTTGGCTAATAAGTAATAAAGCAATACGTACGCGTTGCACCGTATGTTTTACATGCGTGTACGACTCTTCCCGTACGCTGCCCTTGCTGGTTCTCCCCATTAACAGGGCGGAACTGGCAGAGTCGCTCTTCCGATCGGGATAGCGTAGGCAGAGGCGGCACGGTGCTCCCACGCCCTGGCCCCTGTGCACGGACCAATATTCCTAAATTTCGCTGCCGGCATCGCTCTTGAAACCAACTCACTTCTGCTTTCYTTTTTGCTCCAGATCCGGGATGAGTGGGGTAACCAGATCTGGATCTGTCCTGGCTGTAACAAGCCAGATGATGGCAGTCCAATGATAGGTTGTGACGACTGCGACGACTGGTATCACTGGTAAGTGGCTCTCGTCCGTCCCGTCCCATCCCGTCCTGTCCCGTCCCGCTGGTCCCTTGCAGGTTGCGGCTCTATTATAAACCCCTCTTTTTAAAAAAACAAAAAATCATGAAGCTGGGAATATTTGTACGGCTGTGCTGTGTCCCGTTTACTAATCTGGAAGATATTTTCCTCTCTGTTTCTCCGGAATTTAAAAAAAATAGATTTTAAGCTGTGGGAGAGTATTATTTTTAATTAATGGGAACGGGCAATAACAGGTTTTGAAACTACGAGGAAATATTGCTGATTCTGGTAATGCTGCGGGATTACGAGCGTAGTGTATACCGCTAGACGTTTCCAGCTACAAAGCACCGTATGAAAAGTCGTAAAAATGTCTGCTCTTAAAAAGGGGTGGGGGGAAGTGAATCACTTTTTAGGCATTTTCTTAAACAGCTACATAAAAACCTAAGGAGATGCAGATGTATTAAAGAAGCGTTTGGAGTCATTTTAAATCTAGACTATTATACCCTAAAGCATGGATGTATGTTTTATTCAAATAATATTTTATCCAAGTGTCCTTTTAATATATTTTTTGTTTCCAAAAAAAAAAAAGAGGGTTTTTTTTACGTTTCTGTGCTATCATTACACTCATTAATTTGGAGAGGGGAGCAGGAGGCCAAATGCTGTCTTTCGCTGCAAAGTTTAATTTATTTGGGTAAGGGCTAAAAGCGACGTTACTCCGCCGAGACCGTCCGACACTGTTTTTTGTCTTTCCCAGGCCTTGCGTTGGGATCACGACTGCACCCCCGGAAGAGATGCAGTGGTTCTGCTCCAAGTGTGCCAACAAAAAGAAGGACAAAAAACACAAGAAGAGGAAGCACCGAGCGCACTGAAGACGCCGGCGCGGCTTGGGGTCGTAGAGTCGCCCCGGCGCCGCTGCCCCGACGCCTTCGCGGAGGGGCCCGTCGTCGTCCGTCGGCGAGCGTGGCGCAGCGTCACCCGGCAGTGAATCGGGAACAGGTGTCCGCTTTCGACTGTCGCGTTCCTCCRGCTGTAGGGGCCCAGCGGGTCGGGTGTTGGTACACGCCGATGCCGCCTCGCACCGACCGAGGGACGTTTGCGCCGAGCGACACGAAGGCTTCGCTAGTTAACGGTACCGCTCCCCCTCCCRCGGCTCGGCGGCAGCGAAGACGAGTGTTGTAAATACCGATACCTGTCCTGTTCTTTTTTGATTTGTTCTTAAGCCCTCTTGGACCTTTGCGGCAAGGTGCTGAGAGGAGCAGAAAATGTAAATGGCAGTAAGTCGTAAACCGAGGAAACCTTCTGGAATGATTTCTGCAGCCTGGACGCAGTTCGGCCTCTACTGCTGAGCCAGATAATCATAACGCGGGGAGGGGGGGGAAAGAAGTGGCTGGTAAATATTTTTGTGACAAGAATATATGAAGCTTTTTTCCTTGATTTTTAGTACTAACATAAAATAAACATGTTCAAGCTTTTGTGATATATCTTCTATTTTTTAAAAGAAAAAAAAGAAGTTTCTATTGTGTCAGGTTTTTTTTTTTCTCCCGTGTGAATTTATGTCGGTGGACCTGTAATATATTTTATACTTTGGTTTTGTTTTTTTTCAGTCCTTTGTCGATGTAGCTGGTCGTTGCTTGTACATTTCATCGGTGTGTAAAAAAAAAACACTTCACATTAAAAAGGTTTTCACACGTGTAAATACCTGATATTTATAAAGCACTTTTTTTGTTGTTGTTGTTATTTTTTAGGGCCGGAGGATTTTTGTTGGTTTGTTGGAGAATACAAACCTAGCAGCTGTTAAAAGCCTGTGTGACGCGTGTCCTCGTGGCTCTAAGGGCTCGGCTAAATCTGCCCTGGTGGCGCGAGCACAAGTCAGCCAGCACCGTAATTAGGCCTCAGTTCAGATCCTTAAACACGTGRCAACTTCTTAAGGAGTGAGTAATCCTGTTGCCTTCAAGGAGACCCTTCCCGCGCTTAGCTATACGTGTGCTTGAACGCCTTCTGCATGGAGAGCTCGGGCCCGGGGGCTCTGCGCTTGCCATGGGAGCAGCGACGTGTTCAGCTGGAGCCGGAGCCGATCGTTTTTTTTTTATTTTATTTTATTTTATTTTATTTTATTTTATGAGTGGTAGCGAGTTGGCCAGATCGATCGTGCTCGTTTTTCCGACGAAGGAGCTGCGGAAGGCCGTTACGGCCGGAGGACACGGTGCTCTGTTTTGCGTATCAGCTTGTAAAGCCCGGTGAAGTGGATCACGAAGTCGTATTCCCCATTTCARCGCGGGGGGAAAATTGCAGGCTGTCACGCGCAAAAATTAAGACAGTATTAGCTAGTGTAATGCGGTGGGTCTTCGAGCTTAGGACGTAAGAATAAGTTTGAAATACTACACTTTACGTTTCATAAGCTATAGGGTACCTGTAGACTTCATCGTCTGTTTGGGGGATATTTCTGCTTTGAACTGCACAGCGACGAACGTCTGGGGGTTTAGAACAGAAGCCCTTTAACCAGCTGCGCAGATATTAAGAGTTATTTTTTAAATGCACCTAAATGGATATTAATGAGAATGAATTCGTCATGTTTTTAAAAATATCAGTCTACCAGTTAGGGAAATGAGGCTTTGCTGATAGCGCTGTTAAATTGCAAATCAGTGGCGATACGGATGAAATTGGTTTATTAAGAGTGAACTCTTACCTTTCTTTGTTCAGTGCCACCTCATTTCTATTCCGTCCCTACTAATTACCGGGCACATCAGTCAAGAAAGTTCTCAATTTTAAGTTTCTGTTCTGGACTGTTGAATGTTTCTAACCCGCGTCTCGTTTTCCTCCGTCTGTAATGTGCRCACATGCAAAATATACAGCCGTCGAGCCTTCCTGGTTGCAATAATAAAGAACTGGCTTTTGGTAAGGCGTTTATCCGTTTCCTCCTCTGCTTAGTTAATCAGAACGTCTCACATTTAATCAATCAGCTGAATTATTCAAGGTGCGGCGGAAGGGCGCATCTTCGGCCGTTTCGGGCACGTTTCGGGCGTTTCTGCGACTGCTTGCCCGTCGTGGCAGTCGYGCTGGTTTCCTAGCCCGCGTTTTGTGATTTTTTATAAATGACCTTTGTGGGCATAAAACCCACAAATCATTTTCAGGAGGCTGGTGTGGCTCCCGGGATTAGTAACCGGAGAAGGGAGCCTTTCACCTCCGGGTCACGAGTTCGAAGCCAGCCTCGGTCGGCAGCCGCGAAGAGCCCGACTCCCCTTTCGCTTACGCTGGGGGGTATCGGGAGTCAATGGCGTGAAAGAATAATCGGCTTCCAAAAATAGTTACCCCCGGCGAAACACCCCTGCCTTGGGGTGCCTCGTGCCACCCGTCGCCAAATTACCGTTTCTATTCGACTGGATTTTTTTGCATTTACTAAAATTTCGCCAGAGCGAAGGCTGTTCCCTTTGCTGGCGGCTTGATTTTGTGTCTGACCGGTTTTGGTCCTGCAAATTGATGGATGATTTGATTTTTGGCCCCCCACTGCTGCCAGCACCAGCGGGCTTTTTCCAGGAGAAAAAAAAGGGGGGGGAATTGGGGAGTTGTAAAGGTTTATTTGTTTATTTTATTTGTTTTTATGAGGGAGTATCAGGCATTTGAATGGTTTTCCTCTCTTGGGGGACAGCTTTATCAAAGAGGGAAGTTTGCTGAGATCGCTGTTCCTGCAAGGCGTCTATTTGCACAGTTAGCGTGAAGTTCATTAATAGAAAGAGTTAAAAGTTTAGAATTTCAAGAGTTAAGATTTTTCAAGGGGAAGAAGACTGCTCGCTACCTGCCCATGATACTTATATCAAGACAGGTGCTGTTTTCCCCCCACCCCTTTACCGCTTCCCAATGCATCGTGGATTCAAGCAGTGCAGCGAATAGTAATAGTAAATATTAAAGAAAACGGTGTAAAAGTTCTTCCGTGAGAAAAGCTTGTTGGATCCTGCCTTTACTGCAGGGCCAGATTTTTATCTGGAGTCGGTGGGAAGTCGGTGGGAGCCGTGTCAGTCTGCATCAGCGCAGGAGCTGCCCTTGCGCGCTCCACGGCCAGCTTCGGGCAGAGGTAGCAGCTGTATCTTTTAAGGAACGGGACCTTTTTTATCCTGAATTCTTTTTTTATAAATATATATATATATATATATCCTTGGTAGGGCAGCCTACATCTGCAGATTAGTGAGGAAAACCGAAATCCCAGGTCCTTGCTGCAAATTACCCAAAATCACAAACTTTTACTGAGTCCTGCACCCAGAAAAATCTGACCTTAGTATCAAGAGCTTAAGCCAAAAAAAACAGGAATGGGAGAAACTGTCTTGACTACTGATTTTGTTGGAGGGGATGGATAGAAAAGCAGCGCCTCGGGCCCGGGAACAGTGGCGATGCACCGAGATAATCTTCCTTCGGAGCCGTCTGTCGGGCTTAAAGCCTAGTTTCTCCCGTTGACAAGGTGTTTCTCTTCCGAAGGTGTCCGCAGCTAAGTACAGTGAGGATCTTTATGCTCCTCGACTGATTTGTGATTCCAAACGTCCTGGAAGAAGAAAAAGACTCGGAGGGTATCAGAGCCTCCCGACTTTGTCTGGGCTTCCCAGAGATAAAATATAGTGTATTACTTCACTGTATCACCTAAACCTTCTTTGTTCTCCTTTCAATAGGACGATTAAACAAAGACCCACTAACCAAATTAAAGTATAAAATGAACGCTGAGATATGGAAACCTTGCCAGAAAGAATGTTAATGAATGAAGCGCACTAAAGGCACGCTGGCTAAGTTTTCAATACAAATAGTTTTATGGCCAATCTCTTTAGATCGTCGCAGCCTTCTTTAGAAGTTTAAGGCTCCGAGTAGATGAGGTCCCTTCGCTGCCGCAGGAATTAGATAAAGCCCTGAATAAACTCTCTCTTCGCCGTCTTGTCAGTCACTCCATTGAGGGAAGTCGCTCTTTCTTCTGGGGGATCTCGGAGCAGCCGGAACCTAGAAAGTATAAAGCTGCTATTAAGCCGTGGGCGCGGTGTGGCAGGGGCACGGCGGAACGGGAGGTTTCAGACGGGCCCGCGGCTCGTACGTGGCCGGTGCGAGCAGAAGCGGTTAAACGTGAAACATTTCAGCGGCTGACGATGAGGTTTTGGCCGGGGACTTCAAACCCTTCGGTCCTCTCGGGAGGGAGGGGGAGTCCCGCGAGCCTCGCTCTGCCCCTCGGCAGCCTCCCCCGCGAGCCGCTTGGGCCTCCGAGGGCTCCAGCGCGGCTGCACCGGGGAAATAAAGTTATTCCTGCGCCCGCGTGCGTGCCAAGCGGACCCCTCTGCTAGATTTTTTTTTATTTTAGCCTTGAAGCCGGTTCAGGCAGCATCGCTGTCTATTTTTCCCTTATACAGAAGCAAATCGGAAAATAGGGGTCGTATGCAATTGTTTATTTTTATTTTATTTCATTTATAGCACTGTCCTAATAAGTGCTGCAAGAACGGTCATGTTATAGACGTATAAATCCGCTCATAGTTTTTGTTATCCCTGGCGCTGCTGAACCGCACAGATCCTTTGGCTTCGTGGGTTTTTGCTGGTCCTCCTCCAACAAGTATTCCAACGTGAATCCAAGCCTCTTCTCATCTGTAGTTTCCAACCTTTTCTGTGGAACAAGCTTAGCTAAGTCCCACGTCGAGGCCTTATTATTTTGCTAGTGGTTCTTTTTTGCTTCCAGCGATCTCTGGTGGGGTTTATCTGAGCAAGAGCATCTCGCTTAAGATTATCTTGGGGATATCAAAATATACTTCTCATAATTAATACAATATCTGCCATCTCGGAGCTTTGTGGCCTGTGAAATATCTGAGTTGGTGCTCAGAGTTGACATGTATTAAGATGCTGTTGCTCTCTGTATTTGCTGCAAAGAGAGATGCTCTATCCATCCCAAAATCCAGGCCTTTACCTCATCATCTCATCTATTAACCATCTCATCATCTATTAGTCCAGCTTGGCCATCAAATCTTAACGCCTCCCACTTCCCGAAAGGTTGTATTTGTAATGTCGCAGCTCAGGAGGAAGAACAGCCCTCTGACGTGTCCTCCTGGTGCGCCTGGCTAAATGCAGATTTCTTTCTTTTTCGGGATTGCTTTGGGCTTTCCGAGAATAATTTCCCAGAGCAAGTATGTTCAGCAATTTGTGCTTAGGGGATCCCAAGGGACATTGAAGATGTCACAGATATCTAATACATGAGATGGTATTTAGGGAATTAGACCACAGCCAAGGCAAATTCTTGAGCTGAACCAACAGCAGAATCCTTTGGAGATGCTCTGGCTTGGTGGATGCTTTACAATGCAGAAACATCTTTCGTATTCTCTGAACCTAAACTTCAGATGTCATATCCACACCCTGCCCGGGATGTTTACATGTACCTGGAGGTTTCATAGAAAACGTGGCAAAACCATGAGCCCTCAAGCAACTGCTGCAGTCCATCCACTCAGCTTTTTCTTAGATGCTTTTTACTCTACTCTGAACACGAGGGATGTGTTTTGCAAAGGCCTTTCGGCCTTTAGACTTGGGAGAAACAGGACCCACGTCTACTGTGGTATTCTTCTGCCCTAATGCTTGTAGTGAGCTGATAACAGCTGTCTAGGGGATCTGCTGCAGTTTCTTCAACAACTCTCACCCTTCGTTCTTGCAGGCACCTTTCTCGAATCTTGTCCATGTTTCCGGTGGGAACTTTTTGGAGCAGATGCCTTTGTGTTATTCTAATTGCTCTTTGACAGTGGAATACAACAGGGCTGATTTGGGTTTGTAGGAGCAACCTTAATACCACTCTTACAAATAAAATATCTCACGTACAGGGACCGAACACCTTGCATGCCATCTGTACAGCTTAGGTCATGCTGTTCCACCATGCCCATTTTTGAGTAAATGTATTAGTCCAGCATAAAAATTACTAGATTTCCTCTTCGCCTGTCCTGCCCTGCAGTGCAGACTTTGGAGTACATCGTTTAGCAAGTGCAGCTCCAGCTTGTATCTGTGCCCTGTTTTCTTTGGAAAGCGGTTTGAATTCTTCAGACTTAAAACAGGTGCAATTTGTAACTTCTTGCAAGCACATTAAAGGGCAGCTCTGCTTTGGCTAGCAATGGTTGGGCCCGAGGTGAGCTCTTGGCAGGTATCAAAGCCTCCTTTCAAGCTGAGAAGTTCCCACTCCTAGAGAGTAACACTATGGTCTACTTAAGTTTTGTAAGCCGTTAATGAGTCATTTGATATCAGCCAGATCAGTGTGCTTACATGGAAAGGGCTCTTGTTTCTCCTGGTGGTGTTGGCTTGGGCTTGCAGAGCAGGGGAGCGCTGAGCTCCCGCGCCTGATCCTTCCTCCGTGCGGTTGCACAAGGCTACGGCTGTGCGATGGACTCACCTCGGATTCCTTCGGGAGGTGGTGACGGAGCTCCACCTGCATGAGTTCATCGCCCTGCCAGCGTTCTTCCCACACCCAGGTGCCCACATTGGCACGGCCACGCTTCGCAAGCCCGCTGGAAAACTTGTCCGGACTGCCAACGGGCTGCGGAGCTGGGGATGTCCGCCTGACTTTTAATTTGCAGTTGGCCTTGGTTGATGGCCCAGCTGCCTTTGCAAGCACAGCCAAGTGTTTTGGTTTGGGGAAGGAGAGAGGTGGGGGGCCAGATTAACTGCCGGGGCTCCTACTAGGCTACTTTGGGGAGTTGTACAAGTTGTCCAACATGCGGGTGGGTGGAGGGAGGAGCTGTAACCCGCGCCCGAGGCACCCGTGAGTATTATACCAGCTCTGTTTACCAAAGCCGTGTTTAAATGGCTGCGTAGCTGTATCACGTCTTTGTTTTTCTTGTAGCTTCTGGATCACATACACTGGTCATGGAGTTAACGCTTACCAAACAGCATTACTTGGACTTCTGGTATGAGTCCAGCTTTGGATGTATGCGTTGCAAAACAGTTGCAGAGCTGAGTGTGCTCTTGGCCTTGCCTCCCCCAAGGTGCTCTAGTCTTCTGCAATGACTTAGTGCTTCAGCCCTTTATCTCCCTTTGGAGTTATCCTTATCTCCATCACAGCTGCCGCGCCGCTTGCAACGGGCCCCTCGCTTTTACTCGTCTGACGCTGCACATTTACATTTCGTGCCAGGCAACGGCTTGTTGCCATCTTCTGGAGCTTCTCCTTCCACGCCTCCGGTGTCCAGGAGCAGGGGAGCTGCTGAGGTTCAGACCTTTTACAGAAACAACCCGGCTCTTCCCTGCTGGTAACATACTCTACAGCCAGGGAATACAGTGACTTATTTGTTACAGGAACTTGGGCCATCAGGGGACCTCCTGAGACATCTGGTCCAATTTTGCCATCACGATCCAACGTGCCACACAATCMCATTCTTAAATTTGCATGAATTTGGGCAAAGCAAGCAAATAGCCCCCAAATCTGCTGGATGAGGGTGGTAATGGCGGAGGACTATTCAGTGTGGCCGATGATAGTTTATTGGCTTAAGGACTCTAAAGCTGCAGTCGTTCCCATCAGATGTGCCTGGAGAGGTCATGGGACCCTGCTAGAATTGCTCGTTTTGTTCTGTGAAGGACTGATTTGTTTTATGCCTGCGTTATGAATAGTGAAACCGAAGCAGGGCAGTGAAGTGATTTGTGCCAGGTCAYAGAACATAAGCTGAGAGGGCGACGGGCACGTCCCAGCTCCCCGGCTCCCCTCGACGCCAGCCAGACGACACTGGTGCCGGAGCCGTCCGAGGTCAAAACAGGCAGCGTCTGCAATCCAGCCACATTCGGGACCAGGAGAGTTGCTTAATGATAAGGCRAAGGAGACCTTTCTTCTGCTTCCTAGCTTCAGATATCTTTTAGCAGCTAAGTCTTGCTTTAATAGTGATATATGATGCAAAAAACACCGCTGAGCCTTGTTCGGCCTTGCATACCTTTCCAGATACCTTTCCAGGCAGCTTTAGATGAACCTAACACCGGGGCAACCTGCTCATGCTGAGGTTTGACCCCAGAAGTGGGTCTCAGCTGCAAGGGTCTCCATATGAGGGACATCCAGATGCCTCCCTGCGAGGACCTTGCAAACCAATGGCRCAGGGAGATGCCGGTGTGCGGGGTGTCCCTGTGTCTGTCTGAAGCACCTCTCCGTCCACAGCCGTGGTGTCAGGCAAGGCGATTTCAGCAAAGCGCTTGCAAGAGTTGGGGTAGACATGGTTATTCTGGATAAAATCAGGCTTACTTCATGTATGTGCTCAGTTAAAGAGGAGAGGGTCTGCACTATGCTGAAAAGGCTCTTTTGAAACCCAAAGACGTGTCTGAGCAGAAAGCCCAGCTGCTTCGTCRCAGGTGTACGTGTAGACGAGGCTGCGGTTGGTGAGCAAACTGGAAACGAGAGCCTCCCAACTGGTGGTGGTGATAGACTCTATCAGCCAACAGGCATCTGATAAAGGCATTTCTGTGGTCCCAGGTCGGGATAATGTGTTTTTAAATCCACTTTTGCTTTTTCTTTCCCAGCGTAGCTGCCTGACGTCTCCAAGTTCAGGTTGTTCAGCTGCCTCCACTGTGATTTTCCACACCTCGCTTCCCTGGATGTCTTTTTTTAAGTCTCACCTTCACTCTAAATGTGTTCAGGTTTGTTTTTGTTCATGTGATAATCACAACATTCTTTGGATACATATTTTTTTTAAGCCCTGAATTACTGAGAATTGCTTGCAACCTTCGTTCCAGTTTACCATTTTTGTGCGTGGGGATATTTTAAATGAATATAATTATATTTAATAGCTTTTGCAGGTACTAAAGCATCTTTTGATTTAAGTCCTGACTTTCGTTATTACCCCCCACACACATACATACACACCTTTTGAGATATTCTCTGTTTGACCTATGCCTTGAAATTAATTAAAGTGTCATTAAAATGCCTTTAGTACGTTTTGTGTCCTACCTGCCTGGAAATATTTTTTTTTCCCACAGTGAGAATTGCTGTGCTTGTACCAACAGTAACTGGCATGTGGCTTGTTTTGTAGATCGCCATGAGATATAACGAACGCGCCTAATTAGAAGAAAACATTCTTTTTCTGGATGCGTGTTCAAAGTTTTCTCAGGGGGATCCACTAGCTTTTCATTTGCATTTCACCATCGCTCTCAGCCGACTCTGCCGCCGCGATCGAGCTCTCGGCAGAGCAGGGTTAGTCCCGGGGACACAGAGGGTCGCCAGGACAGAGACCGAGTCCRGCCAGATCTTCCCCACCAGGTACGTGGGCAGAGCTTCGACCAAGTCTGGCAGTTTTCAAGCTTTGAACATTTAACTGTGTATAGTCCAGGTTTGGATATAAGCTCTCCTCTTTCGATATTCCCACTTGGGGAGGACCCACAGCTGCAAACGAGCTGAATTGGATCATCCAGACTTACAACATAACTGCTCAGGGTAGGTGTATTTACAGCCGCATCTTCTTCAAAAACTGAGCTGGTCAGAAGATAGGAACAGTTACGCCCTGGCCATTGCTATTGATGACCAGAAAAAATAATTAAAAAAATTGCTTAATTCCCCCCTTTCTTTTTCAGCACGTTGTGTTCAACCTCGTCATCCTCCCCAAGCTGCATTACTCAGCCGGGGTGTTGCGGCAACGCTATTTCCCTTTCGAGCACAAGCCGTCATGCTCGTACTCAGCCGGGATGTAGAGCACGTGAGGAGCTGCCTGCGTGGAAGATGCTCTATGAGCATGAGATCGTTATCGCCAGCGCGGAGGGAGCAAGATTCGCCCAGCAGGCTGGGGGGGGTTGGCACGACCCCAGCAGAGCCGTGTGTGAAGAGGGAGAGAAAAAAATAAGGATTTTCATGTGTCCCTGGGCAGGGAGCGATGCCCATCCGGGTATGGCAGTCAACAGCCTGGGACAACACGCAGACCCATCTCGGTGCTTTCTTCATCTTCTTAAGAGGAAAAAAAAACCAACAAATAAATGCACATGCAAGCAACTGGTATAAAAAAAATTTAAAAAAGCCAAACTGCACAACTCGCCCCAAAAGGACCCATTTCATCTCTCGGCAACACCTTTTTTAAGGATGAAAGAGGTTCGTAACCGGCCTGGAGCCGTCTTCGTGCCCTCAGCTGGTGGGATGCGTTGGGGCTGAGGGACCCACTAACGCTGGGGTCACAGCGACTTTTAGCATCGCAGCGAGCACGGCCACCCCCAGCCCTCTCTGGAGAGAGGATAAAACAAAAAATCAGGGCAAACGACCGACTTCTCGGGGAAGATCATGCCGGAGATAGTGCCGTAATTATAATCCCTTTCAGCAGCTGAGAGGAGTTTTGCTCTTTCACTGACCCCCAAACCCAGCCGGGTTTTGCAACCGGAGGCTTTGGGGAGGCTTCGCCGAGCGATTCTCCCCCTGCTGGTAATTCGTCACCAGCCCCAGGCCGGCTCGCGGCGATTTCGGCGGGGACACGGCCGCTCTCGCCCGGCCGGCGCCGCGCACGATCCCCTTCTTCTTCGCCGCGACGCGCGGGAAGTGACTCAGGGACCCGGGCCACCACGCCGCCTTCAGCCAGTGATTCGCTATTTGGTAAGAGGGCTGAGAGCCACCCACCTTGCAATTAGCCGGTTGGTTTTTGAGAAACGCTAATAAGCACCCTGGCRAAGGGAAAGCCGGGGAGGGAGCCGGGCGCTCCCTCGGCGCCGCGTCCCTCCTGGGTGGGGGAGACGGAGGGCAGCGCGCCAGAGCTGCCTTTGTCCCCCACCTGGCTGAAGACCCTTCTCCAACTTGGGGCAGGACATCCCTGGTGGACGCGCTGGTGGGGAGCCCTGGAGAAACGGTCTGCGGCTGCTTTTACGCGGGGGCTGCCCACTGCCATCGTCCCCCCCGTAAATCTCTGCACCCACCTCCGCTTTTCCCCTCTCCTTCCCCGATTTATTGCCGGTAACCTTTTTCTCCCTCATTTTCTTGGTGGGTACCAACACCTCGTGCATCGGTTGATTTCCATCGCCGCCGCCACATCAAAGCCAGGTCGTTGCCGCCAGGAGCCCCGTCGCCCTCGGCCCCTCGGTCCCCCCTCGCAGGTCCGTGCTGGGGCCAGCCCCGTTGGTTTCTAATTCATACTGCTGTAGCTCCAGTCGGGGTCTGGGGTATTATTTATCGCATTTAGTACCTGCCATCAGTCAAGAAAACTCAACAAAGACCCTATTGGGTTTATCTATAGGCAGCTAAACAAACGTATCTTGCTCTTCCGTTATCTTCTTGTTAACAAAACACTATCAGGATGTTCTAAACATCAGCATTTACCGCACGAGAGCCCTTTATCTGGCGTGATATATAGAGAGCCCATCAATTAGCGCGGGGGGCTCGGCAGTACCTGCCACGCGTCGCTCAAATGTCCCGGCGCCGCCCCAGCGCTACATCCCCGACCGACATCCCCGTGCGCTTCCCGGCCTTGGGCACCCCTGCGTGAGCCGGAAGAGCAGAAATCACCAGGAATTATTTTTTTTCCTCCTTCTTTTTTAATAAATCCCAGGCGGCGGCTGGAGAATTTCCAGCGAAGGCGCTGAGTGTGATGAGGCAGCAGGGTGCCACCAGCACGTGATCCTCATCTGGCCTGCGCCGACCCGGCCTGTGACGCTGCTTTTGGGAAACTGGGTGGGCTCCGGCATGTTGCACCATGGTGGCGGAGGAGAGGGCACCCACACGGGCACCCACTGGCTGCGGCAGGGCCAGCTCCTTTCTCCCCACCTCTCGTATCACTTTTTGCTAGGGTCTCTGCTCCTACTTTGCTTTGCACGGAGAAGTAACCTATTCTCTCAGCTTCCTGAGCTCACTGTGGACCGTTGAGAGCAACTGGGTTCCTCTTGCTTGGAGCTTCATTTGGGTCATGCCGGCTGGCGAAGAGGATGGCAAAAAGGGACACGGGCTTTTGTTCAGAAAGGCCAGACCACTGCTTGGAAATACAGGGAAGGTTGCCAGAAAATAAGACATCTCCTCTCCCCCAGCTTCATTTTGTTCTAATAGCCGGGAAAAGCAAGACCTCGCCAGCAGGATCGATCCTGTGGGCTCTCCCGGGTCGCCCCGTAATAACGCCGCATTAGCAAAGCAAGCCCTACTGGTGCTGGGCCCCAGCTGCGGCTCGCAAGGGGCGACCTGGGCGAACCTCTGCCACCAGCCTCTGCGATCCAGGGCGGTGGCTTTTTCTTTTTTTTCCCCAAGCAACTTTTTGCAAAATCGCTGTGCTCRCGGAGGAGGCAGCTCATCCCATGCCACCAACCACGATGCCGCGTGTCAGGTGGGTCGCCAGTGCGGCACCCTCCTCCGCGGCAGCTGGATTGCAGTGGGAAAGCGATTTGCCAGATAAACGCTGGATCGGGAGGTTTAACCCCCATCGCCTGTTTGTCTCGGATTATTTGAATATCTTGCAAAAGAGCAGCTTTGGGAACAGATGCACGGCCCAGTCCGGAAACCACCGCAAATGTCTCAGAAGTGATGGGTTTTGCTCTCATGAGATATTTTCTTCTACGTGGGTATCCTAGCTCAGGGCTTTAGGCACTTGCTTAAGTTGGACTCACACGGAGGCCTTGAAGAKGCGGCAGCAAAATTTAGACAAAATCAGTGATTAAAACCAGCGCAGCCAGTGCTGGCAGTTGGGGAAGGAAGATGCGATCAGCGCTTTGGGCCAGGACGGCGCAATTAGGAGTGTGTTTTGTATGGAGCTGAGTGGGCCATCGTGGGAGGGAGGCCAAAGAGGTGCAGCAACAAGGAGGAGAGATAAGATCCAGGACCAGGGCTGGAGCTGTCTGGACAGAAAGGAGTAGGAGGTACCTTAGAAATTTGCTGGGAGCTTATCACCACGGGCCATCTTCTCGTTTGCATCCTCAGGGGGCCCAACACTGAGCCRCTGCCCAGCCTTGCTCTTGCTCAGCTGAGGGACACCTCTGTGGTGGCTCTCGCCTGGCGCCCGAAGGGCGGCCCACACATGGAAACCATCACACCGGCTCCATGGATGGGGACATTGCGAGAGGGTTATAAATTTTGACCTCTGGAGATGTCAATGTGCCTTAAAACAGAGCCTAAAAGAGATGACGAATACCTTTGGCCCAAGAGCTTGCGATGACAGGTACTGAGAGATGTGAAGCTGGTGGCCAGCATATACTGAATTTAGACATTTCGCAGCATCACTGCACAGTTGAGCTTGGAAGGGACCTCTGGAGATCACCTAGCCCAACCTCCCTGCTCAAGCAGGGTCACCTAGGGCAGGTTGCTCAAGCATTTGCATTGTCAAGGTTGGGTTCAGGTGCTAGGTCCAAAAGAGCATCCACGAGGAGTAAAGAGAGAGAAGGAAAGGTCTTTGCATGCCGGGTGGGTAGGTAAGGACCCGAGACAAAAGCGTGTGCAGAAAGGCRATACTCATCACCCGAAAACTTTCACGGATGGTCTAAAAACCACGGTCGGTGGAGAAAACCCTTCTGTGGAGGCTTTGCCTCTTGCTCTTCCTATTTGCTGAACTTGAGCCGGGGGCCATCGCTCTCTTGGAAGGCAGAAACGAAAACGGTGCCGGTGTCCCCGCGAGCATCTGTGCCTCCGTTCCCCCTCGGCAGCGGCTCGACGAGCCCCTCTGTGCCCTCCCTGAGCCCTGCCCAGCGCAAGAGGGCTGTTAGCTAAAAGCCGGCTCAATGTGGCACATGGTGTTCGGTCTCAGGAGGCCCAAGGAGCCGATTGCAATAAAACCCACCGGCTTGGCCCCATACGGGAAAAGCCGTGCTGATGGGGAGGAAGCACCTTAGCTGTGCACGGGACCTCTTCTGTATTAACGCCTTGTGCTCTTACGGCCAGAACCAACTTTTAACACCCAAACACAGCTCCTACCATGGAGCAAAGGACCCCCAGCAACTTATATCCAGAGCCAGGTAGAAACTGTACTTAAAAAGAAAATTATTCTGGGGAGAGGGTGGTCGTTGCCGGTGGCTATTCGGGTATTTATGTTTGGAAGGAGTTTGGTTTCACAGGCGGATGGTCCTTGCATCTCCATGGGGGTTCAACATTCAGATATTCACCCCGTACCRCTCTCGCGTTGCTGCTGTTGGCTATTTTTTTTTCCTCCAGCCGCTATTAAAGTTACTATTCGATAGGAGAACAAAAGACAAACAGGAATCGTTGGCGCAAAACCTAGCCATCTAAGCACGATCTTGCTGGCCCCCGGGAACTCGAAGCCCCTGATTCGTACGATATATAGTTTGGGTACAATAAGATCGGCTGCCGTTATTATTCCCTCTATTACAAAGATCTCCGCCACCCCCCCCAAAGAAAAGAAAAAAAAAAGAAAAAAAAAAGAAAAAAAAAGTGCACGTGCCGACTAGTTCCTCCGTCGGGGGGGGAAGAAAAAAAAGAATAAAAGTTTAATAAACGTGTGCTGTGTTGGGGATGACTTTGTGGCGACCTTTGTTGCAAATGGCCTATGCATGCGGAATAATGGTCTCCGTGCAGAGAGGGAAATGGCTTAGCGCTATCGTCGTTGCTGTGGCAACCATCAGAGTCTCCATCTAGCAGCGAGAAATGAGTTATGAAAAGGCTTGAGTGAAGAAGGGATTAACACATGATCCCAGGGACAGCCCGTCAATCAAAACCGGCGGCRAAATTACACTGCTCTATTTGAGCGTTTTCTCCGGAAACGCAACCTTAGTGGGTGTACGCCTGCGGCCGGCTGGCCGGAGGCGTGATTGAGATACGTAGAGCGCCCAGCCGCCTATATGCAATGTATGTAGTCCATGCGGTGGTGAGGGATGCGGGGGTGAGCACACGTGTGCTTGCACGCGCCCAAGCTGCCCCGTGAGCCTTGAGACACACTTGCGTCCTTCCGCCCGCTCTTCCCGCGGACCTATGCGTTAGCCAGCCGCCATGCCCACATGAAAAAATGAAAAAAAAACCCAAAATTTTAAAAAAGAAGATGATCCAAAATGCATGTTTGAGCCTTCAACATGCTCATCCCCTCTCCCAAGCCTCTTCCTCACTAGATGGTCCCTCCAGACCCAGGTTTCTTTCAAGCTTGTCTGATGCTGCAGCATGACCGCATCAGTTCCTTGCTCCCTCAGGACAGCCCGGGTGGCGCAAATGCCACCAAGTCATTTGTGCACCTCCAAAATGAAAAGCCAGAAGAAACAGCTGCTCCATAGCATGCTCTAAATGCCAAAACTGGGGCAACAGGCAGAAGATGGCTTTAGGCTGGGGACCTCGGTGGTTTCAGGAGCACACCTGACCATCTCCCGCCACGTTCTCCCTCCTAGGCCCTGGAGCTTGTAGGTCAAGGGCACGGGAACTAAACCCACGATTAAGCACCGCCTGGTTTTCGATATTGCAAACTCTCCGGGAGCTGCAATCCCTGGCTCTGCTCGGCCGTGTGTAGCTATGCACACATTTCCTATGGCGATTGTTTGCCTGGATTCGCCTGACGAGCTTTACATTACCCAGGAGCCGAGCGAGGTTTCTGCTAATGTCAGAAGCGAAATGGGACTGCGGCGAAGGTGGGGGGGGGCTCCCGCGAGGTCGCAGCCGAGGAGGGTGCCCAGGAAAGGTCTCCGTATTTGTTCTGTTCATTGGCCACTTCGGTAATAGAAAACTTTCTCTTCCAGGAAATCTCTTGTGCGCACTTTCCCTTTTTTTTTTTTAGGCAGATGGTTATTACAGTGAAAGTCAAATTTCTCGTTGGCTTCTCCACCGTCTGCTGAGCTGCCTCTGCACCAAGATGGCTCAGGGAGGGGATTTGCCCCTCCAAAGCATCGCTAAACCCCCAGGCCTCCCCAGCACAGCACATTCCCCTCGTCCATGTGGACCCTTGCACCCTGCCAGGGGCACGAGCACCCGTGGGTGCCCTGCACTCCTGCACGCCTGCGCCAGGCCCCTGCCACAGCTCCCACTGCCCTGGCTGTCCTTTGCTTTACGTCCACCCCTATATGTTCCTTATGCACATGGGTCTTCTCCATACCCCGCTGCCTCACACAACGCGCTTCTCTTAGGCACACATACATCTCCATACGTGCACAAAACATGTGGTGTCTCCCTAACCCCCTGGAGACCTCGCTCCGTGCACGTGTGCCCTGTGTTGCCCCCCAGGACATCCAATTTATACCCATTTTTTCAGCTTTCTCCCCCTAATGCTGCCCTAACGTGCCAGTGCATCTTCCTCATGGACACGGCTTTGTGCGTTAGTCCTTCCACACACCACCACCTGCCCCTGCACCCACCCAACACACGCTACAAGCCTGGGCAACATCCCCGTCCATCTTTCCCGGGCATTTCCAGCATTGCACCCACTCACCTGGGGTGCACCCACCCACGCCCGACTGCCACCCGTGCAAAACACTCGCCATCGAGCAAAAATATGGATGTATAAAGCACTTTCGACCATGCAAAAATGAAGATGCCATCAAAATATACACATAGCCGCTGCATTCCCATGCACACGCACACAGGGACCAGGGACACCCCCCAGGCTGGCCAGGGCCATTGGCAAATCCCACAGCCCTCCACTGCTGCAAAACCCTCGGCCCTGGCTCTTTGGGCTGCCCGAGCCCAGCATCCTCCCCCAGCCGCCATCCTCTTCCTCCCCCCCTCCCCGCTCACCTTTCCCTGGGGTTTATTTCCCCTTCTCCGCTCGTTCCCCCTTTTCCTCCCCTTCCCCCCGCCACGTCCCCAGCCTCCCACACAAGTTTAAAGCCATCAGCCCAGCCAACGGTTAACCAAATCGCCTTGACCTCTCTGCTATTTGATATTCGCCTCCTTGACACTCATTTAGGAGCGCGCAGCGGTAAAGCAGACATTGGACAAGTCCAGTCTGAAACCAAAGCCCTATGAAAGGAGGAGAGAGATCAGAAGAACCTGATAGCCAGGAACTTGTTCTCTCCAAAGGCTTTCTGGACATTTTAGCCTGGATCAGGGGTCCGTGGAGCGCCAGTTCGTCGCCAAGCAGGGTGTAAACGTTAAATGTTAGCTATTTGTTCCAGAGATTGGCATGAAGATCGAGCCTCTCTGCCTCCTCTCCCCCCGCTTTCCCCCCTCCCGCAGTCTCTCCAGCCCGTCCGGAGTCTCACAGACACTCATTCATTAGCGCTTTAATAACCCTCCCGACACGATAACAGCCTTCGCTCGGAGCGGAGGTGACCCTGGAGGGGGCTGTTGGATGTGGGGGGGGAGCCACCACGGCGCACCCAGGGCAGAGAAAGGCACCTTCCCCCCCCCAAAAAAATAATAAAAATTTAAAAATATATCAAGTTTGATGCTTGGGTGCCAATAAGCTCCTGGGGCGCGTCCCCCCCCTCCCCAAAACCCGCAAGGCTCAGCCGCCCCCCCCGGGGGGGTCCCCGGGGCTCGTGGCCGCGTCGCTCCGCCACCGCCGCCCCCGGCTCCGTTACGGGCTGCCGAGGCGCGGAGCGGCGCGGAGCAGCGCGGAGCCTCACCTGGCCGAGCCCGCTCTCGTTTTCAGCGGGGCTAATTCGGCATTTATCGCCTTTGCCCCGTAACCGCGGGTCCAGGCACCTAAAGGCAACCCTTTCCGAAACTCTGATTAGTTCAGCTTCGCTCGGTGCCTTTTTCCTCCCTCTCCTTTCTCTCCAGTTTGCTCGCTCGCTTTTTTTTTTTTCCTCTTTTTTTTTTCCCTTTCCTTCTATTTTTTTTGTGGGACTTTCATGCGCTGCAGATAAGATATAAAATACTCTATCGGGCTACTGTAATATTAAAGATCAAAAGTGGCATCAATTGAAGACCAAACGGGCAGAAAACAAAGGGGAAGGCTGGGAGATGTTCATCAGCTAATTACAACTGCAAATATTATGCAAATTTATCTTGGCACAGAAATGGAGAAAGCGAGTTTAAGTGCGGAGATAATGCTGGAATATTGAATGTTCAGCTGAGGATGGGACGTGGTCCAATAAATTCATCTGAGGGAGAACCGGTATTATATATATATGTATATTCCTATCAAATCATCTACACTTCAAATTGTGTGTGTGGAGGGGGGGGGAAGGGATCAAAAATTGCGCTTATAATTGATACTTGAAATTCCTTGACGAATATTGCACGGAATATACCGTGCACGAATATTAGAGAAGCAGAGATTACCGTTTGGGGTGTGATTGGTGAAAGACCGCGTRTAAAACCCCGAGCCTGGAGCAAGGAGATGGGCATTTGCAGCACAGCCACGCGGAGGGGAAGGTGTCCTCCACGCCAAGCCACCCCCCTCCCACAGTTAAGATTTTTTTTTTTTTCCCCTTTAGGTAAAAGGGAAAACGAGTTATTTTTCACACACACACCCCACATACACATTTCAGAAAGCGTCTCCCACTTCCTGGAAAAAAAAAGGACCACGCTAGACCTGGTTAATGATTAAACACTGTTCCCGTGCCGTGAGAGCCAAGAAGGGCTCGGAGGGAGCCAGGGAAACTTAAACCGAGCAGCACGGGGCTGGCAGCACCTGCCCGCCGAAATTTTAGCCCCGGCCCGCCCGCAGCGAGACGCCCCACATCGGCCACGAGCCGGGTTTAAGCCACCGTTTCCCCCCCCCCCCCGATGCCATCCACAGCGATGGGGGACAAATCCTGGTCCGAGGGAGCGGTGTCGCCCGCAGCCCCTTGCTTTTGGGTCACTTTGGCCGGTTATCGGCTCAGCCCCGAACCGCGTTAAATGGGGGGGTGAAGTTTTAGGGAGCGTCGCTCTCACCGTGGGAATCTCCCCCCCCCCACGCCGCCGCTCCCACGTCCACCCCCGCGACGGGAGCGAAGCGGGTTAATTGCGGTGAAAAAAAAAATTATATATATATATATATTTGAAATTCAGCCCTTCCTTGTGCAGGTGAGGAGGCAGAGCCCGGGCTGGTTGTTGCTTTCAGGGATTGAAACGAATCCCTTCAAATTCGGCCAAATATCAGCAGATCTGCCCCTCCTCGGCCACACACAGGCGCCCGCGACTCTCAGTAATTTCGGGTGAATCCTCCCTTTTTAATTTCTGCAATGAGAAACGCAGATCAGCGTTCATTTGCATACAAAGCAACTCGCGGAGTTTCTCCGGTTTATGAGAAATGCTTTAAAAAAAAAAGAGAGAGAGAGAGAGAAAAAGAGAGGGGAGAGACTGCTAGCAGAAATCTTATCGATTTTTTTTTTTTTTTTTTTTTTTTTTTTTTGCTCTGCATGTATTTATTCGGGAATGGGGCGGAGAGAAAATTGAACCTTATTGGCAGCCCTCCCTTGAAAAAAAAAAAAAAGGAAGAAAAAAGAAAGATGCAAATTGCATTTTATCTTAACTCGGCTCCGTGCTTTATTCAATGTTTATGATTAATTATCTCCCGCTTAAATAAAAAATAAATCATGTAAAATTAGGATCTCGCTGCTTCGGAGGGAGGAAGCAAGCCCCGGCTCCTGGTCGATTTTGTTCATTTCAGCCTCAAATTGACACACTAATTAAAGCGCATCATACACCCCGCTCCTTTTTATTATTATTATTATCAGATCTACCTTATATTTTCCCAATTAAAAAACTGCTAAAAAAAAAAATCAGTATCGCTGCCCCCAGGATAAAACTCAACTAAATAAGGAGCCCCCTATTTTTTTTTTCACAACGTTGCCCATCGCTTTCCGCCATCAGATTCATTGTGATGTATTAGATGCAATAAATTATCCCATGTAACAAAACATTGGGAGCTGAAAGGGTGATAATCTGGAAAGCAGAGATAAGGATTCATTATTCCGAATCATTATGAATCCAACGTTGCCTCTGACTTCTTTCTTAATCAGCTCCTCTGATCCTGGATATGTGAGCAGCACAGATAAGGAAAGAGTCATTTATAATTCTGTACCTCGTCTAATATTTTAAATAAAGTCAGAGGCAAGAAAACGCTATAAAACACAAGCAAGAGGCGGGCTCCGAATGAAATATCACTTCTATGTTGTTATAGCCGCAGTAAGATTTAATTAAAATTCTCCACTTCCACGTGCTTTATATATATATATATACATATATATATATATATATACACACACACGCACACACATACATATTTTGCACCTTGTTTGTAATTGATATGAATTTGCATTTGGGGCTATTTGTTGAGGTTCGACTTTATTTCGGAGTCGCTGATCTGGGTAAACGGAAGATGAGGGCGGGAGCGGGGTGGGGTGGGGGGGAATTATTTGAATTTCGGAGGTTTCCCCCGGCCCTGCTCTCCCTCCCCACCGTTTACCCAAAGTCATTAGGTCGATCGTGCCAATGTATGAGGCCACGTTTAATGGAAATCGTTTTAAAGCGAATATACTCTGCCCACACAAAGCACAGCATCGATGCCAAACCGGCTGATTTGGGGAGAGCAAGAGGAAGGGTGGGTTTTTTTCCCCCCTCGGAAATGCAGATCGCAATGATTATATTAAAAAATATCCTATCCGAGGAGACTTTTTTTAAAACTGGGGGGGGGGGGGGGGGAAATACTATTGATCATTAGCAACTTTTCTCAAGGGCGGGGGCCGAGCAGGGTGGGTTCCCTCTCCGCAGCAGCCCAGGCAGTTTAATTAGAGAGAATAAAACATATCCAACCTCCTTTCTGCAGCGGGTGGGGCGGTTATCAGTGCCGATAACGTAGGGTTTATATTTATGGAGGGTCCCACCGCAAATCTGGGTTCGGGCGGAGCCGAAATCGATTTTGTGTGTGTGTGTGTGTGTGTGTGTGTAGGTATTTATTTCGCCGTACGGGGGTACAAGTGTGTGCCGGGGGGGGTGCGATTAGTCCACACGCACACGCCGAGGGCTGGAAACACCGAGTGCCGAGTTAGGTGGAAAACGCGATGAATCCCCACGCGCGGTGGATTGATTGATTGATTGATTTATCTGTTTAAGTGACCACCTCCCCAACACCCCTTGCTGTCTAAACGCCTCTTGAGCGCCTGTTCGGACCCGAGCTGCAGGCACCGAGGGCTGCGATGTCGCCGATAAAGCCCGAGTGCCATTTAAAGCCTCATTAGTTATGTTTAACCTCTGAATCGCCGGCCGTCGGCGTCCCGGGAAATGAACTTCACCGTGCGGGGTGCGTGTGCGTGGGGGGGGCGGGGGGGGACTCCAATTTCCCGCGATTTCCACGCGTTTCGCAGGAGGATCCTTGATTTTTCGTTTCCCCGCCTCGCTCCCACGGATGCGCTCGGAGACATCCAAGGCAGCTTCCCCCCACCCCGCACCCCCCCTTTATTCTCCCCCCCTTTTTTTCYCCCCCCATGTGCAATTTTGGAGGGATCCCGTTGATTTCGCTTGCCTCCCGCAGCGTTATTTCGGGGGAGCAGAAATCGCGGGGATCTGAAGGCGGTTTTCCCCGGCTGCCCGGGAATAATCCCACCGCCTGGCGCTGGGGAACACGCCCCCGCGGGTATTTTAGCCCTGCATCCTGCAGGAATTCAGGAATCCCTGGCTTTGCCCCTCGGGTCGGCGCACAGCGCTGGGCGTCGCGGCTTTTAGATAACGATTTTAGAAGCGAAGCGGAGTTTCGGGATGAGCCCGTCTGCCTGCGCTTCTGGGGTGCCCGAGGTTTGGGGAGGGAGGGAGAAAAGGGGGGGGGCAGCACCGACAGTCTCTTTCCATTGGTGTTTCGCTGCGGGAAGGCTCCCTTCGCCGCTCTAATGAGCTTTAAGTTATTACCTTAATTGAATGTGTTTGCTAAAGATAGAATTGGGAGGCGATCGCGTTACCTTTCACCTTACCGAGAGTCACTCTAGAAGCGGAGATAGCGAACTCCCAACGTCAGCAGAAAAGGRAAAAAAATCCCTCCAGGACTAGGAGTGTATTTTTTTCTTTTTTT
>NW_020451204.1:3981072-3986012 GCF_003343035.1 Apteryx rowi
GTCCCCTGGGAATAAACCGCTGCTGGCTTATACCCGCGGGAGCCTTCCGCGCCAGCGGTGAGCGCTGGATTTGGTGCAAACTCAGATCTTGGAAGGAGGAGATTTCTCCCTCCTGTCATCCCACTTTTTGCCTGGTCCCGAGAAATCGCGATGTCCCCGAGTGCTGCTGTTTTGCCGGGTCGCTACGGCTCGTCTCGCTTTGCTGGGAGCCCCCCCGGGGCGGGGGGGGGGCTTTGGAGAATTAACACCGACCCTTTCAGCGATAGGGCACAAATAATAATAATAAATAATAAATAATAATAATAATAATAAAAGAACATCAGCACCAAATCGCGGGGAAGTTTCCTTGAGAGCAAATCTGCCGGCAGGGAAGGCGCTTTCCCCGTTCTCCTTGGCTCCCACCAGCACCAGGCAGGGCTCCTGGAGGGCTTTGCAGGGAGGGAAGGGGGTGTATTTCTTTTTTTAAAAATACGTGGTTTTTGAGCCTTGGGGCTGGGGGCCAAGCAGGGGAAGGAGGAGAGGGGCCAGCGCTGCTGGGAAGGACCCGTTTGCCCCCGCCGAGCTGAGCGCTGCCGCCCGGAGCGCCCCGGCCGCGGCCAGGCCCATCCCCGGGGCGCCGCGGCGGCTCGCCCGGCCTGGGTGGGTTTGGGGAAACCCGGGGGCGACTCGCGCCAGATCCTTGTCACGGCGTTGCACACGGAGGGGGGAGGTTGGGGCTGCAGCCTCCTTCGATGTGARGATCCTGATGGACACGAGTGAGGATTTAAAGGTGGAAAATCTACCCCCGCCCCCCAGCTCCCTTTGCCCAGTACAAGCTTTTGGAGACGGGCATCTCCGCACTGCCCGGCCCCACAGCGGAGGTTCCTCACCCCCACGCGCAAAATCCTGCCCCACGTCCCCCTCCCGCCCCCTCCCCCCGGTCCTCGGAGGTCCCCAGCGCCGGGCGCTGCCGGCGGAGGGCGAAGCGCGTCCCGGTGCGGGACGGGGGGGAAGCGGCGCCGGGGCTGCGGGGGAGCGGGCAGGGGGCTGGCAGCTCCCTCCTGCCCGTCCCGTCTGCTSTTCGGAGGGGGTTGGCTCGGGATTCAACCCCAGAGCTGGGACCGATCCCCGTTTCCACGCCTGTGTCCTGCTTGGGGGGGGGGGGTGTCTGCCCCCTGCAGAAGGGGATCACGGCTGCCCCCGCCGCCCCGCGATTTCTCTGCTTTCCCCGCATGCGGCGGGGGCAGCGGGGACGGGGACGGGGGTCTGCGCCCCCCCCTCCCGCAGCCTTTCTGCGTGTGACCCTAAAAAGGGACGAGGAGGAAGGTGCTAGGCAGGGAGGAAGAGCTCCCCGCTCTCGGAGAGCCAGGAGGCGCGTCTGGGTTTTGCTGTTGTTGCTTCCTTTCTTTCTTCTCTCCAAATCTTGGACCTACACAAATACACAAGAAAAAAGAAAATAAAAAGAAAATAGGGCCAAAAAAAGAGTCTCTCCCGAGGACGGGGGGGTGGGGTGGGGGAGCACGGAGGGGTTGAAACAGCCCCGCGTGGCTAATGTCACCGCTTTTCCTCGAAAGCTTTTGATGCGAGTGGAGCGAGCCCCGGTGTTATTTATACGATCACACGCTTAATTTTGTTTTGTTCTGTTTCTTTTTCTTTCTTTCTCTCTCTTTCCAGGCGTTTTAGGCTTGTGGCAGTGACAGGCGCTGCCGGGACGGGTTGCACCACGTCCTCGGCGCTGCCGGCCGCAGCACCTGGCCGCGTCCCCTCCGCCCCTGGCCCCCCGCCTTCCCCCCCCCCCATGTGATTGCCGGGATGGGTGTGGAGTGAAACGGCCCATCATATTTCTCTCCCTCTTTCTCTGCCCTTTTTCCAACCCGGAAGAGCTCTGCTCTTCAGCACAGCCCGCAGGAGGAGGAGGAGGAGGAGGAGGAGGAGGAGGTCAGGCATTAGGGTGGGCGTTCGGAGGATGCGGCTCCCCCAGGTTTTCCTCCTCCGTGGCAGCTTGCGACATGCCAGCAGCAGCCGCCGCCGCCGCGCCGCAGCCTGCCTGTCACTCCTGCCTTTAGATCGCCAGCAGAGCGGGACAAAATAAAAGGCGCCTGCCCAGGTCAGTGAATACTCACATTTGCCTCCTCCAGCCCTCTTTCCTCGCCTCCCCCCGACCCTCCTTTCACGCCGCTCCTTCCCCACGTGGAGAAAACGCGGAGGCACCGCGGCTCGCAGGGCAGCAGCCCCCGCCGAAGCCCCGCCGACCCCCGCGGCGCTGCCCGGCGCTGCCGCCTTTTCCCGGTGACCTTGGGGAAAGGCGCGCCCGGCCCGGGAGGCGGCCGTCCGGGCACGGGGAGCCGAAATTTGGGAAGAGCCGGGGGGAAAACAGCCGCTTCGCTCTGGGCGTTAGGGCGAAGGAGCGAGGAGGGGAGGGCAGGGGGGCCGGGACACGGTACCGGGCTGTCAGACGGGGAGGCGAGGGACTGCTCGGAGGACGGGGAGGGATGGATGTGTGTGCGGGGATCGGGGCCTTTCCACGCGTGAGAACGAGCGCGGCTTCCTACAGAGGCGCACATACATGTACCGGTGTGCGCCGACACGCACATCACATCTGTCTGGCTGTAGAGCCATGTCCGTGCGGATACGCTTGTGTGTCCACGTCTGCCAGGGCGGCTGTGTGTGGCAGGACGTCGGCGTGTATGTGGATATTATTCCCAGGTATACTATTCACCGGTGTGGATTTGATTATATTAGGTCCATCTGTGCCGTAGAATATATATAATGTATAATATATAATGTATAATATATAATATATAGTATACAATATATAATGTATACTATATAATAGTATGCAATATATAATACACTATATATAATATATTATCTATTGTATATAATTTTATTTTATAATTATACAGTATAATATATAACATTAACGCGTTTTTAGAATCTAATCAGGGAAAAAAAATAAAAGAAAAAGAAAAAAAGTCCCCAGACGTTCCTCTTTTCATTCCTCGTAAACCCAAATCCCCTCTTCCCGGAGGAAAAACCCGCCGTTAACACTCGCCAAGGTGAGGAGGGAGCTCGCTCTTCCCTGGCCACGAATCCCGGTGCTCCCAGCCCGCCCGGCGCCGGCTCCCGGCCCCGCGGAGCTGCCCCGTCGGCGGTGCCCGGGCAACGGGAATCGGTTCCCGAGGATGGGAATCGAGTTTCCTCTGTCTCGCAGCGCCTCTGAATTTAGGTCCCTCTTCCCTTTGCCCCTTGCAGGAAATTTGCCACCCTCCGGGCTGGCGGGAGGATATTTCAGCTAGTCGCTAGGTGCCCTGGAAATGGTTCGGACTATCCAGAAACGAGTATCTTCAGAACCGAGACGGGAGAGGAAAAAAAAAAAAAATATATATATATATATATCAGCTCCTCTTACCTTCACGTGTGCATAGACAGGCAGCGAGCGCTGGGTGACGGATTTTAATGTAACCGGATAATTAATAACCAGGGGCCCTGCTTGTTTTCTCCATTATTTATGGGCCGCAGGTGCGGAGCGAGGTGGCCGCGGCTGGCGGGGTGCCGCGGGCAGCACCTCGGGGCGCACAGGCTGGGGGGGGGGGAGCGAAGCACCTCCCGGGGGCTTGGGGGTGAGACAGTCCTTCCTCGCAGCGAGCAGAGGCCGTGGCAAGCCGGGGAGGACTGTGCCAGGTGTGTGTGTCCCCCCCCCTCCACCGGGTGCCGGCTGAATTTGGGAGCTTGGGAAAATAAATGCGAGCTCCGGCGGCCGGGACAAGGGGCAGCGGCCCGTGTAGACGCGTCCTCGCCCCGACGTGCCCGTGGGGTCCCACACGTGTGCGGGAGATTTATTTCGGGGTGGCGGTGGGAAGACTGATCGGCGGCGGCCGGCCGCTTCCCAGAGCAAATCCCGGTTTTAATCCCGGGAGGTGAGGATATGCCCCGGCGCCTCGGAGGGAAACGGCGGCGCTAATTCTGCCGCCGCTTCTCCCGCCAGCGATTTGCGTTTGCTGCTTCATCGTGAGTCTCCAGGCCAGATCCGAGGTTAAGGGGGGTAAATTTTTTAAAAAGTCGCTAAACGCCGTCGCGGCTTTACGCCCCGCTTTTTTTTCTGGGCGATGCGAGGTGTCGTTCGGGCTTAAACCGTGTCTTCCCCGGAGCAGCCCGGAAGGTGCCTTGCCCTTATTTAAATTCACCTTAGATCTATCTCTCAAAATCGTCCTCAGCGTTAAAGCCGAGCCCAGAAATCCTCCCTTGCCAGCACAAGCAGCCCTGCGTTAGGGCTGAGACTGCCTAGGAACAGCGAGCCCTCGCCCGCCCGTAAAACACCGCAGATTGACAACAGCCCCGGATAGGGATTACTATCTTTTTGAGCAGCAGTCGCCTATAAATTACCTCCTTCAACCCTCCGCATTAAGATCAGGGAGATGATTATTTTACGGATATAATTCGCTGAAAGCCTAGGCGATAGGGAAATAAAACGTCTCCCTTTCTCTTTTCCCTTTGCCTGGTGACGCTGTCTCGGGCATTTCCTTAGCCTCGGTGGATTTGGGGCTGGTTGCTCGCGCGGATTTTATAGTTTTTCTTGCCTTTTTTTCCCTCTCTCTATTTTCATTCCTTTTTTTGGGGGAGGGGGGAGGAGGGGGACCTTTCCGAGGTGCTGCCTGGCCGTCCTTACCCGAGGCCGTGCGCTGCCGGCGCGGAGCTGGCAGCACTCCGCACTCGCGGCCGCTCGCGGAGCCCCGGGCAGGGAGCGATCGGAGCAGCGAGGAGCCTCTCTACAGAGCTTGGGGAGGGGGAGAAAATAAAAATAAAAAATAAAAATAATAAGAAAAAGAGGGCAAGGATCCTTCCCCCCCCCCTTCCGAGCTCGGCGCTCTGAGAGAGGGAAGGGGGAAATAAAGGAGAGAAGGAAACTTACCAGGCGGAGCTGAAACTGACCAGGGCTCTGCGGCGGGGGGGGGGGAAGG
>NW_020451204.1:3987627-3988951 GCF_003343035.1 Apteryx rowi
GACCAGGTGCCCGTAGCCCCGGCCGGGTCGCCGGCCCCGCGGTGACAGCCCGCGCCGTGTCCCCATTTACTAGCCCCGGCAGCCAGGAGCCCAGAAAACTTCCCTTTTACACCTAGTTTGGCCAGGGAAGGTGGAGGAAAAGGGAGGGGGGGCGGCTTTTGTACCCTCGGAATGCTTTTTTTTTTCTCGGGTGGGAGGGAGAGGCGAAAAGGCTGGCTAATCGCCCCACCGCCCCTATATTTTTTTATTCCCCCCCTCCCCTTTCCTCCGCCTTCTGGGACTTTCAGGGACTTTCGTCAAATGCGTTTCCTCCCGACTTTTCAGGGCCAGGGCTAGCCCCGTTTTCTCCCCCCTCCCACGGCTGCTGCGGCTTCCACCCCCTGTTTGGAGGGATGCCGGAGCTCCGCATCCCCCCCCCCCCCCCCCCCCTCCCCGGCACCCGAGCCCTGGGCGGCGGCCGGTGGCGATATTGGGGCTAATTGCTCCGTGCGCGGGCTGAAATACTAGGACGAGCTGAGAAAACTGGATTTTCCAGGGGGTCCGCCGCTCCTCTCCGTGGGGACCCCGTCCGCACCGGGGCGGTGGGGCCGGCGGGGCTGCTCCCACCCCTTCCCCCCTTTCACCGATGAGACTTGGGGCACCCATCGATTGATTGATTTTATTTTATTTTATTTTATTTTGCATTAAACATTCCTCCGAAGGCTTTAAGGAGCTCGGCTTCAGAAGAGTTTCCCCCCCCCCCATCCCCCCGGCCAGGGGGAGCGGCACGTTTTCTCCATCGCTTGGCGATTTTGCGTCCTCTATGGGGAAATTCCCCCCCCCCCCCCGTGATCCCAGGGCTGTAGGTCCCTCGGTTATAACGGCGGAACGGGGGGGGGGGATCTCAGCTCACCTGCCCAAAGATCCCAGCCCAGCACCGTGCCACCCCCCCCCTCCCCGCGGTTAGATGGGGTTTTCTTTTAAAGTAGCTTTTTTTTTTTTTTCCCCCCAAGCGCTAGAGCAGCGACGGCTTGGGGGGCCGGGAAAATTTAGGAGACAGGGATAAAGGGGCAAAACCTGCGGAGACGCTTCGGCCTCTCCGTAAGATGCATTAGAGCTGGGGCCACGGAGTTTGTGCTCTTGCCTGCAAACGCTTTGCAGACGACATGCCCCCCCCCACCTTAAATCTCTCCCCTCCCCCAAAGAGGGGTGGACAGGACCCCCCCCAGCCCCCAGCCCTTCCCCGCACGGGGCACCCTCCGCCCGGGCGCACCTTACCGACGGGCGGCGGCGGGGTGTCCCGGGGGAGCCGCATCAGGAGACAACCAGCTTGTGCCCCCCCCCC
>NW_020451204.1:3991731-3993690 GCF_003343035.1 Apteryx rowi
AAAAAAAAAAAAAAAAAGAAAAGAAAAAAAAGGAAAAAAAAAAGRAAAAGAAATAGGGAGAGCGAGCGAGCACAATCTGATCTGATCAAGCACTTTCAGCTTCATCCCTCCTGGGTCACATACTGCTTCTGCACCAAGGTTTGTGCTGAATTTCTTTAGCAACTTGTCTCTCTTTTTTTTTTTTCTTTCTCTCTCTCTCTCTCTCCCCCCCCGCCTTTTCCTTGCAAAAGCTCGCTCCTTCCCTTCACCCCCACCCTCTTCTTTATTGCTTTATCCCCCCTCCTCTCTTTTTCATTTTTCCCACCCTTCTTCTCCCTTTCCCGGTTGCATAATAATTAATGAGCAATCCAAGTGGCTCTAGGCTCCAGAGCAGCGAATGGCACAAGTTCTCACCGGCTTAAGCCGCTGGAGCTTCTCAGGTGCAAATTGAGCAAAATAAACAAATAAACAAACGTCGACCAAAAAAAAAAAAAAAGAAAGAAAAAGAAAAGAAAAGCGAGAGGGCGGTTAAGAGCGCTGCAGCGGCAGGAGCGCGCTTAGAGCCGCTCGGTTTCCCTCCCTCGCTGCGAGCCGGGAGGGGAGAGAGCGAAAGAGAAAGAGGCGCTGGGAGAGGTGGGTCCAGGCAGAGCGTGGACTTCCCAGGGATCGCTGCCGAGGGATGGGATGGGTTTGCTCCTGCCTAAAAAGTCAGGTGCTAAAGTTCAGAACTCCTCAACCACGTTTCCCTCCGTCTCCCTCTCTCTCTCTCTCTCTCTCTCGGCTCCTTCCCTTTCCTCTTTCTCGTTACAGGTGATCAAAGAAGAGAAACAGCTGCAAAAGAGCGGAAGATACCGAGGGGATCTCGCTTCGTAGAGATTTTTTTTCCCCCCTGAGTTTGTTTGTTTTCCCTTCGATTTTTTTTCCTTTTTAATTATTTTGTTTTTTCCTTTTCTCCTTTTTTTTTTTGGAATCGATCGTTTCTCACCCCCCTCCAACTGCAACCAAACCAAAAGAGAAACAACCCCTGAGCTCGCCGAGCTCTTTTTTGTTGTTGTTGTTGTTGTTGTTGTCACCCCCCCCATCCCCATCCCCTGCATCAACTCCGCACCGTCTCCCCCTCCCGCCGCAAGCCCTCCGCGCCTCGCAGCAGCAGGAGGAGGAGGAGGAGGACGAAGGGCAGCGAGCTCGGAAGATGGAGGTCTCGGCGGAGCAGCCGCGGTGGGTGAGCCACCACCACCCGGCTGTGCTCAACGGGCAGCACCCGGACTCGCACCACCCGCCGCTCGGCCATACCTACATGGACCCCGCGCAGTATCCGCTCGCCGAGGAAGTGGATGTACTTTTTAACATCGACGGACAAGGCAACCCCGTCCCCCCCTACTACGGCAACTCCGTGCGAGCCACGGTGCAGCGATACCCCGCGGCCCACCACGGTGAGTGCGCCCCGCGGCCGCGCAACCTCCGCCGGCGCGGAGCCTCCGCGGGCGGCTGCGGGCCCCGGCCCGGCCCGAGCCCCGGCTCCGCGCCGCCGACGGCCCCGGCGCCCTTGCTGCCGCCGCCGGGGGGGACCCCTGACGGCGGGGAAGCTACGTCACGGGTGAATTTTGGGGTTGGCTTCTTGGAAATAAATCAAAATCCAGGCAGGCTCGCTCTTTTTCTTCCTTCCTTCCTTCCTTCCTTCCTCCCTCCCTTCCTTCCTTTCTTTTTCTCCTTCTTCCTTCCTTCCCTTCTTCCTTCCTTCCTCTTTCTTTTTTCTTTTCTTTTTTTTTCTGTCTGTCCGTCTTTTTCTTTCCTTCTTTCTTTTCTTTCCTTCTTTCTTTCTGTCTTTTTTCTGTCTTTCATTTTCTCCTTTTCTTTCATTCTCTCTCTCCTTTTCTTTCATTCTCTCTCTTTCCCTCTGTCTCTCTCTCTCTTTTTCTTTCATCTTTCTTTCTCTTTCTCTCTCTCTTTCGCTTAGGTTTTTTTTTTT
This sequence comes from Apteryx rowi, assembly GCF_003343035.1. NCBI lineage: Eukaryota > Metazoa > Chordata > Aves > Apterygiformes > Apterygidae > Apteryx > Apteryx rowi. The sequence continues at coordinate 3,993,680 of NW_020451204.1, forward strand.
TTTTTTTTTTT